>NC_046314.1:40169912-40469912 GCF_009819535.1 Lacerta agilis | reverse complement strand
ATATGGAAATAGAAATCTTCATCTAAACTTTCACTGAATTGAAATGGTATCAGAAGTTGCATGGAAAAAACTATCAAAGATAGCAATTGGGAACCACTGTTTTAGGGTGATGTTAGTCATACTCAGAGTAGAACCATTGAAATCAATGGACTGGTGGGTGTACACTGAGTTTGACTTAGTTGGATATCACCTTTGAGCGTATACCAATTTTACTACCTGCATCAATATTTTTGAACTTGCTTCGGAAACTCACAAGACCCTTTCAAAAGCTGTTGTCCCAGATGGGGGAGCCCAGTATCCAATCGCTTTGAAATATTTAATGGGTGGATATTAGCTACAGCTAGTATACTAAAATCCTAAAGCAGCCATTTTGGCCACAAGACGGAAACATTTTGCAAGCACTTCCATCTTCCAAAAAAGGTGATTCCTGTTTGAAAGCCACTATTGCAGGAAAACTGATTGCCAAGAAGGCTGATTTGTAGAATGATATATTATCATTGCAATATATTAATAAGGATTCTTTCCCCAAACTTTAGAACTGGATTCCCCGGGGCACAACCTGTTTCAATGGATGAGCAAAATATTAAACTCTTAGAGCAGAAGCCATACAAAGTAAGCTGGAAAGCAGATGGAACTCGGTAAGTTGAAATTTCTTTATAAATTAGTGTTCCAAACACAAATTATGAATTGTTCTGACATGCTACCTTTTTGATATGTGTGATGCATGTCCTTGTGTGTGATTTTTTTTATAAAAAAGGGTTGGGTTTTTTTTTGCTGCACAGCCTTACATCTTAGTGAATTAGAAAACATTGTTAATAATACTGCTGCTAAAACTTCATTAGGATGACTTTCAGCTTGCTCATTCTGCAGGAGACCCAACCCAACTGATCTTCCCATAGTTTTAATTTATTGTTTTAACTGATTTTACAATGCTTTGCAGTATATATATTCATCATACGTATTATGTAATACCACTCATAGTACAAAAGACTTTATAACTGATTGAATAAACGCCTACCAAATGAGAAACAGAAAGAAATATTAGCAAATCTGTAATTAAAAAGGCTATTTTAATTTATATGCTTTGGCTTTTGTTGGGATTCTTTAATGGTACTTATAGTTTATGCAAGAAGACAGTATACTGTTTGCTTAGACTTGCTTATACAGGGTGAGTCTTTTAAAAGAGGCCCCGTGGAACATATGTACTCTGTATCCACAGGACCTCTTTTGAAGGACTCACCCTGTACATTAAAAAGATTTGTTCATTACCCCCCCCCCAGCTCTCAGTTCTATTCTTGTGCTAACCTTGGGTGTTAACTACTTGAATCTTAACAATACTGTAATGAATTATGTGTTTCTTCCGCTCTCCTGCTGTGTTATGCTGAGGAAGACGTGGTCTTCTTCAAAACTCTGTTGCCTTGTTATTACCTGCTGCATTTGCCATATGTCCCTGTCATTTGTTATTGCCTACTCTGTAAACCCAAAGTTTGCTCTCTCAGACAGTCAGCATTGCCTCCTAGGCTGGGTTTCCTTTGACTTTGGGTACAATCTAATGTACAATTTTCCTATTAGAAAGGTTAAGAAATGTATGTACATACTCTAGTTTATTTGAGAATTTCTAGAGTATAAAAATACATATACATGCAACATCAAAACAATTGTGCTCTCTCTTTTTGCCACTCTTAAGCCACGAATAGACTTGCTGGACCACCTGGTAGTCATGTGAGCTTTCTCTGAATTTGTTCTTAGTAAATAATCATTTTTAACTAGGGGCTAGGATCTTGTTGGCTGGAGTTGTTGGTTATTGGGTGATAGTTAAGTCACCTTTGGTTACTGTGCTGTCCTACCAAGACTTTTGTCCATGTTTCTAAAAACTAGAAGCTTTGCATATGCTAGGTGATGGGGGAAAACTGAGACTGCATTTTCTGACAGGGTGAATTGATTGCTGCCATGCAGATTTCCTGTTTGCGTGTTTAGACCTTTTACCTTTCCCCAAATAAATTCACACCAGGGTCAGATATTTCGTTTGGTTTTTGGCAGAAATTTAGGCCACAGCTTTATTGATTACAACCAAGTGAGTGGTTGCATAGGTTCTGGTTCGACTAACTCCCTGCACCTTTGCAGGCAGTACTGTCCCAGAGCCACGTTCGTAGGACAGCCAAGGATGAACACCAGGGACAGCTGCTGGGAGGAGTACCAATCAGCCACGCTGATGTCCCCTGGACTCGGGCGTGGGCTGGACCCCTTTCGGGGAACACCAAACCAATGAGTCCATGGATTCCTCTACCAGAATATCCTTCATTTGCCTAGGTGTGGCCACGTCACATGCCATGCCTATCACCTGAACCAGAGCTTATCCGCAACTTACAAGTTGTGACTATTTGCTACGCGGCAGGCGAAACCCAAATGGCACCAGCCAATCAGCCAAGTGGGGAAAATTCCTGCTGTGCCCCGGCCCCAATGACAGACAACACACGACGGCATAGCAAGGTCAAGCGCAAGCCCTAAATATAGAGAGAGGTGGGCGGGTGTTCCGATGTGAAAGCCCTAAAGAGGACGCTCAGCAGCCTCGCATGGGCTTAAATAGGTCCCGTGTTGCTGCTTTTTGCGACACCCCATTTGTCAGATTGCCCCCCAGCAACACGAGACCGACCTGTCGGGTTGTGGCTGATTCCAGATTACCCCCCACAACACTGGGTCAGGTGGCCAGGTCACACCGCAACACGTGCCCTCTTTTATGGAGGACACGCTTTACCACTGAATTCTATAGGCTGTGTGGCTGCTTCGTTTACACATTTCATAATAGAAAAATAATAATAATGATAATGATGACAAAAAGCCCAGCACACCAAAGCACACACAGAATATAGTACATTGATTTACAGATCTGTTTCCTTTCCCCACTGGGTTTGAAGATTTGCAGTAGCAGTCACAAACGTTAATCTAAAAACATCATCCTGAAATCCAAATAAGATTAAGGGTGCTACACAAATGTTTTAAAGAAATAAATATCAGGGATGTGGGACTTGTGCTTTCACACATACTGGAAATCTTTGAGTTGGAGAAGGCAATTCCTTTATAACTATGAATATATTCTTGCAGAATACATGCTGCACTTAACTAAAATATACGAACATGCTTTAATCACACCGTGCTTACATATTTATGTATAATTCATCTGTGTATATCCTCTTGTTTTCTGGCACGGAGCTCAGGGGGAAAGAACTTACTCTGATACAGTTTCAATGTCTGAACAATTTAGCTTTTAAAACTTTGCCTCTAAACGTTCCATGAAATGAATTGTATAATGAATTTACCGAAATAGATTTTTATTAGGCTGCTGCTGTCTCTGAAATGTTTTTATGCTAATATATTCATGAGAAAGAGATCTAAAAGGCAAACTAATTTTTTTCTATTACACAAATTATTCTTGTGGTCCTGATATGGGGTACAATATTATAGGTTAGGAGTAGCTAAGGGAAGTATGGTTTTACAAATGTACCCAATTTGGAAGGATGAGGTTATTGAAATTGAAATTGTATGAATAAGATAATTATCACAATATGGTGAGGCGGGTTCTATACTTGCTGCTGCGATTGGCTTTTGTAATGAAAAGTATAATTAGGCCAGGTGGTTAATGGTTCGCTTCAATCCCTAGATACGTATCTCATTAATAATGTTTGTAGCAGATGTTTGTTCTAATGAGTGGAGGTGAATGCTCAGACTGGAATAGTGTGGGGAGGTAATGAGACACCCATCTTTGGGAGACTCAAACAACCACTGAGAATATTACAAAAGGGTTTGGGTTGTAGTGAAAAATGCAGTTCTAAATTTTATTATTAGAAAATTTGTTAGCTAACAAAAACTGTTAACTGATGGTGGTTTTTTTTTAAGGCAAATATGATAATTTTGTTTTTGAGATAACACATGTAATTTTTTGAAATGATTCTGAGAGATAGACGAGTGTTCTTTAGGTTGAGGGAATTGTTCTCAATAAAACATCCAACATAAACTGTTATGGGAAATGGCTATTATATTTTAATAACCAGTGCATGCTAGCTGCCAGGTAAAAAACAGAATTGTTCAAAAATTGTTCTGAATATGACTAGGCAACCTTAGTCTGTCTTTCCTTACAGCCACAGTTTGAAACCAATTAGCATGTGACTTGTTCAAAACAGATCTTTGCAACTTTTGTGTATTAATTTTGTAAACGCTTAAATAGGAAATCACATTGCTTGCACAGTTTTGCCAAACACATAGAATTTTCATAGATTAGTAAACTCAGTGAATAAGGTAGTATTTGTTTCTTGGAATAAAATGAATACTGGAACACGTTAGGTAAGAGAAGTCTTTTCTTATCCATGCTGTTGATGAAATTTGGTTTCTGTAGATTCATATTGTAACTGCATTCCTGAAGGTGTTGTGCTTCGGTGTTGCTCTGTGTAACTGCATCCCTGAAGGTGTTGTGCGTCTGGGTTGCTGGTTATAATATTTTAATGAAGGTGGTGATTGCAAGGTAGCACAAAGCAGATTGGTAATAGGGTATGGCAGATCAGGCAGAACTGTAGGAATATCAGCGAGTTCCTATTTCTGGCATCCCTGACAATACTGTCTGTGCATGTTAGACTATCTCTGTGTGTATGTGTGTGTGTGTGTGTTTAGTAATAAATCCCCTAAAAATCCCCTTAAAAATCCTAAGTCCCTTACAGAGAAGGAAAGATAAGGCAGTGTTTTTCAACCTTTTTTGGGCAAAGGCACACTTGTTTCATGAAAAAAATCACGAGGCACACCACCATTAGAAAATGTTAAAAAAAAATAACTCTTTGCCTATATTGACTATATATAAAGTAATTCTCTTGAATTTTTCAATTTTCCCCACGGCACACCAGGCAACATCTCGCGGCACACTAGTGTGCCGTGGAACAGTGGTTGAAAAACACTGAGATAAGGCAAACTCACAGTCTTACGGACACAATACAAAACTTGGAAAGGCATGGGGAGGGAAGAAGAAAGCAAGCAGATTTAAGCAGGACTTCTTGAGATTATACAATCCGAGTGGTATCATCTGATCTTAACCAGTGAGCCTCCCTGCTTTTAAGTACACTTACAGGACTCTTTGACATAACTGGAATTAGACAATTAACCAGTGGGTGTGTTTGCTTAAGACCACCCAAGGACAACTGGGGAGACTTCTAATTTCCCTGGCTTTCACATTAGAGTAAGCAGGTTCATTTTGGAACTAAAATGATCCTGACTTTTCTTGGCTTTGAAATAGTTTCTTATTCAGAATTTTTTGATGTATTCTACTGCCCCTATTTAGTTTAAATGTGCTGTTTACCCAGGCATACCTTCCAGGGACCCATGCCAAAAGTGGACAGGGTCAAGATTTTGATTTTCATCAAAATGAAATGATAATTAATAATGAGCATACTAAACTTGTGGTATGGAAGACAATCTCCCCCCTCCCACCGCCAGTATTTAGATGTGACTAGTTTTAAACGTTCAGAAGTTGTCTTTAAATTGCTTGAGTTGTGGCATTAACAAGACTATGCAGCTCACCATGATTAAATGATACTTTTTAAAAGTACGAATCATCATACATCAAACCCCCTCACACGTTTAGATGGGACTAACAATCATAAGAAATCCTACGCAGCTCACCAAGATTTAATGATTATTATTTTTAAAGTGACACTGGTGAAGTTGCTTAAATTTATCTTCAATTGATTAAGTTGCTTTCAGGTTCTGACTAGGAACTTTGGAAGCAAGAGGTGGGCAGAGCACTGATTTTGATGGTGTCCAAACACTCCATAAAACAACGCTCATCTCCAGTGAAGGTTTCCAAGAGCAATGGAAGTTGTTGACCAGAAAAGGCAGGAAACCCAAGTGGCACAGAACACTGATGAGTGGTTGTTTTGTGTTTCTCTTTGCTTCTGTCACTACTGAAAGCTCTCACCATCATCAGGCCTGGGAGTGCTTGACCAGTGCTCAGGAAACATTGGACACTTCCAAAGCTTATTTATTATTCTCTTTATGAATTGCTTCCCATAAAATATATTGAAGCTGGTTGAGCTTCCATTTCCCTGCCTACTTTCAGGCCGACAAATATTGGACAGGCATTGGAAGAAATCAAGAAGCATCTCTGATGTATGTTTAGTGCTGTTTGAATGCACATTCCTGGGCTTGTTTGAACACCATCAAAAAAAGGCAGTGGAGGCCCCTGACGAGGGCTAGAACTTGACTGATTGGTCCAAAAAGTTTCATAGGTTGGATCCAGATTCTTTGCCTCTGACTTACATGTACAGATCTGATGGGTTTTGGAGATCTACGGGGTGGTGGGGAGGAAACAAGCTTTTAGATCACTTGAATAGCCTAGATGTTTCAGTTGCAAAAGTTAGTTTTGTTAAAGTCTGTTCATAATTATGTAGTGCTTTTTACATTTAGTACTTAAAACAAACCAATACTTTCCTTTTCCTTGGGGGTCTTTATTCTCATAACTGAAGGAGAAAGGAAGTTTGAAGTTTGGATTGCATTTATGCGTAGCCTTTATTTTATGTACTGCATTTCATGTAAGCTGTCCAGATGGTTACTGCTGATTCCAAGTTCATTTGAGTATCCTGCTGTGGAGTAAATGCTTAGTTATAAAGAACAAACATTTACTAAAAAATAATCATTCTTGATTTTGTCCCACATGAAGTGGTACATACTTTTTGGAATTGGATTGAATTGAATTATTACCTTTTTATGGATTGTTGTAAGAGTTCCTTGAGGCTTATGAGCAGCATTGTTAATCAGCCAGGCTGAAAATGGAATAACCAATACAATAATGTGCTGTGCATGCTCATTCGATTATTTACAAAGATACAGTACATCAAAATGCTAATTATCTTGTTTGTGTTGTGAATAATAATCTTGTAGTCCTATTGTCTTAGTGTACTCTAATTAGATCAAGATAAATGGGATTCTTGTTTGTACGCAATGTTCAAGTTGCATAAGTGTAGACGACTATTTAATTTCATATTATAGAACATTGAGAAAGGGATACTAAGCTTAGTATTCAAGAACCATCCAACCCTTAAGTGGAAGAGAAGCTAAGTGAAAGCCATCCTCCTAGACCAGTGCTTCCCAAACTTGGGTCTCCAGTTGCTTTTGGACTACAACTCCTATCATTCCTAAACTAGCAAGACAAGTAGTCAGGGATGATGGGAATTGTATTCCAAAAACAGCTGGAGACCCAAGTTTGGGAAACAATGTCCTCAACTAAGAAACATAAAAGTAACACAATGTTTATGGAGAGCCAGTGTGGGGTAGTGGTTAAGAACGGTAGACTCATAATCTGGTGAACCGGGTTTGCATCCCCCCTCTTCCACATGCAGCTGCTGGGTGACCTTGGGCTAGTCACGCTTCTCAGCCCCACTCACCTCACAGAGTGTTTGTTGGGGGGGGGAAGGGAAAGGAGATTGTTAGCCGCTTTGAGACTCCCTCAGGTAGTGATAAAGCGGGATATCAAATCCAAACTCCTCTTCTTCTTCTATGTACCATAGCTTGTGATTTTTGGGGAATTGGCTTTACTACCTGGGGGCCATCAGGTACATCATCATCAAATTTATATATTTCCCTTCATCTGAAAATCACAGGGTGGTTCACAACATAAAAATGCAAAATTAGAACACAAAATACATTTTAAAAAACCCAGTAACCCTGCTCCCACAAACATATTTAAAAGGACATAGTGCTTTGATTTGGGCCTGGAAACTAATTGTCAGCCAGTGCAGTTGGACCAGAATCAGTGTAATATGCTCAAATTGTCTTGCCCTGGTGAGCAACCTGGTTGCCAAATTCTGCACCAAACGATCTTCAGAGGCATTAATGTAACTTAGAGGTTACCAGAGCATAGATGACAGAAGTTAGGCTATCCCTGTGATGACAGAAGTTAGGCTAACCCTGTCCTGATAGGGGTGCAGCTGGGCCACCACCTGAAGCTGATGGAATCCTTACTAACTGAAACTCATCCAACACAACAGGACTCGACAGTGCTCTGGACACCCCTTGAGATTCATCTGCTGTAACAGTGGAGTCAAGATCCCAGTGGAAGCAAGCAATTTTATCTTCCAAATGCTCTGCAAATAAGTCACAGTGAGCTACTGTCAGTTCTGCCACCTCCTTCAGGCCATGATGTAAGAGGCCCCACACTACCCAGAAAAGCTCTGCCAGACAGCACAATGAGGATGCAATAGAGGCAGCAAAGTATGCCTTCTCTGCTGCCTTCACTGCTGCTAGGTAGGCTTGATTATGAGCCTTCACAACTGTTCAATAGCATTTGTCCAGAGTTTTCCTCCACTCACATTTGAGCTGTCTCCCAGCTTGTTTCTTTGCCATAAGATCCGAAGTATACTAGGGAACCAAGCAGGCTCCACAAAGTAGGAGAAGGGTGTTCTGGAATGATTGTTTCAATGGCCCATGCCATTTGAACGTTCCAGAGGTCAGCTAGGTCTTCGACAGTCATATCAGCTGGAAAGCCCATTTGAAAGCCCATTGGATCCATCAGCCTCTGAGGGTGAACCATTCTAATAGGTCCCCTACCACTGCAGAGGGGAAAAGGTGCTAAAAACCTAAATCTCAACAGGAAGTGATTTGACCATGACCATAGACTGTTGTCAGTACCCCCCCCTTTCAAATCACCCTCTTCCTGCACAATTGAGAAAACAAGGTCCAGAGTGTGGCGTGCCACATGTATTGGGCCAGTGACATGTTGGGACAGCCCCATGGTCTTCATGAAGTCCTGAGCCACCCCAGAGCCAGTTGCCTCAGCCGTCTGAGAGGCCTCAACACCACTTCCGAGACAGCTCTGTCAGCTCAGGCAGGGCAGTGAGGCAGGTAAACCAGTAGAATCTGCCCTGATTGCCCAATGCCAGGACCACACACTCTAGATTCCCCCCCCCCCCACCGGACAGAGAGACTAGAGAGAATAACTCCTCCTTCTTGACCATCAAGTCAGCTCTGATGCTACACTGACTACCCAGTTTGAGGGAGAACAGAGGGAATAGAATCATCCCCAACCCAAAAAGGACATTCTGTTGCCAAATAGACCTATACAGATAGTTGGAAGTAGTCATTTCCAGGGAAGACTCCCTGGAAAAGACCCTGATGTTGGGAAAGATGGAGGGAACAAGGAGAAGGGGACGACAGAGGACAAGATTGGTTGGACAGTGTTCTCAAAGCTACCAACATGAGTCTGACCAAACTGCGGGAGGCAGTGGAAGACAGGAGTGCCTGGTGTACTTTTGTCCATGGGGTCACAAAGAGTTGGACACGACTAAATGACTAAACAACAAAAGTCATTTGCTATATTTCATTATCTTTCAAAACAAAACAAAACCAAACAAAACATGCAGATGTTTTTTTTGAACTTTTTTGGCAGTAGGTATACATCACCTGAATGTTGAGCTTTATTTTAATAGCATCAGTAGATGGCAGTAAATCATGACTGATTTTTATCCTTCCAAGATGACAGATTTATTTCCAGGGATCCTACCACCTAATGACAAATTCAGCCAACGTGACTATTTATTTCATGTATTAGTTGGAAACCAAAGAACTATTTTAGGCTTGCCAAAGGGCTTTGATATACCCAGGGGAATATTTGACTTTTCTTTTGTTGAACAGCGGGCCTCTGTGCCATTTCACAAACTGCATTTGAAAGTCTTAATTGCAGGCATGGAGGGTTTGCTGTTTGAGGAACATGAGCCCAACGTTCTTTGTGATATGCAAAACAACCCACTTTTTTGGATTCTGTCCTTTATTAAATAATTTCTTTCCCCAAAGATGATAGAGATTGGTCTTGCTCTTTTTGGGGATTTAAAAATAACAATACACTTGTTTTCTGTTTACATTGATCTGACTTGGAGGGTGGGTTGGGGAAGGTGTGTTCAGTGCCTGACCTAGGGCAAATTGAAGTTACCATTTCTTAAATCCTCATGTTTACAGTAACCAGAAAGTAGATATGCAATAAATGGACCAAGCACATAAGGTACCTGTAATGCACAGGGGCGGATGCTGGTGACATCATTTAGGAAGTAAAACTTTACTGGAAGCAGGATGCATTTTATATATTTTAAAAATGGTTTCTAGAGTCATGTGCCTTTTATAATTTTGTACTATTGGTGCCACTGGAGATGCCAAACAGGTTAGATTTCGGGATTGGAGTAGGGAGACATCCAGTGGTGCACAACCTTTTACTTGTGTAGTCCTCCTTCTCCTCTTCTTCTCCGCACTTCCCTTGATGTGCTGGGAATCTGCTCTGGAAGGCTAGGGGACCTGCAATTTTAAATATTAATATGGCAGTATTGCTAAAGTGTATTAAAGCTGTTTAAACCTGGGACGCACTGAAATACTTGAGTCTCTAACTGTGTAATTGAATTCCTTCCCAAAAGTTGCTTCAGATCACAGCTGAAATCTAATTGCATTTGCGACTTAAGCTATGTGATCTCCTAGACTAAATCATAGTTGCATTGTTCATTTGGTTTAAACTGCAGGAGACACACAGGATCAATAAACCAGCAACATGATATTTTTAAAAATAAAGTATCCTGGGGAAATAATTTCAGAGGTGAATGGCATTCTGAGTATTCCAGCTGCTTAAGGGTCTTCTGAACAGTCATTGTCATAGAGCCAATGCTATGTTGCTTTACTTACCAAGTTGTGGGCGGCATGTGTGGATATGTGGCCATAACAATGACCTACATTCAACTTTCTTGGCAAGTCCTAATTTTGCTTTCCCTTCCAAGTTCCTGCTGTCTCCTCCACCTACTCCATATTTTAAAGTACACAAAGTTTTCTAAGTGCTGTACAGAGGCGAAACAGCACAGTCCCTTCCCACAGGCTTATAAACTATTAGGTGCATAACCACCACCACCACCATCCATTTCAACAGTTGGAAGTGCAATTACTTGTATCTTAAGATGAAATCTGTAAGTAAAAGTCTCATTGTTAATATCAGATATATTTGGAGACAAGTGGCAGATGAAATTTTAGCTCCCAAAGAAGCTTACTACCTGACCTTTCAAAGTGTCTCTGTACTCAGACGGAAGAACATTCAATCTCAGGCATGTGCCTGGGAATAAGCAGGATGGATCATCACATAATTGCCTTGTGTTTGAAAGACTAGTGTAGAATGATGGAATACTGATCTAGCTGTGGGTATTTAGCAGAGGTATCACCGACTTTCTACATTCACATCTATCAGAAGGCGGTAAACAAGTGACAGTGCACCCACCAGTGCAGCAATTTTACAACCATTTCCCCACACATTCCATTAGTAGCACTTACATTTGAACTAATAATTAGCTCTGCTATTTGTCCATCTAGCCTAGTATGGTCTAACGTGACTGGAAGCAGCTCTCCCAGGATGTCAAGCAGAGGTGTTTCCCATCATCTCCTACTTGATCTTTCTGACAGCAGATACTGGGATTGAATTTAGGACCTTCTGCATATTTTTTAAAAAAGTGCTATTGTGCCAGTACTGAGACATGGTCTCTTCCATAAATGGAATTGGTGTGTAAAAGAGAGAAACACATACAGGACAAGGTTGGCAAGGGGTTCCTCTGCAGACATCACATTTAAAATCGCTGTACCCTTTACGATGACATTACAGGCACCCCCCCTTACACACATCTTACTCACATGTGATCATGTTTACGTGGGTTGCCGTGAAATAAATAAACAGATTAGCCTTCCTTTTATCAGGGCTTCTGCAATTTCACTTATGCGTACAAGGCCCTGGAACATAACCACTGTGTTAGTGGGGGGATGCCTGCACTGAATGGGAATGTCCTTAGCAGTCAGTCAAGGCAGCAATGGGATTATACCCTATCAATGGCTTATAATTTAATATTTTTAGGGCAGAGCACAATGCAGAAAACACATTTAAAACTGTAATTACAATAGTTTATAACATATTTTTCATAGTACAGCTTATCTTGGGATCTCAGTATGTTGGGCTTTCCCCAAATGATTAAGAAACTCCGCTTTCCTCTTAGAGCAGTTAGAAAAGCTGATAATAGGGCTTCATTCCGGACGGGGGCGGGGCTTTGCTGTGAGTGCAGGTGCAGCTGCCGTCGCAGGTTGTGCGCCATGACTCTGGAGGCTGACTTCAACACTGTAGCAGAAAAAGTAAAAAAAACTAAAGACCAAACCAACTGATGGTGAACTAAGAGAACTGTATAGACTGTACAAGCAGTCGACCGTGGGAAATATTTATATTGAGTGTCCTGGGATGCTGGATTTGAAGGACAAAGCAAAATGGGAAGCATGGAACCTTAAGAAAAGTATGTCAAAAGAAGATGCCATGAAGGCTTACATTTCTAAAGCAAATGAGATGATAGAGAAATATGGACTGTAGATTTTCTTTGAACAATCAGTTCAAAGGCAAGGGCACTACTCATTTTCAGACTGATATGAACAATCATTATTTGCAATAAACTTTTTTTTCTTCGAAAAAAAGAAAAGCTGATAATACTTTGGCATCAGATATAACTAATGTTTTCTCTTGAACAGAGCATTACTTTAGTATTTGAAGATGTAGTTTGCAATGATAGGTTTCGCTGAAGAAGCCAAAAAACGGAAATAAATTATGTGTCCTGACTGTTGTATTTTCTGCCACTGGAGTTTTCTTTCAAGTGACATAGACAAATGTTTCTGTACTGTATAGACCTGTGCTATCATTGAAAGAAATACATGGGATATTGTATATTTACTGTAGTTACCATATTTTTCCCCATTCTTGAATTCTGCTTATGCTCCTTAGTTCCCAAAATATTGGGAGCAGATTGTTGGGACTTATTTCGGGAAATGTTTTTGTGTGTTTCCTTCTTAAATTCTGCTGCAGATTCAGAGCTCTCAGATTGCAAACTGTCTGGACAGTTTTTGGTTTCATTTGGATGTTATGTAGATCTGCTTTGTTAATAATCCAAACAAAATATGACATACACCGAACAGCATATGTAAAATTTTGCCTGCATCTGAGTGTTACACTGAAGAATAATGGCGTACACAGGAGCATAGCATAAAATGAAATAGGCGAGTGTTCATTTCATGCATAAAGTGGTTTGAATATATTTTACCCTCGGTAACAATAGTAGCTTATTTGACTTGTTTGCACAAAGGGATTTGGGAATATGAATATATGCTCAATTTTTTTCCTAGAGTCAAATAAGCTTTCGGTTGGTACTTCATTACCCCTGGTAGAATCCTAATCATAAGTGCTGAACAGCCAGTAAGTTTCTTCCTTGACATGTTATGAATGTAAAATTTAGATACTATGTCTATCCATACTCTCCTTGGGGAGAGACCCGGGGGGGGGGGGGGGAGACACATTACCTTTGATAATTTAAGTTTAAGAAGCACCAGATACTTGTAGTTTATTGAGCGTAACTGTATGGACTCAAGGTATGAGCAGTGTTGATCCCATATAGGGTGGGTGCCATGTTTTATTGGACTGACCAGGAATTAAATATTTTACGTAAGATTTTGAACTTTGCAAAGGTTGACTTTAAGCAATGTGAAGAATAGAGGAAAGGTTGGGCATACCCAGTGTGGTTTTGGACAAGGGTGCATATGGCTGGTTCATTAGGTTTGTCCTGACTGCATTGGTGAGCTGGTCTTTATTGTTTCTATATTTTTACTTTTTGGTTATGTGGCAAAGGTATGTCTAATAAGAAAACAAAGTACCTTCATCCTTAAATGAAGCTGTTAAATATTTGTGTTAACTTAGTGAATGCCATAACGGTAGGAGATGAATAAAACTGGGAGACGTCGATGCTTTTGGCTTAAGCTGTATTTAGGAAGCATACCAGGTAAAATTAGCAATTAGCTAAGAACTAAATACGACATCTAGGAAAGCAAATATGGCAGCATTTGCCAATCTGATACTCTCCAGATGTTTGGACTGCAACTTCACCACATTAGTGAAGGCTGAAATAGGAGGTGATCAAATATGTGATTGCAAAAATGACTTTGTTGTTGTTGTTGCTTAATTTGTAGTTCCACCAGAGAGCTCTGAAGGCTCCAAGTTAGAACAGTACAGTGGTATCTCTAGATACGCACACCTCTAGTTGCATATCTTTCAGGATGTGAACGCGGCAAACCCGGAAGTATTTTTCCAGGTTTCGCCGCACGCGCAGAAACGGCACCTCCGGTTGTGAATTCCTCGGGATGTGGCTAGACCTCCGGAACAGATCCCATTCGCAACCGGAGGTACCACTGTATTTGGAGCAAATCTGAGGTTTTACTCCTAAGGACAACCCTACTTCCTGGGGACAGAATTGGGTGCATCTGTTGTACATATTGAGTAGGACCCCTAGTATAGGCAGTGACCGCTTAGTCTGGAGGTTACGTTCCTGACCCCTGCGTGCATTGGCGGAGCATGCATAAACCCCTTCTGACCCCGTTTCCTCTCCACTCCGCTCCACTACCTTTCCCGGCCTCTTCTGGGTTGCAGTGCTGCATGTGTCGTCACACCATACTTTCTCCTGCTGGGACTTGAAAGGGACCACCTGTCAAGCACTGTGCCACCATAAGTGGGCACACGACGTAGCTTTGACTGAGTCATCTAGAGTGGGCTCTGCTGAGGTAATTGGTACTGAGATATGTGGCCTTCCTGTTGATGAGAACAATCTTGATCTAGATTGTTCAAGGAACAGACCTGCAACAAAGCTGTCGGGCGGGGATAAGGAGTTTCCAGGAGCACAGTTTCAGTAGCTTGCCTTCTCTGCTAGTAATCTGGAGAAAGTTTACCTAAGCTTCATTGTGTTACCCAGTGAGTAGAGGACATCTTCTATGCACATAATGTCCCAGCTTCAATTCCTAATACTTTCTGTTAAAAAGATCTCAAGTAACGGGATTGAAAACACTTGGCTCTGAGACCTTGCATTGCTGCCGCCAGTCAAAGTGAACATTATTGGGGTCAATGGACTGGCAACATAAGTTAACTTTTTGTGTACTCAGGGTTATTGACCAACATAGCTGAATGGGATGATAAACGTTGCAACTTCTGTTTACATACCGGTATTGGACACATAGGAGCACCTTCCAAACAGCAGGGCAGAATTTGTATGCATCAAGAAGATTTGTTCAACATGAGGATGTGAAAATCTTTTGATATGTCTTGTATCTTGGAACACTAAACAAGCTCTGTCTGCTAAACAAATGCATCAAGATGCCTGAATATTTTACCTTTCCTGCATTTCAGTTTATGCTATTCTATTTTGCCTATAAAATAAATAAAAGGAAGAGACAGTGGAAATTAAACGGTTTGATTTTAAAATATTTTCTCTTTAGAAAGCTAAAAGCTAGATATGGATTCGCTGACATAGAGGGATCCATTGTACAGTACATCATCCAGATTTTTGGAGCCTGGTCACTAAAATAGCCATATTCATATTTTATCTTTGTTTCCAGATGTCCTAGCTCTTTGAACCAAAATAAAAGTTTATCCTCAAAAGAACATTATAACAAAGGACTTCACTTTATGAAAGACTTGTTCTGTCAGGGAAAAAAATATATAAAAGCTGAATGCACATGTGGATGTGGCTTGTTAACTTCAGAATATTACCACACGTGTTGGTATCACCCCTGTATTTTTTCCTTCCTTCCGTAAAATTTAAATGCCTCGTTTCTGCTGGTTTGTATTTTGCCCTATACTTATTTGCTTTTTAAGATGGCATTTTACAATAGTTACTAATTGCATGAGAATTATACTATTCATTGGACTCAAAGTAACTGAAATGTACACAAGTAATTGGACAAATCTGCTTTGAAATATATAGAAGATTTTTTTTGTTTGCTGCGCTACACAAACATTTTCTTTCTTCCTAGAATGTTGTGTATGAAGTATGAAAAACAGCTGTATGGAATTCCTTATTCATCTAATATGGACAGATGGAATTTTGCAGCACCTCATAGGCAGTTCAGTTAGTAGCATAAAGATTTATGCTGTAGTTCTCATTGCATATTGGCTTTCATAAAGAGATAGTGGCATCATACCCTTTGAGGCCTGTTTTGCTACAGTGGTATGTGTTCCGTACAGTTGTGTCAAATGCAGGACGAGA
This sequence comes from Lacerta agilis, assembly GCF_009819535.1. Lineage (NCBI taxonomy): Eukaryota > Metazoa > Chordata > Lepidosauria > Squamata > Lacertidae > Lacerta > Lacerta agilis. Next base: position 40,453,806 of record NC_046314.1, on the reverse strand, counting down.
ACTTTGTTCCTTGCCGACCTAGAACAACTAATTTAAAGCCTTTTGGGGTTTAACCAGCATGAGTTATTATTTGGATCCTGGCCTCTTTTCTCTGAAATAATGCTGCTTATATGACTTCAAACAAACATGTCACAAGGTGCAGCTTGTTTGTACTGTAGTAATTGTACTGTTTTAGATTTAAAGGATGTAAAGTTAATAAAAACTGTTGCTGGCTATGGGGTAAGTAGTGCTTTGATTGTCTTTAATTTTTCTTCGCAGGTATATGATGTTGATTGATGGCAAGAATGAAGTGTATATGATTGACAGAGATAACTCAGTGTTTCAGGTATCAAATCTGGAGTTTCCATTTCGTAAAGATCCACGTGTACACTTAGAAAATACTCTGATGGATGGGGTAAGAGGCTCTGTCTTTCTCTACCATATGCATGCTGTTTTCATTTCAGTAGTTTTAGAATTTAAGATAGTGTAGCAACAGCGAGGGAAGCCTAGTGTCCAATTATTTCTAGAATTTGCCCATTCTGTGGTTTCAGAAAAAAATTGCAGCTGGGGCTCTGTGAAGGTAACCCACCAGATTGCCAGTGATGACAGTCCATTGTTCAAGTCACTTTGGGCTGACTTTGCAGAAGGCAGAAGCTCTCTGACCAGCCCTGCACAAAGTAAAATGATACTCCACTCTTCCACTGAGTCCTTTGGCATTTGGAGAAGAATAAGGAGGGCAGGATCTTTTCTTTTATTTCCGAAACAAGACTTTGGGGGAAGCAGCACTGCAGTCTTCCTCACCACTTTTTCTTTCTCACTGCCTGTGTAGGCGACATGTAGCAGGGGAGGGAGGGGTCAGTGACAACCACACATAATAGCTTTCTGTGCTGCCATTGGTGATCCTGCTGCATACAACAGTTTCACCCCCAAAGAGAGATTTATCACTGTCTCCAAAATAGTCACAGTGTAAATAAAATTAGCTGTGAGGAGCTAAAGGAAGACAGGTTCTTTTTAGCTCAGGGTTGGGGAACCTTTGGCCTGTGGGCCAAAGTTGGCCCACGATGGGTTCAAATTTGGTCCACAAGACACTTCCCCCCCATAAACCATGCCCGCCTGCCTCACAGGACGAGTGGGAGCCATAGAGTGAGCTTCTGATTATGCAGTGGCCAAGAAAAGCACCTGATGGGTGGGAGATCCAAAGACTGCTGGATCGGCTGTGAGAGAATGTTCCCTGTAGGGAACTTGTTCATACAGACAATGCCTGCAAAAAGCAAGGCAAACTCAGCCACAGGAGTGAGACGTGAGTCTTGTGTGCACTTTACATCATTATTTTTCAAACTCTTCACTGAATGTAGAATGTGACTTCCGTGCTGGGAAAGTCCAGACTTTATTTGAAACTGGAATTTCCCTGAACTTAACAGGATAAAAACCTACTTAGTGGCCCTGGTTGTTTTAATGTCACAAAAATAATTTTGTGGAAAGCTTAAAATTTGCAGTAAGTGATTTCCAGTGTAGCTGTGTTTCTAGCATATATTTTCCCTTTGGAAATATTATAATTGGCCCTGGTCCTTTGGTTCTGTTGATTTAAATCTGATGCTGCTGTTCAGTTTAGTGAAATGAGTATCTATATACTGTTTTATATCCATAATAACCTCCATCACTTAGAGCAGTTACATATTTAGGGTGATGGAAAATTGATGAGGAATGCCCTTTTGGATTTTTAACCCATTTGTGCCCTTTGTGCTATAGCTGTCATTCCAGTAGATCCTGTCTATATCTTCTTTCTGGTGAACTGCTCAGTCTTTCCAGGAACCATTTAAATACAGTGCGAGGTGGATTTCTTTCAAAAGTCAAGTGTTTTCTTTCCATCTTGCGAGGCTAGGGAGCAAAGGATTTAGAATGTGATGTAAAATAAAAACATAAAATTCATAGCCATGTGAAAAGCAATTGAAATATATAATTGATATTGTAGCAGTGATGGGAAAGACTTCGTGTCCTTTCTTCTCGTGGTTGTTTTTACTCTTTTAATATTGGCCTGAGCAATGGTTTTTGGCCATATTAAATGTAAAACAAAAACAAATGTCTTCAAAGTAAATTTGGTACAAAACACACACTTTATTAGAGATGCTGTCTTCACTTTACAATGAAAGCTATTACTTGTTGTGAACATTACACCAGATATTCAAACTCCTCGCAGCAACTCTAGCATCCAATGTGAATATACTCATTTTTAGTTTCCATGGCAACACAACTGTATAACAGAAACCCCCCAAAGATGCATTTCTGGTGTCAAATGTTGCCCCAGAGCTCAATAATGCTCCTGGTGTTGTGCTTGCTTATTGATTTCATGTTAGTGTGAAAGCTGCAAGGAGAAAAGTGCTACTCAGACTTTAATGCTGAGGGAGAAGAAGATGAATTTCCAGCAACAGCTTTCCTTCAAGATGGCAATGTCCTGTTACAATCTTTGCAAGCTCTCAGCCAGAGCTATCTCTCTTTCTGCCACAAGCTCTCCTTGAAGGGCTAGCCCACACCAATATATCAAGGAAAGGATATTGGAATTTCAGAACAAAGACCAGAAGTGATGTTACTAATATCCCCTAAATTGTATAGTGAAGACCCTAGCACTAGAACTCAATGCTGAAAAGAGAGTTTATGCACTGCTACACCCCAGTACATGCCCTACAAGAGATTTACCATTTTTCTAGGGTGGTTTCATTGATGACCAAACAGTGTCTACCGTCAGATATATATTTTTAAAAGCAAAAGTTCCATTTCCTCATTCACAGAAAATATTTCTGTAACTTGGAACATGTCATCTACTAATTTCTGGAACAATATGGAGCAGCCCTGAAGTGTATTCAGACTTTGATTGGATGCACACATCTCCTCTTTGAACGATCAGTCCCAAACCCTAAACATCTGTTTTGTTTGCATGAGTTTGTTATCTATATGCTAATAGGAATATTCTGGATTTCATAGTAGTAAGAGCTTTATCATTACGTTGGCGCTGCAAGCAAAAGCGAACCATATAAAACCAGCAATCTGGTGTTCATATTATTGTAAGAGCCTGGTGGTGTCATGCATTATCCAGGTTTTGCTGATGCACTGCCATGCATACAGTATGCATTTAATTTACCTGTCTGTCCTGCTCAGCTCCACCCATCACCATCCATCAGCTGCCACATGGCTTTTGGCTTTTATGCAGTGTCAACCCTCCTCCCAGCAAGAAAATTTCATGAAAAATGAATCCATGCTGGAAAACTGAGGGAGGGATCCTAATGGTAAAGCAAAGCTAGTTAAAGTACTGCTTGCAAGTTTTGCAAAAATATTAAGATATTATTTTGTTTTGTTTTTTCAGGAAATGATTATTGACAAGGTAAACGGCCAGGTTGTTCCTCGGTACTTGATATATGACATAATTAAATTCAGTGTAAGTATATCATACTTTGAAGCATTAGAGCCAGTTCTAATAACCATTTGTATAAATGTATAAACTACTTCTTTAAACCAAATAAAAACCTCTATATGGTGAAGAACACTAGTATTTTTAGACAGCAATGAATACTTGAAAGTCAATTACTATCACACCTGTGAAGTGAAACTGAAATGTATAATGGGCTGCAGTATTGTTCAGCATGGAGACTGTTGAATACATTTGTGGATTTTTCATGTGTGACTTGGTAAGAGTGTGCTCCCTGGAGTCTTCTTCACTCAGTTTTTCTGAGCTTTTCTTACAGGATTCTTTGGGGGGGGGAATCTTTTAGTAAAATCCCCCCTTCTCAGGGAGCAGAAAGGAGAACTACAAGGAAGGTTTGCTGCAGCAGTGGCAACCACTGGAATACACCCCCCCCTTCCCATTTCATAGAAGTAGTCTAGGAGGATACCATGATCAATGGTGTTGAAAACCACAGAGAGATCAAAATAGGAATAAAGTCATACTCTTTGCACCACCTTCCTCAGTAAGGAGATATTTGTGGCTGTTTGGAAGCTTTTCCAGTCCAAGGGTCCAAGGGTTTATTTTGCAGTGGCTCTACCCCATCATACATTGCACATTCTGGATCCAACCAGTCAAACCTCTTTTGCTAAACCCCTAAGGAGTCAAGAGGGCTTGTGTTTGGGCATTTAGCAGGAACATCTTGTCCTCAGCAGCTGGCTGCATCAATTGAAACGCAACACATCATTGGCTATGGCATTGGATACTTCATCTGGAACTGCAATAACTGCAGAGTCAGGGTTACTAGGTATGAAACAACAGGATCTGAAACCAACTTCATATGAAACAGTTATGTTTGTTTGCTGGTGGATTTGATATTGCTTCTGCAAAAGGATTTCCTTTCCCCCTCCTCTTCCTTGTAACCTTCCATGTACCCCCCAAATATGCTCCAGACAGTTGGGGAACCATCAAGCATATTTTGAACTGGATGGAAGGCTGTATGGGGGAAGGAAAGGAAGGAGAAGTCACTTATCTCTGTTATTTTAAGATATTTACAATGGTTTTTAATACTGTGTATTAAATTTTAATGGTTGTAACCTGCCCTGGGACCTTTGGGTGAAGGGTGGGTTGAAACAAACACCAACCAACCAACCAACCAACCAACCAAAACAATAAATTGGGGGGGGGGAGTCAAAATCCACTGGAAATGACTCAAGTTTTCAGTTCCTGTTTTTACCTCCATAGCTGTAATTATGGGTTTCCTGTTTGGATGCAAAGAGAAATGATGGTTAATTAAATTGGGAAACATTTAATTGGGGTCTGCCAAAAAGGCAGGAGGGAAGACGTGCTTCAAAAATGAAGTGTGTGGGCACAAGCATTTGTGTGCATATCATAGCTTAAGAAACTGAACTGGACCCAATGTATTGCCCTGCATTCTGTTTCATTGATTTACTGTTCTGGGTCAACGAACTAATTTTTAAATTAATGAGTTGTTTATTTCTTTACCAAAAGGCAGTTTCTTTAGCAGCACACATACTTCAAACAAAGTAGACTATTCTAGAAGTTTGTGTGCTTATTTTAGGAGGAAAGGAACACCTATGCTGATAGGGTAGATTTCAGCCATCAGGAACTATATTAACCCTGGTTGTGATTAGTAATGCTTGAAAGTCAAAATACTTTAGGTTGCTTAGAATATAGTGGGAATCTGAAAAGGGAATTTACTAAGCAGCATTGTGCTTCCAGTTCAAGGACAGTTCCAGACAATGTGTTATCAGCAGGAGCAGAAGTAAGGCTTTATCTTCAAAAGGCCATTAACAGTAGCCAAGCTGTAAAGATGAAAAAAGCTAACAAACTGTCTTTATGATAATTATAGAAGCCTAATTACAAAAATAGTTTAGCTGGAATGTTTGACTTGGCAAGAAGAAGCATAGTTTTATCAGAGTTATTAGGTACTGAACAATGAAAATCAATGGGACGCAATGACTTGTCGCAGAAGAAAAGTGCTAGTTGTTGCTTAGTTATTTATTTTTAAAATTCTGCTCTACCTAATGTTTGGAAGGGGCCCAATGGGTCATTACGAAAATGGTATAAAAACAGATAGCCACTCCCAATTTAGACCCAAGTACAAAATCAGAATATAAACATTAACACTAATTTGTGCTGCATTGAATTATGTGCAGTCAGTAGTAAGAGAATGTATAAAAGTAGAGTTTATAACAGTTGCTTTAAAAGTTTTTTTTAATACATTATATATTCATGCCATTTTAAAAGAATATTCTCAAACTGGCTCATACAAAAAAGTGCACAATATCCTGTTTTGTGCACAAACTAAACCTTAATTTAGCACTATGCATAAGCAGTGGTGAATCTTATGTGCATGAGCCTTGTATCCAATTGTGGGCATGAGGAAGAATCTGCTTCTGTTTTTAATCTAATTTATATACCTTAATGTCTGAAATTGGGGAAAATCTGGTTCGTGTAATCTATAATTTGTTCAAACAAGCCATAATTGTTGATTTAGAAGTCGGCGGAGAGAGCCACTGCCCATCAGTGTAGACAACAGTGAACTCGATGGACCAATTATCAGCTTTCAGATAAGGCAGCTTTTTTACGTTCCTAGTTATATGTGAAATGGGCCATTGCTGCTGATGGGAACTGTACGTAAATGAAAGTAAGACACCAGACAATGTTTACTAATGAAGCAATGAGACATTGAAGGTGCGGGGTGTGTGGAAGGGAAAACTCACAAGGGACTTTGCAAAGCTAGAACAAAGAGGTAAAGTGTTATAATAGGCAGTAGTTTCCAATTCAGGTCAGTTACTGCTGTGCTGTACTTGAGGTGTTCCATAGGTCTTTAATCTTGTAGTTGATGATGGGCTAGAATGTCTCTGAGAGGGAAGGGGGAAGTAAACTCACTAGAGATGCTCACTTTGACGTCCCCCAATGGGGTCAAGCTAATCTTCCACTTGCCACAAATGGTGTTCTTGGGAGGTAAGAGCTACACCTACCCAGTGGCCCTTGGTTCCCTGGCTGTTGACAGAAGCCAACATGATCATCTGTTTGCTACTGCACAGATAATGCAATTAAAAGTTTTAAATATCCTTCTGTGGGAGAGTCTTTCCTATCAGCGTGTTATTTTGTTCTAGGTAAAGAAAGGAGGGAGCATGTAAAAGCTTAGGGGAGGAAAAAAAGAACAGCAACTGCTACTACTACTTTGTGTGAGTTTGTAAATGCATCAAGAGAGAAAGCAATGGTCAGATTGATCACATATGTTTTTCTCAGACAACTTCTGATTAAATACAAATTGGATGGGCTACATATTAAGTAATGGGAAGAAATGTAATTCATTGTGCTTTACAAGAGGTCAGACAAGTTAATCTGGTGTATTCTGGCTTTTAAAATCAAAGTCTGACTTGATAATGTAGTCTATATGTGGTGAATTAATTTACCAAGTTCCCATCCGTAATCATTTCTACAATAAGCTTTTTAAAATATTGCTTCAGTCTCAAAAAGACCTTCAGAATCTGAAATCCAAGCACCTAGATAGAAATGTGGTTAAAAAAGAATATTGTGTGAAATAGAATTAAGGGTTGATTTCATAATTGAGTTAAACTTTGATGGAATTGATAACTAGTTTATGCCATAATAAGAGTCCTGTTGTACCTTAGAGACATTCTGACCCATTCAAAACTTCTCTTTTACTTTGAATCCTTCCTTTTAAAATGTCCAGCAGTTTTGCCTTCACTATGTGGGATTTTTTTCAGGATGTATACAAGGTCAGGTTCTAGCATTGATGTGTCCAGGATGACAATTTTTCACTTGCTGCCTTACCAATAGTGAATGAAAACTGGCTTCAGGTGAATAGCCTGCTCAGTTGCTGTTCATCCTCAGTGGTGTTTCTGTGGACATATAAGCTTTTCTTGCATTGCACATGGTGTGCAGTTTGAGGGAGCAAGTGCAGGGGCTACTTATCTGCTGGGTTGAATTAGTAGATAAGAAAACACTCAATAATCAAAACATCACTGGAATCATTGTAATTTCAAATAAAATTACAGCCTTCCTTAGTAAATTGCCTCTGTAACTTGAGGCAGCTTTTGTGAGCAAATAACTTCCCAGCCTTATGATTCATACACACATTTGGTAGAAGGTATTTGCAGCTGAGGGACAACGTATTTGAATGCACTTCCACATCAGAAACTGGTGGTAAGCTAGCACTTAAGGACAAGTTCTTTTTTAAACAACAACAACAATACTTTTTATTAAAACATTTTGATTGTTTTAACAGGCAATACTATACCGTCAAAATGTAACAAGACATAAACCTCAAAATTAATTACCGTACTTTTCGGTCCATATGATGCACTGAACCATAAGATGCACCTATTTTTTAGAGGGTGAAAACCAGAAAAAATTGGTTTTCCTCCTCTAAAAGGCTGGGAGGGGGCGCTGGAGTGGGAGCGGAGGAGGCAGCAGCGGCAGAGCCTCACCTGCCCCTGCTGACACTGGTGAAAGTGGGGCGGAAAAAGGGGAAGCCCGGTAGTGATGCTGTTGGGTTTCCTGTTTCTCCTCCCCCACTTTTGCCTGTGTCGGGGGAGGCAAGCAACACCCGGTAGAAATGCGTGGGGTGGTGGAGGAAGCAGCTGGAATGCTGCTGCTTCCTCCACCACCCCACGTGCAGTGCGCCGATCCCAAAAGCAGGCTGCTTTTGGGATTGGCGGGTGGGGCGGAGGTTGGTGGAGCAAGCAGCGGGGATGCTGCTGCTTCCTCCACCACCCCACGCCCTGCGCGCCGATCCCAAAAGCTGGCTTGACAGGGAGCCTTCGCTCCATAAGGCACACAGACATTTTCCCTTCCTTTTTAGGAGGGAAAAAGTGTGTCTTAAGGAACAAAAAATACAGTAAATAAGAAAACCCAAGCAAACAGAGGCTTCAGTGGCTAGCTGCTCCTCTCTCGTGCTCAGGGGGAGCCAGCCACCAAAACTGCTCTGCGCTTGGCCTCCTCCACCCCCTCAACATTGAGGGCCCCCGGTCCCCTCCCAACAATTATTGGGGGGCAAAGACACCCTGGCGCCTTTTTGGACGCATCAAACTAGTTGCATGCTCCTTGGATTCCAAGTGATAGAACACTCGTGAGTCCAAGCTAGTGGGAAGGAGCATTTTAACCTACCCAGGCTGCAGTGGAGCACCAGTCATGAGAACATTAAGTAGTCTGCATTAATTTATACTGAGTAAAAGGATGCAATGTTGGGTAGATGCTGTCAGTGAGCACATAGCTGTTACAGAATGAACTGCATGCATTCTGTTTTTATTCCTTTGTGAATATTGACATTGTTTTGTGGACATCTCTGCTGTCCTGAATGGCTTAATTGGCAGAAAATGTTTTTTTTAAAAAATGTTCTTGGCGTTGGTTAAATTGTCCCTAGATTCCCATTATACATATATGTCATTCATCTACTATTGTCTGTCTTCAAACTGCACTCTGCTGGTGGGAATAATAAATTAAAGATCTTTGACTGAAATAGTTTTTTCCAAGCACTTCGTGAGTAGGCAAGCTAAAATGATTGTTTTATGTCTTCCTTTATAAAGGGGCAGGAGAGGGAGCAACTGAGTCAGACACCTGCTTTCCGTATCTCCCCGAGGAGGGAAAAGCAGTATATAAAAATGCCAGTTAAAAGGGTAAAACAAAATAAAAAATAAAAAAATTCCTTCCAGTAGGAAGGAATTTTTTTTATTTTTTTATTTTGTTTTGACTATGGCAGACCAACACAGCTACCTACCTGTAGTTAAAAGGGTAGCTTGAGATCACCTGAGTTTTTATAGAGAGGAACAGAGCCTTTGACTTGCTCTTCCAAATTTGCTTGTGGGAGATGCTTGGGTTGCCAATACGATCCTTTCTAATTATTGTTGGGCCAACCCTGCCCATTGGCCATCTGTGTGGGGTTGATGTCTAGCAACATCTGAAGGGCACCACATTTCTGCTTCAGTCCATGGTGGCCTCGATTGCCATCTATGCCTACAATCTTCATAGCAGAGGCACCAACTGAAATTGTGTTAGCTAGAAGATCTATCCTCTAACTTGGAATGGTTAACTAAAATGCAAAATAAAATGGGGGGGGGAATGATCTGAATTAGGACATGGCAGGTGCATAATGCTAGGTTTTGTTGGTAAATGGTCATAGCTTGCAATGATTGGAATCAATATGGTAAATATACCAAATCCCACCTGTTATTAGAATGCATAGACTCCCCACAAGAATCTACACATTGTGGATGCAATTTGCATTTGTAATGTAACAGTAATAAAATTTAGGACTAAAAAACACTCCAGTGTGTTAGCAAGGACTCAAGCTTTCCTATTTGTTGCTTGCATGTATTATAAAGAGAAAGCAACAATCTGTAAGGTCCAAAAGCATTTTGGAAGAGGCCTCCCTATAACTTTGTCATATGAGTACTCCATGGCAGATGACACTGTGCTATCCAGGTTCTTGAAGTTTTTTAAGAGGTTGCGATATCCATTGTGCGGTACTGTACATACAATCTTCCACTTCAAAGACATTGGATTATAATGCAGTTTTGTTTCACATTTCCCTGAAAGTTGCTATTTAATGTACCGGTAGCAAGTTGACTAAGAGCAAATAGTTATTTTGCTGTCTCATGCATTATTTATGAAGTGACTGTGGTTTTGTGTCAAGCTTAAAGATGCTCTTAATAGGATTCTAATAATTTTAAAAGTAGGTTAAATTGAGCTTAAATAGGAAATGGTTTTTAGCTTTGTAGTCATGTAGTCATAATTGCTATTTGGATTGAGTACTTGGTTTTGTATTTTTAAAATCGTTTTAAATTTGTGTTTAAATAAGCATGTTTTATTTACAATATTTATGAATTTCACAAATTAGTCTTTATAGGAAAATCAGTTGTAGTCTATAATATTAGAGGCTTTATGTATTGATTTTAAATCAATTCATAGTACAGGTATAAGGTTTGTCCTCTTACTGGTTCTCTAATTTGGTCAGCTTGCAGACTTCGTATACATGGACTTTCCTTTTTATATAAGTTTTTGAAATATATCTCTTTAAAATGGAAAAACTATAATTCATGATAATTATTTGTTCTCTCCTTACATACTAAATAGATTTTCCATTGCAACTTTTTTTTGTTAAACTAGCTTTTAAAAATATAAAAGCTACTCAATGGTTTTGAGCATATTTTTCTTATACAAATGATGCTTGAAATATTAAAAATCTTTGTTTTTGAGATTTAGTAGAGAATTACTGCCTAAGGTCTTTGAATGCTTAAGGACATTTTTGGGATTCCATAATAGTGATTTTACAGAAGTGTCATAAAGCCTCAAGTCCAACTTTTGGTAAGACGGAAGGGCAGCCTTCAATCGTAACAACAACCTCAAAGAAAGCTGCCCTTGTTGCTAGTCTGGCAGCAGCATTCTGTAGTCAGCAGCTATCTTAAACAAGCCTTTGCTCTGGCATTGTAGAACCTTGGTCATCTATTGGTTATGCTGGACGGTGAGTCAGACACAATTTAAGAGAAAAAATGGATAATTCCAAAGGCTTTACCATGCTATTTCCATTCCAATAAATTATATTTCATCTTCTTTAAGGATGTTTAGATTTATTATTATGACACTTGAAAATGCAGATGTTAGCCATGCATGCTTTGAATTATCATTAGTAATGCTGCCAAAAGCTGATATTTCAGCCTGTTGGGTTACAGTTTGGTTTCAGAATAATAAAACTTGTTAGGAAAGTTATGGCATATGCTCTGCTTAGGCTAAGTAAATTAAGGCAAGGACATGCCTTATGTGCCTAACTTCTTTGGGTGTATTCTCTGCCTAGTAAATTATTCATGTTACTCAAGGTATAACACTTGGGGGGGGGGAGTGACTCTGTTTAGGAAGCAGCTTGCCCATTTTGAAATTTCTCATTGCAAACATAATAACATACCAGTATTTAGCTGTGTATGAATAATCCAATGCAGTGTAATGGGTCTTGCAAACATGGAAGCTTCATACTAGCTGAAAGTGCTTCCACGCAAGGTGATGCACCTGATTTTGGCATATCCCCAGGGTGGGAAACCTTCATTAGATGGAGAGCTGGATCCACCCCAATTGGCCCACCTTCTGGAGGCCAGTTTTGATAGGTGGGTTAGGCCATTCACTTGACAAATCATATGACAACAGATGATTGAACGGTCAAGCAAGGAGCAAGCACAGACTTATCTCTGATCTTAGAGCTGTGGAACCAGGAAGCAGAGGCTTTGTTGTTGTTGTTAAGTCTTTCAGTCGTGTCCGACTCTTCGTGACCCCATGAACCAGAGCACGCCAGGCACGCCTATCCTTCACTGCCTCTCGCAGTTTGGCCAAACTCATGTTAGTAGCTTCAAGAACACTGTCCAACCATCTCATCCTCTGTCGTCCCCTTCTCCTTGTGCCCTCCATCTTTCCCAACATCAGGGTCTTTTCTAGGGAGTCTTCTCTTCTCATGAGGTGGCCAAAGTACTGAAGCCTCAACTTCAGGATCTGTCCTTCTAGTGAGCACTCAGGGCTGATTTCTTTGAGAATGGATTGTTGTTCAGTCGTTCAGTCGTGTCCGACTCTTCGTGACCCCATGGACCAGAGCACGCCAGGCACGCCTATCCTTCACTGCCTCTCGCAGTTTGGCCAAACTCATGTTAGTAGCTTCGAGAACACTGTCCAACCATCTCATCCTCTGTCGTCCCCTTCTCCTTGTGCCCTCCATCTTTCCCAACATCAGGGTCTTTTCCAGGGAGTCTTCTCTTCTCATGAGGTGGCCAAAGTACTGGAGCCTCAACTTCAGGATCTGTCCTTCTAGTGAGCACTCAGGGCTGATTTCTTTGAGAATGGATAGGTTTGATCTTCTTGCAGTCCATGGGACTCTCAAGAGTCTCCTCCAGCACCATAATTCAAAAGCATCAATTCTTCGGCGATCAGCCTTCTTTATGGTCCAGCTCTCACTTCCGTACATTACTACTGGGAAAACCATAGCTTTAACTATACGGACCTTTGTCAGCAAGGTGATGTCTTTGCTTTTTAAGATGCTGTCTAGGTTTGTCATTGCTTTTCTCCCAAGAAGCAGGCGTCTTCTAATTTCGTGACTGCTGTCACCATCTGCAGTGATCGTGGAACCCAAAAAAGTGAAATCTCTCACTGCCTCCATTTCTTCCCCTTCTATTTGCCAGGAGGTGATGGGACCAGTGGCCATGATCTTAGTTTTTTTGATGTTGAGCTTCAGACCATATTTTGCGCTCTCCTCTTTCACCCTCATTAAAAGGTTCTTTAATTCCTCCTCACTTTCTGCCATCAAGGTAGTGTCATCAGCATATCTGAGGTTGTTGATATTTTTTCCGGCAATCTTAATTCCGGTATGGGATTCATCCAGTCCAGCCTTTCGCATGATGAATTCTGCATATAAGTTAAATAAGCAGGGAGACAATATACAGCCTTGTCGTACTCCTTTCCCAATTTTGAACCAATCAGTTGTTCCATATCCAGTTCTAACTGTAGCTTCTTGTCCCACATAGAGATTTCTCAGGAGACAAATGAGGTGATCCGGCACTCCCATTTCTTTAAGAACTTGCCATAGTTTGTTGTGGTCGACACAGTCAAATGCTTTTGTGTAGTCAATGAAGCAGAAGAAGATGTTTTTCTGGAACTCTCTAGCTTTCTCCATAATCCAGCGCATGTTTGCAATTTGGTCTCTGGTTCCTCTGCCCCTTCGAAATCCAGCTTGCACTTCTGGGAGTTCTCGGTCCACATACTGCTTAAACCTGCCTTGTAGAATTTTAAGCATAACCTTGCTAGCGTGTGAAATGAGTGCAATTGTGCGGTAGTTGGAGCATTCTTTGGCACTGCCCTTCTTTGGGATTGGGATGTAGACTGATCTTCTCCAATCCTCTGGCCACTGCTGAGTTTTCCAAACTTGCTGGCATATTGAGTGTAGCACCTTAACAGCATCATCTTTTAAAATTTTAAATAGTTCAGCTGGAATATCATCACTTCCACTGGCCTTGTTGTTAGCCAGGCTTTCTAAGGCCCATTTGACTTCACTCTCCAGGATGTCTGGCTCAAGGTCAGCAACCACATTACCTGGGGTGTATGAGACCTCCATATCTTTCTGGTATAATTCCTCTGTGTATTCTTGCCACCTCTTCTTGATGTCTTCTGCTTCTGTTAGGTCCTTTCCACTTTTGTCCTTAATTGTTGTAATCTTTGTACGAAATCTTCCTTTCATATCTCCAATTTTCTTGAACAAATCTCTGGTTTTCCCCATTCTGTTATTTTCCTCTATTTCTTTGCATTGCTCGTTTAGAAAGGCCCTCTTGTCTCTCCTTGCTATTCTTTGGAAATCTGCATTCAATTTCCTGTATCTTTCACGATCTCCCTCGCATTTTGCTTGCCTTCTCTCCCCCGCTATTTGTAAGGCCTCATTGGACAGCCACTTTGCTTTCTTGCATTTCTTTTTCATTGGGATGGTTTTCGTTGCTGTCTCCTGTATAATGTTACGAGCCTCCATCCACAGTTCTTCAGGCACTCTATCCACCAAATCTAAATCCTTAAACCTGTTCTTCACTTCAACTGTGTATTCATAAGGGATTTGATTTAGATTGAATCTTACTGGCCCAGTGGTTTTTCCTACTTTCTTCAGTTTAAGCTGGAATTTTGCTATAAGAAGCTGGTGATCTGAGCCACAGTCAGCTCCAGGTCTTGTTTTTGCTGAGTGTATAGAGCTTCTCCATCTTTGGCTGCAGAGAATATAATCAATCTGATTTCGATGTTGCCCATCTGGTGATGTCCATGTGTAGAGTCGTCTCTTGTGTTGTTGGAAAAGAGTGTTTGTGATGACCAGCTTGTTCTCTTGACAGAACTCTATTAGCCTTTGCCCTGCTTCATTTTGAACTCCAAGGCCAAACTTGCCAGTTGTTCCTTTTATCTCTTGACTCCCTACTTTAGCATTCCAATCCCCTATAATGAGAAGAACATCCTTCTTTGGTGTCATTTCTATAAGTTGTTGTAAGTCTTCATAGAACTGATCAATTTCAGTTTCTTCAGCACTGGTAGTTGGTGCATAAACTTGGATTACTGTGATGTTAAAAGGTCTGCCTTGGATTCGTATCGAGATCATTCTATCATTTTTGAAATTGCATCCCAGTACAGCTTTCGCCACTCTTTTGTTGACTATGAGGGCCACTCCATTTCTTTTACGGGATTCCTGCCCACAGTAGTAGATATGATAGTCATCCGAACTGAATTCGCCCATTCCTGTCCATTTTAGTTCACTGATGCCTAGGATGTCAATGTTTATTCTTGCCATCTCATTTTTTACCACATCCAGCTTTCCAAGGTTCATGGTTCTTACATTCCAGGTTCCTATGCAATACTTTTCTTTACAGCATTGGACTTTCCTTTCACTTCCAGGCATATCAGCAACTGAACGTCCTTTCGGCTTTGGCCCAGCCGCTTCATCAGCTCTGGATCTACTTGTACTTGTCCTCCACTCTTCCCCAGTAGCATGTTGGACGCCTTCCGACCTGAGGGGCTCATCTTCCAGCGTCATATCTTTTATATGCCTGTTGTCTTTGTCCATGGAGTTTTCTTGGCAGGGATACTGGAGTGGCTTGCCAGTTCCTTCTCCAGGTGGATCACGTTTGGTCCAAACTCTCCACTATGACCTGTCCTTCTTGACCTGTCCATAGCTTCCCTGAGTAATTCAAGCCCCTTCGCCACGACAAGGCAGTGATCCATGATAGGTTTGATCTTCTTGCAGAGGCTTACATCTGATCTAAGTGTTGTACAGTCTTTTACCATCCAAGAGTAATCAGCCTCCCATATTGTTCCAGGGGCTCCTCAACCCTCAGAAGCAGCTTGTGTCTTTGCGTGTGGGGAGAAACATGGACTGCAGGCGGTTGGAGGAATTAGTGAAAATCATGTGCAGTACCTTATGTTCTATTAGTATAAAACAGGCATAGGCAACCTTCGGCTCTCCAGATGTTTCGGACTACAATTCCCATCATCCCTGACCACTGGTCCTGTTAGCTAGGGATCATGGGAGTTGTAGGCCAAAACATCTGGAGAGCCGAAGGTTGCCTATGCCTGGTATAAAACCACCATTAGACACAATCTGTAGCTTTTGGGGTTGAATAGCTGATACCACGTGTTGAAAGAGTGGTGTGTTTGTCCATGTTGCAAGGAGGGATGAGAAGAATACTAAGGGTGAATTTTTGAGAAAGGTCCATGGATCTTTCTGCATTTACTCTCCTACTGCTACCAGCAAAGCTTTCACATTTTCTGTCCTTGTGATTAGGTATTGTTGCATGATACCGTGTGGATTATGTAGACAGTATCAGTAGCGTGGTATGGGAGCAACAGTGGAGTAGGTAACAGCTGTGCTGTTCCAGGAAGTCTGTAAAGAAGGTATTACTACTTTACTTACAAGTTGGTTTTGTCACTTAATCCTGTGTGTGAATATATATGTACACACTCCTTTCTCCAGCAGCTATACTATATCTCAAAGATGAATGTGTTAACTCTATTCCTTCCCATTCCACACTGTAATGTTGTGTTATGCAGTGCAAAATTTTGATGTGTGAAGTAGACTTTTGCAATCTGGCACATATACAAGGGGTCAAGAGTGATTTTTGATGCTACCATGCCTAAAAGTGCCTCTTTAGCACAAAATTGCTGGGGAAGGAAGGACTAGACGCGAATATGAAACATTCTCAATTTTTGTGTCAATTCAGTTTCGAATAAATTAACTTGATCTTTTGAAAACCACCATACTAGCAACACATAAATATGTGTGATGGATTGAAAAATTCAGTACCTTCAAAATACATAAAGTTCTAGGGACCAAATATAGCACTTGCTTTTTCTATATAGTTATAGCACATATACTTGTATCTTAATTTCCGTTAAATCTTATTTCAAAAAGCTAGCAAAACGTTAAACCAAACCTATTCCAAGCAAGGTAGCAATCCCAGTACTATGATTGCTGCAACAATACCTTGATGAAAAGTGCTAGAAAGGTGATGAATGTTTTTCAGGAAGTTGCGAATGTTATTACTGTTTGAAATGTCAACACCCTTTCAATGAAAATGCTGAGTATGTAGAATTTAGATTGCTTTCACTTGAATCACAAAAATGTCTCAACATGAAAAATTGTGAAATTGCTTTTCATACTTGGATATTAACAGGACTTACAAAAGAGACAGGGATTCTAGATCTGAAATACTTAGATGGTACTTGAACATAATATGAAACACTTTGGGTTACCCTGTTCTAAGCAGATTCACTCCTATACATGAGGCAATTAAAGACACTGGCCATCGTCTGCCTTAAAGAGCTGATATCACTGTCTTAGGCTCAAGAAGGGGCTGAGAGAATCATGACATTTCTTGCAGTGAAGCCTCAAAGGGAGCTGTAAGCAGTGACAGTGGTCAGTAAAGAGGGGGGTCTATGGTAAGGCTGCAGGGAGCTCAGCCAGGGTGAAGACTGTAAGAGAAGCTCCATAGAAACTCCTTGTGTTTCCAGGAGGCAAGTGATATCCAGGAAATCCTCAGCACTCAAATCCACTGGGATGAGTGGCTCAGGATAATTGGCAGTTCAGCTGAAGCAGTTACAGTGGAACTGTCATTTAGAGGAACAGAACCCTGGTTAATGTAAACACTAACGTATTTTAGTAACCTTTTGAAAATGCACATTTTTCTTCTTATAGTTATTTGATAATAAAGTATAACTGTTGGTTACCTGCGATTGAGTCTGACCTGCCTTGTGTCACACCTAACTCTCACAGCTCTTTCTGTAAACAAAATAAAAAATAAGAAA
Source organism: Lacerta agilis (assembly GCF_009819535.1). Classification (NCBI taxonomy): domain Eukaryota; kingdom Metazoa; phylum Chordata; class Lepidosauria; order Squamata; family Lacertidae; genus Lacerta; species Lacerta agilis. The sequence continues at coordinate 40,436,540 of NC_046314.1, read as the reverse complement.
ATCCTTCCAGTAGCACCTTAGAGACCAACTAAGTTTGTTCTTGGTATGAGCTTTCGTGTGCATGCACACTTCTTCAGATACATTGAAACAGAAGTCACCAGACCCTTATATATAGTGAGAGGGTGGGGAGGGGTATTACTCAGAAGGGTGGTGGGAATGGGTGACTGGCTGATAGGTGCGGTAAACCTGTTGACGACTGTTAAGACTGTTTGTGTGTAAAAACAAGGTGTTGTCATTAGCAGATCATTTCAATATATGATGGCCGTGGGCAAAAAGGTTTAAAACATACCTGGTAGGTATAAGTAGAAGTGTTTGAGTGGGAATAAACGGGGTCCCTTTTACATATTTAGAGAATCAACAGTGTGAGTAGAAACTGTTTTCTCCCTGGTAGCCCTTGTGCTTTCTCTACCTCTTTGTCTCTTGAGACAGACTACTGCTGGCCAACCATAAGAACCGTCTAAGGCCCACAGAAATGGAGGGAAGGGACGAGCATTGCTTTTATCAGTACATCTGCACCTTTTCTGATTCAGAAGTGTGTGGTGGAGTTGGCTTAATTTCTTCAGTCTATTGTAGCCACCCAGCCATGCTGCCCACCCACCTGTGTGCCATGCTCCTGCAGTTTCTACATTCCTGGGAGAGTGAAAGCCTTGTCAGCTATCACTGTCACACACAGCATTGATAGGGGATCAGAATCAGCCAAAAACAAAAAAGACTTAGAAGAAGGAAAAGGAGGTAACTGGTGGGGTGTGTTTGTGTGTGCAAACGTGTTTAGGAGGGAAAGATATAAAGGTGGGTGATATTGCATAAAAATATGCAGTGGCGTAAAGAGGAGAGTGCTGTGGGATGGAGAGAGAGAGAAATGAGCAATATGGAATGCATAGGGTGGATCAAACTGACTCATTCTGTCAGCGCAAGGATTTCCTCTCATGCAATGGAACCCCTTGCCCTGTACCCTCCCCAAGTCTCTCGTAGGTTGGGAGGACCCCCAGAACAGATTCAAGGGGGCATGGGGGGAGGGGGAAAAAGTTCTGTTGCGCAAGTGGAAATTCTTGCACTGATGGAACAAGTTAATTGGATATTGCTCATAGATACCGGTGGAGGGATAGCAGAAAGAAGGGAGTCTAGTGAGTCCTGTAGATGAGGAAGCAGAAAAAGAGGGAGTAACCAAGAGATGGTGCTGTATGGTACAGAAATAAAAAGCAGGTTTTGCAGAGAATGGGCAACAGTTTAACTTAGTGGTTTCTTTGGAATATTTTTCTGCAGCTGACTGTGTGATACAGCCCTCTTGAATTGATAAAATTGTAAAGTCACTCTGCTGATTTGAGTAAAAGGGTTGTGGCATGGCATACCTCCCTGTTATTTCTTTGCTTATCATTTTATTACTAAAATACTGTTTAGTTGTAGATCATTGTTGGGTGATATTTTAGTGCATGCCACTTAGATTTTTATAAATGTGCAAACATTAACAAATTGTGTATTTTCTTTTGGCAGGCACAACCAGTTGGAGAGTGTGATTTTAACATTCGTCTGGCATGTATTGAAAAAGAGATTATATTCCCACGACATGAAAAAATGAAGACTGGACAAATCGACAAAGCACAAGAACCTTTTAGTGTTCGTAACAAACCATTTTTTGACATCCACATTTCAAAAAAGGTAAACATGTTTTTAGATTATTTAACTCTTGTGTCCTTTGAGTAGTCATTCTCTTTGCATATGGTTTTTAATCTCTTTCAAGATATCCTTGCATTTTAAAATATACCTTCAAACATAAGTTCTTTTTGTTTTATATCCACTATTTTATTTTATTTAAAAACCTTTATTGATACAGTAGAATGTGCATTTTAGGGGAGATTTTTTAAAAAGTTACTTAGAGAAAGGTGATGAACAAGAAAAAGGGTTGTCTCTGTGCTTACAATGTAGTGGTGCAGATACTATCGTTGCTTTATTGGGAAGTCTAGAGCTATCTATATGTGTGTTTGAAATGAGGATCATTCATAGGAGGAGAATATATTGTCTTCTTCATTCTAGTTAATTATTGGAGTGAATTTTTCATTAAAACATTTTGTGGTTTGTTTCTTCTGCTGGCCTTGGGTGTTTGAATGGGACACCCTGTTACGTTTTTCTGCTGTAGACAAAATACGCCCCCCTCTGATCTGGGCCTCCGCCCTGTCCCTGATGTTGTGCCTGTGTTGCTGCCTGCCTTGCTACCGCAGCTGCACGTGCACTCCCACCATGATGCAACAATAGCGACAAGGGTACAATATTAGCAGTGAGGGCAAGGGTGCTGTGGCAGGGTCAGATCTCCAGCCTACGGCAAATTGCTTTGCCTCACCTCATTGAAGTGTCAGCCTTGCTGTTGAAACTATGTAGAATACTATTCTACTTGAAATGATTAGCTGCATGGGAATTCTGTACTGCTTTGGGGGCATGTTGGTGTCAGGATTTCCTTTAAAACAAGTGACAATCCTTCATGGCAGTGATTCTGGAGAGGCCTTAGAAGTAGACCACTCTTAACTGCATTCCCTCCCCTTCTGCTTGACTGCCAAAGTAACTGAGAGACAGAGATGGGATCTGAAGGTAATTATGTGACAGTCTTTTAAGTCTCTGAATGAAAAACTGCTTGGGAATCTAGTGTATGGTACTTTAAGTTCTCTGAAGTGTTAGAGGGATATAAAAATAAATAATACGATTTTGTGATTACATGCTCTTTTAGAAAAACAGTCTCTCATAATTGACAATTGCTTCCCCCTCATCTTCTAATATAGATTTGATTTAATGTCTCGATATAGCATCTATAACCACACACTGAATGAAAACAAAATTTATTTAAAGAATTAGCAGAACAATTCTGTAATCTTTCTCTGCCACTTCAAGAAAAGTCACTTCAAAAACTCTTAAATTGCTCCCCCCCCCCAGTTTGCCATGAGTTTGGGGAAGCAAAACATGACTGGCTAGGCAGGAATGTCCTTCACCTGATTGGTTCCTGGCAGACTCAAGAGAAGCATTTGGCCTACCAGCTTTTCCTTGATACAGAGAAAGAGGCAAAGGAACTTCAGTAGGAACTGCATGCTTGGAATGTGAAACTTTGGATTTCAAACTGAAGGTTTAAGATGAATGTGGATCTGACCACTCTCCTTGCATTTAAAGGAGAGACAACTCTCTCCTCCTATTCCTATAAAGTCATATTGCTGTGGATTCTATACTCCATAGATTCTCATCCATTGAACAGGAGGAATAACTAGAAGGGTATTTATTGAATGCAGGTGCTAGTTTTAGCCCTAGTGCTGTTCTGTGTCAGGGATGTACTTTTGAGATATTGGTAAATAGGAGGCCTCAAGTGTGTCAAGAATTTGTAAAATATTTTGAAATAGCATCAGTACGCTGAAGGCAGGATGTAAATAGCATGTAGCATATATTGTTTGCCAAGTAGTCTTTCATTGTAGAGGCAGATGAGACTCATGTTGGGTTTTGACAGAACAACAGATAGTGGCTGTGAGATTCCTACCCTTTCCTCTTCTATTCCTTTCTTCTTCTATCTCCAGTTCATATGGTCATGATTATTTCCCCCTTTTCTAACCAGATGGTCTGCAACTCCCAGGTAGCAAAGAATGGTAGCAATATCACATTCCTGCAGAGAATGGGCTATGTGCTTGAAGGTGATTTGGAGGGCGACTCCTCCCTCCCTCCCTCCCTCCCTCTCTGGCTTTCAATGAATGTGAGAATTACATTCTCACTAAAATTTCCCCAATTCTAAATCTAGAAGTAAAGAGAGGCAGTGATGTTTTGGGGAATGGTTAGCTCTGGACTCTGTCCAGACATATGGACATTTCTCCAAAGCTAAAAATGAGCAAAATTTATCCTACGGGGAATGTCCTTATATATGTTTCCCTGGTAGAGAATATGGTGCTTTGGCAGAGTCCACTACATTATTTTACAGTGTAAGCATCCTGTTCTGCAGGGACTTGAGGCTTGCAGAGAAGTAGTCACAATTCAGCTGAGTTTCTTCTTGGCAGGTGAAGTCAGTCAGCGTGAACTTCAGGGGTGGGGAACCTTTGGCCATGGGCTAAACCTGGTCTGCAAGGCATCCTCATCTAGTATATGAAGGCACATATTGGGGAAGGCACATGCATGCACCCTACTCCTGATGTCATAGATATGCGGGGTGGATCAGGGCAGTTCTTCAAAGGAATAATTGGGAGCTTGAAGCGGGCTTCCGATTGTTCCTTTGCTGGAGCAAGAAATACTCTCAACTGCTAATTAGCTGATGGGTTGTAGGAACATGCCTTGCTCAAGGAAGAGGAAGTGTTTCCATTAAGTGGAAACTGCTTCTCCAGTTCAGCACTGCTCTTTGAAGCCACCTCATGCTACTTCTTTCAACCTCTGAAACAGGAAGTTGAAAAGATAAGTGAGAAGCAGTTTGCAAAGCATAGGTCTGGCAATGCATTTTGAACTGTGGTTCCCAAGCTTGGGAACCTTATGCAAGGGATTTTGATAGGTGGGTGGGAGAACATACCTGTCAGTCATGTGTCATCAGAATGACATAATGTTATTGGCTGGTGGGTTGCCCATCTCACCTGTTGAACTTGGCCTGTGGGCAGGACCCGATAGAGACCTGACCATTGGAGCCAAAAATGTCCTGGCCCTGCAGTAAGGTAAAGTCATGGAAGGTCCAGTCCTGTTAAGTCATTCAGGTAAAATCAAGGGATAAAACAGAATCCTGGACAGCTTCAGTGAGCCCTGTTGCAAAGATAATTGCCTTAACAGGGAGCTGAAACCACCGTGGGAGGGAAAATCTTCTTCCCAATACAGCATACTCTCTTGAAAGAGATGGCTGTGTTTCTTAAAGGGCCTTGCCTGATTCTGTATCCTTTGGCTCTTGAATGGATCTAAGATACGGACTTCTGGGGATCTATCCTGTGAGTTCAAGGTTAATGGGAGGGAACAGATGGAGATAGTAAAGGCTGTCCAGGTATAGTAGACTGAACCACCATCTTATCCAAGTCTTCCTCAGAGCACTGTGAGACTCCAGGGTCAGGGGCCATGGCAATTGACTTTTGGATTTAGAAAGTACCGTTCAAGTGGATGATTTTTGTTTTTGTTTTTAAAGGAGAAGCAAGAGTGATTTTCTTACCCTGGGAACTCTTGGAAATTGAAGGTGTGCAGTATAAATCAAATCAATCAATTAAAGGGCAAGCCAAAGTCTTGGTAGATTGTGGCCTGCCATTTGTAACGGTTGCTTAAATTGTGCTTTCATTAGAGAGCATTTCCTCTTGGGTCCTGAGCTGCTTGTGAGAAGCAGATAGTAAGAATTCACCAGCTAGGCCTGCTTGAGAACCTACTAATCAGAAGTGACAGGCACATGTGGGGCTGCTTCTGGTCTTACATTGTGTCCAAGTAGAAACGATAGAGAAAACTATGCTTTGCCTGGGGAGGGGAGTAAGGTGTATGTTTTGGCTATTTCTGGCTGGAAAATGAGTTAAGTTTAACGGATAATTTCATTTGTGAAACTTTTTTCTTCCTAGTTTTCCATTGAAAAAGCAATGCCTAAGATAATAACCAAATCATAAAACATAAGGAGAAACAAAGCTGAGAAGCAGCATGTCGGCTCTGCTTTGTAAATTAAGTTGCATATTAGGGGACAGGGGAGGACCTAGTTCTGAAAAACAGACTTGTATGAAGAATATGTTTGATGCTATTACTGACTTTAATGGGTTCAAAGGGGATGAATAGCTTGTCTACTGTATGTAAAACCAATAAGTGGTTAAAAACAGTGTTTGCCAGTGATTGTAGTAATCTGTGTTTGATTTGCCATACGTTTCAGCACATTAAGTTAAGCCGGTGATGAACATAATTTAATTAGATCTGTAGTTGACCATTTCAGATAGCATTTACTGCATGGGTGGGTAGAATTGGCTTCCTTCCTCACTCATAGATACAGACACAACCTCCCCCTTCACCACACAAATACCCACCCACCTTTCCTATGTGGCCTGTCTCCCATCACTCTGTGCTGAAATGGTGAGATCCAGTTGTATCCCTTGTCTCAGCCAAGCTGATTAGCGCATGGAACAGCTGAAGAATGCTCCAGTCTGAGCTCTCCTCAACGCTAATCAGCTGGGCAGTGAGAGCCTCTGGACCACACCAAAGCTGGCTGAGGCTGGTGTGATTTCTAATGTACAAATACCAACGATAATTTTCAAAAAATAGAACAAGCTTGTTCATACAATTAGCCAACCGATTTCCCCTCCAAAATCCAATTTGTTCTTTTATATTTTTACAACTGTTTAAATGGACAGTGACATTATTATTAATCAAATTTGTATACTGCCCTTCATCTGAAGATTTCAGGGTGGTTCAAAACCTAAAAATACAAAAGAGAACACAAAATACATAATAAAACAAAAACAAACCAAAGGGCAGTGACATTAATTTTAGTTTCTGAAGGACACTAGTTTAGTATTTTGGGGTGATATGCTAATGCACCAAACATCTAGATATCCAGCAACCATTTCACTGCTGTCAACAGGCTTTCAGGTTTTAAGGTCAGAATAAATGCCTTTCTGGAATAAATATTTTTATTTATCTGTACTTTTGAATTTAACTGAATCAAGGGTCAGCTACAAGTGTCCATTTATGTGGCCTGCCATCCATTAGACTGGCATATTCCCAAGATTATCTTTTTAATGACCTTTTTAAAATATGGAAATAGTTGGGTAAAGAAAATATGTAGGAGGCACTGTAATACGGATATGCAGTGCCACTGGGTTGATGCAATGGGCCTCAACAGCAGCAGAAAATTTGGGGGCTTTTTGCTATTTTTACTGATTCAGAAGGCCTCTGAATCAGATCCCCCAAACCTCAGGAGCTGCTTTTCAGGTTGTAGAGAAGGCTACCAGTTTTACATTTAACTCTGAGGAATAATAATAATAATAATTGTTGTTGTTGGAGTTGTTGTTGTTGTTGTTGTTGTTGTTCAGTCGTTCAGTCGTGTCCGACTCTTCGTGACTCCATGGACCAGAGCACGCCAGGCACGCCTATCCTTCACTGCCTCTCGCAGTTTGGCCAAACTCATGTTAGTAGCTTCGAGAACACTGTCCAACCATCTCCTCTGTCGTCCCCTTCTCCTTGTGCCCTCCATCTTTCCCAACATCAGGGTCTTTTCTAGGGAGTCTTCTTTTCTCATGAGGTGGCCAAAGTACTGGAGCCTCAACTTCAGGATCTGTCCTTCCAGTGAGCACTCAGGGCTGATTTCTTTAAGAATGGATAGGTTTGATCTTCTTGCAGTCCATGGGACTCTCAAGAGTCTCCTCCAGCACCATAATTCAAAAGCATCAATTCTTTGGCGATCAGCCTTCTTGATGGTCCAGCTCTCACTTCCGTACATTACTACTGGGAAAACCATAGCTTTAACTATACGGACCTTTGTCAGCAAGGTGATGTCTTTGCTTTTTAAGATGCTGTCTAGGTTTGTCATTGCTTTTCTCCCAAGAAGCAGGCGTCTTCTAATTTCGTGACTGCTGTCACCATCTGCAGTGATCATGGAACCCAAGAAAGTGAAATCTCTCACTGCCTCCATTTCTTCCCCTTCTATTTGCCAGGAGGTGATGGGACCAGTGGCCATGATCTTAGTTTTTTTGATGTTGAGCTTCAGGCCTTATTATTATTATTATTATTATTATTATTATTATTATTATTATTATTATTATTATTATTATTATTATATACCCCGCCCAGCTGACTGGGTTTCCCCAGCCACTCTGGGCAGCTCCCAACTAAATATTAAAAACACAATACAGCATTAAACATTAAAAACTTCCCTAAACAGGGCTGCACTCAGATGTTTTTTAAAAGTAAGATAGTTGCTTATTTCCTTGGCATCCGATGGGAGGGTGTTCCACAGGGCAGGCACCACTACCGAGAAGGCCCTGGTTCCCTGTAACCTCACTTCTCGTAGTGAGGGAACCACCAGAAGGCCCTTGGTGCTTGGACCTCAGTGTTGCAATAGAATATACAAATGATTCTATCTTATTCATCTTTCACATCATGTATTTCAATCTTGATACTATGTGTTGTTTTCAACATGAAGTTCCAGATTCAGTGTATTAATGTAGAACAAGTATCTTATTATCAAGCAAGCACCCATATATGTACATCCACCAACTGAACAATCGGACTGACAGGCTTGTTCTTAAGATTCTGTTCATCTCAAAGATAAAGCAACATACATCATCATGGGGCATGTGTGCGAAGTGGGTTGTAAAATAGGAAAGAGGAGGAGACATGGAAATGGTAGGCAGTCCGTGTGAAGTGAGAGTTGAAAAAAGGAGGAGGGAAAGGGGATGGTGGTAATAATGGTATGTGTGGAGGTAAAGTGGGACTGCGGAACAGAAGAGAGAAGTGGCTTCAGAAATAGAGTTGGGAAGGTGGAAAATGGAGCTTAGCCATTCATTGCAGGGGAAGGGAAAGTTGTAGGGGGTTAAGCTGAGGGAGTGGTGGGGGTTGGCGAGTGGAGCAAGCTGGGACTCAGGCTCTAGTTACTGCATTTTGGGGATGTGACATGTTGGTAAACTGGTGAACTGATGGGGGTGTAGACTATGTGGATGTACTGTAATGTCCACTCTTAACCTAAAAAGCAAAACAGAAAACTTTTGGAATACTTGGTGATTTGTTTCTGTCCTCATTTACGTTTTCCACTGCAATAGTATACTTTTATTTTTTATTTAAATGTCTTTTCTGTTGACACTTGTAAGTTCATGTATAAAACATAACACACTATTATGTCCTCAACTAAAATGTCACTCGGGAAAGCTCATCAACCCCGGCGTACGATTCTGCTCTACCATTCCAATTGGTAAATGCCTGAGTGAACAGAAGAGCTTTGCAGCATGCCACAAAGGTCATCAGACAAGGAATAAAGCTTCACATTTATGGAAGCACGAACTCTTGCTGCATTTGAATGCTGCATGTACTTTTAACTGAAATTATCAGATATTCTTCCATTCTTTCTTTTTTAGTCTTTTGTTTTTCCTCCCTGCTAAGTAACAGTGGTGAATATTGTTTACATCTACCTCAAGATGTCAATATGGAAATTGCTTCTCAGTGGCTATTAGACTTTCAAATACACTTGAAGTGTAACCCTGTTCTTATAATGGAGTATATTAGATCATATTATCAATCTGTGCTCTTTGTGTCAGTGACTGTAGCAGGGGTCCCCAAACTAATGCCCGGGGACCGGATGCAGCCCAATTGCCTTCTAAATGCGACCTGCGGATGGTCCAGGAATCAGCGTGTTTTTACATGAGTAGAATGTGTCCTTTTATTTTATAGAATCATAGAATCATAGAGTTGGAAGAGAACAAAAGGGCCATCCAGTCCAACCCCCTGCCAAGCAGGAAACACCATCAAATCATTCCTGACAGATGGCTGTCAAGTCTCCGCTTAAAGACCTCCAAAGAAGGAGACTCCACCACACTTCTTGGCAGCAAATTCCACTGTCGAACAGCTCTTACTGTCAGGAAGTTCTTCCTAATGTTTAGGTGGAATCTTCTTTCTTGTAGTTTGAATCCATTGCCCCGTGTCCGCTTCCCTGGAGCAGCAGAAAACAACCTTTCTCCCTCCTCTATATTACATCCTTTTATATAGTTGAACATGGCTATCATATCACCCCTTAACCTTCTCTTCTCTTCTTTCATTGCTTTTATTGTTTGATTGTGTGTTGGTATGCGTGTTTGTATATTATTGGAACCAAATAAAGATTATTTAATTAAAAAAAACAACCTTCTCTTCTCCAGGCTAAACACCAAGCTAAACATACCCAGCTCCCTAAGCCGTTCCTCATAAGGCATCGTTTCCAGGCCTTTGACCATTTTGGTTGCCCTCCTCTGGACTTGTTCCAGCTTGTCAGTATCCTTCTTGATTTAAAATGCATCTCTGGGTTATTTGTGGGGCATAGGAATTCATTCATATTTCCCCCCCCCAAAATATAGTCCAGCCCCCCCCCCCACAAGGTCTGAGGGACAGTGGACCGGCCCCCTACTGAAAAAGTTTGCTGACTCCTGGACTATAGTAACAAATGATTTTCTTCCATTAAATACATTCAAGTGAGACCCCAGAAAAAGTTAAAAGTATGGAGTGTTATTGTTCATTGTTCCAACCAGTCATGCCCCCCTTTTAAAGGATACTCCCATTTCTCCTCCTCTTGATTTCTTGCCCCCACTCCAACAATAAGTATTCCATAGACACTGAGCATACTCAGTGCTTATTGGGTTGTCTTTCAGTTCCCCTCTTGGGTTCCCGCCTACAAAGGTTTATTGTACTGCTGCAAACCTTGGAGATCCCCAAGCTTGCTGATGCCTCCCTCTTGCATGTAGACGGTGCCATTTGGTATACATAAGCACCATAACTCACCTTTGAGCATTGGAAAGGACAAGGGACAAGTGAATACCTACAACAAAATGTTGCAGTGTAGAATGCTTCTTCTCAACGTTTCAGTCATTCCATTCAACTTCCCCAACAGTCAGTTGGGTTTGTGCTCAATTCTCATTGGGTTTTAGAGTGTGGAAGGACATACTTGATGCCCTATCCTGTTGCTTTAAATTCGTGGATTTCTCCATTGATTTCTGTGGGCTGCTCTGCAATCTTGAGGGTTTCCTTGAGGATACCTCTCCCTTGTGGCCTGGAGCCATTTTGGGGACTGCAGTCAGAGAACTGAATCCCAAGTATAGATTATAAGAACAACAGAGTAAGTAACTGTCATTCTAATAGGCATTTTAATCTTGCTTAATCAGGTTACATTGTACCAACGGATCTTTTGCCTTTCCACCAAAATGATACTTGATCACCAGCCATAAAGTGTAAACATCTTGAATTTCCCCCCTCGGCTTAAGGGAATGCTGCTTCATATCATGTTTTTGTTTTTGTTTAATAGGTATAAGGTTCTTTGGGAAAGGCCATAGCTCAGTGGTAGCCTTGCAACCAAAAAGTCTCCGGTTCAACCCACAGCATCTTTATGTAGTGTTGGGAGAGACTCCTGCCTGAAATCCTAGAGAGCCACTTCCAATCAGTGTAGACAGTACTGAGCTAGGTGGACCAATGGTCTGACTCAGTATAAGGCAGCTTCCTATGTTCTTGCTTACTACAGTATTTATTATTACAACTTCAGATTACTGTCCTTTTACTACGTACTCCCTTTAAGAGGATTTATAAAGTGTTCATCAGTGAATGGGTTCCCATGAGTGATTTTGCTTTTAAGAAACCATTTAACTCACAGGGAAGTCAGCAATTTCCCCCCTTTTTTAAAAAAGGAAAAAAACTACATTATGTTATGTGTCCGTCGTCAACAAGTTCTCATAGACCCAGTATGGGGAGAGCTGGAATTGATCTGAAATCCAGTTCTGCCTAGCCTGTATTTTTAAAAATTAAAGGAGGAGAGAGGGAGGTGTTCTTGACATGTTAGAACTCAAAGAGGGGAGAATGACCAGAATGAAAGGGAAAGAGTTCCTTATCAAGAAGAACACAATTCCTACTTGTGTTCTTCTTGATAACAGTGACCAGAGAGGCCAGTTAAGTGACATAGATAAAGGAAGAAGGAAGGAGTGTGTACAACTCCTGCCACCCAAAAGTTTCTTTCTTTCAAAATGAAATGTTTCTTCATACAGTGAAAGAAAAATGATATAAGTTTGGGCATTTCACCTAACTGGTTTTTGTATAAGAACAAAAGGGCTGTGGAAAGCACTCCACCTACTCATTTTGGATCGAATAATTAGTCCATTTTATTCTGAGGAATATATTTGTCCTTAATATATGAAATAAATTCAGGGGGCACTTGAGATATGAGATCATTTTATGAAACAAAGGGGGAATGTGTGCTTAACAATAATAAAGTAATTTAATAATGTGTAATTATTTATTGCTTCTGATATTACTACTGGAATAATTTAAGCTACAGTGTAATTAATTTCTTCAAATTAAAACTTTGCATAAAGCTCACCTATGTGATTCTTATAGAAATAGCAATTTGCCATTTGCCATTCAGTTTATCCAAAATATTACATACCTCTCTGGTGGTCAGGAAGTTGCTTTAGCAATGACTGTTTGGGGTGGGGTGAGAAAGACAGGTGCTTCTTCTTGACTATGGTAACTAATTTGTGAAGCTTTCTCTAAAAGTCTAAAATATTAATACTTGAAAACTGATACATTTATGGATAAAGTAATCCTAAGAAATGCCAGCGGTAGCTACTATTGCTAAGTTGAGTTGCATGGAAACATTGGGGGTCACAAATATCACTTAAATTGTATTAAATTGCAGAAGTTTTAGACTTGTCAGGGCCAAATCTTCAAAAGCCCTGCCTCATCACTTCTTCTCTAATACTTCCATTTTTTGCATCCCAAGTCCCTCATCAGACGACATTCCTGTACTCTCCCATTCTTACTCCCCTAGTCATATACTTCTTGTACATTTTTCAGGGTGTAATCTTCTCTAGCTAGAATATCTGGGCTTCCTGGACACTTGTATGCATAGTTTAAGCATTTGGGCAGCACCGAAAGGGAAAGAAAACTTGTTGCTTGGCTACTCCCATTATATGAAATGAAGCTCAATCTTTCTTTAATTATTTCAAGAGTTTATATACAACTTAACAATGAAGATTCCAAGATTTAAAAATGCATGCCCTGGATAAAATTAATAAGGAAAACAATGCCTATGGAAATAGGAAGATCTTTGTCAAGCATCTGATCTCAGTTGGGAGGGAGTTCTTTAGATTCTGTCTTTGTAGGTAAAGTCTTGCTTGAAATCTTGAAATTTTCAGAAAGCTTAAGAGTTGCCAACCACATATGGCGTATGGCCTTGCTCTTTCATGATCTTTCAGTGTTGTTTTGTCATGGTTCCAGACGGTTAAATCAGGAGGATAGGGTGGGGAGGTGCACCACACTTTTGCTGTTGGGTGCTGCAGGGCACCATTTTGTCTCCAATGCTGCTTAACATGAAGCATTGGGGAGCTGTCATTAGATGATTTGGCTCTGCTCACTTCTGGTATTCAAAATCAATTTACTGGGCTCAGATTTCTTTAATTATAATGATATTGCCAGGTTTAGCAAAATAATACAAAGTAAATCCTGCAAGCTTAAAACATGCCTACCCTGGATGTAGGTTGCTGTTCTTATACAGTGTATTGTAAGCGAGATAACTGAAAACTGGTTCACAAGTGCACGTTTATGACATGAGGATTTGGCATGATTTGTTACTTGCATATGTGAGTGAACTTTCACATAGCAAGGCATGACAGATGGAACTTAATATTTCCTTAAATTTGATGTTTTCCGTAGGAATCTGTTCACATATTCAGCTGTCAAATCATGTGATGTTCATACATGTGTGAGCCATTGTTGTGCATGAGTAGACTTAATGTTCACATTTTTGTATACATTTTTATAGCATTATTAAGCCAGTATTATCCTTGAGAAATAGTATTATTGACATTTCCCCTCTGACATGATGATATAAAAAACTTTAAAGACTTATTAAGACTTTCTAGCATAGGCACATGATGGTTTGTCTCCTTGTGCACCCTGCAGGGGTATGATCCCGTGGAGGATTATTGTAGATCACAGTGAGCAAAAGAGTAGTGCAGAAAGTTAAATAATGACATTTAAGTCAACCTATGCAACTTTTTTCAAATTCCACAATACAGTATAGCAATGATGTGTTGTTTCTAAGAATATTTTGTGTTTAAAACATGACAGCTGGTCCTAGCACGAGACAAATGGAAGTGAGTAAACTCTGTCTCTAAGAGTAAACCATAAAACAGCATGGTTCTTTCTTCAAACCCTGAGGCAAGTATACATTCTGAAGCTGTACACCTCCTGTTTTTTCCTGCTTTGTTTAATGTTTGCACTATTGTCATTTTCTGAAGTCTTTGTCGTCTTTAGATAGTACCATATTATTTAATAATGTTCTGTCCTCTAGCTCTTAACAGTGTAGGGAGAGGTTTTAAATGATGAAATTCCAGTCTCATACATTTTGAATTAACTGTAATTAATATAAGTTGGAAGGCTACTTTGGGGGACTCCAATCCATCAACGTAAAGTGAAAAATGCAGCAGATAGGGAATAGAAGTAAAATTACATGAGAAGATATGTGGAGAAATGTGTGTATTTGCTGGATGCTTCCAAGCTCCATATTTAGGTGGAGAAACAATTGACACCATCTGGTGATATTTTTTTTGCCAAAACTGTGACCCCCTTTCTTTGTTTGATTTTCAGTTTTGTTTTCATTTTCCATGCCTTCAGGAAGGGCTGAATCACCTCACCTATCAGCCCTCTGTTTCCTGCCAGAATTGGCATTATTATTCTCCCTGCCCTTCTTCCAGCTCCATCTGTTCCTTCTTGTTTTTTGCCCTATTTGTCATCTTCTCCTGTTTTCTCTCCTCACTCTGCCTTCCCTTTTTCAATATTTCTGCTTTTCTCACTCCTTTATTTTGTCCAGTTGCTCTCAAGAAAACTAGAAGATGTGCACCTAGGATTAAAATCAATACTGTTCTGCTATGCTATTAAGTCTTTCCATTGCTCTACCCTTTAATGCATTCTTTCACTACCCTTTCCTTTTGCATAGTTCCTGCTTCATCGAAAATCATGTTTTGATTTCAAGTTTTTGTTGAAAAAATGGCTTTGATTGGATCATGATTAACATCACCAACAGCAATCTTTCCAAGCCTAAATAAAGTACGCTAGAGCAGGGATGTTTCCAATTTGGCGAGCCACACATGATTGTCTTGTATCACAGAGAACTGCTCCCACTTCTGTTGTTTCTTCCTAGCTGTCTTCTAATGGCTGCTCCCCCCCCCCCCGTTTGCTCTTCTGTTTCCTGTCCTAACAGCTGTCCACACTACTGGTCAATTCTTCCTTTGAACAGTGCACACTATGCATCTTCCACCCACTGCTGCTTCCCCTGGCAGCTTGGCCAACTGTCCTCTGGCCCCTCTGTCTTCTGCCGCTGTGGATAAGGTTGCTGTGACCTAGAGTTCTTTCTCTTTCTAAGTTCGCTTGATGCTAGTCTAGGCTGGAAATAGATTCCTATATCTTTATTTAAGGTTCATTAATGATTAATATAAGCAAAACAGACACATATCGTAGTTACCTGATAAAAGGAAAGGGAGCAGGGTTGTCTGTAGGAGGAAGAAGCATGGTTGGGTATTCCAGATCATATAAGCATGCTAGGACAAGTACATATCTTCACCAACCCAATATTATCAAGCCAACATACTTTTAATGTTTTTATGTATTGAGTCAAATTATCAATTATTATGCAAAGTAACTAATTCTCTGCTTGGTATCAAGTAAGGATTTAGGTCTCTCTCTTGTGTAATAAACTTGGAACTTGGACTTCCCTCTTTATCCAGACTTCTGGCCTTTAATTTGAAGTGTTTTGGGTATCTGTGGCCTCTTTTAATGGGGTGGAATCTGTAAGACCTGTATTTTATCTGAATAGATGTCTTTTTAGGCTTTTATTGGTCATATTTCTTTTACTTGGTTTTAATATAAGTTACTGAGTACCTGAGTCTGTTAGACAGGAATACCCAGAAGAAGCTTCTGGACCACTAGAGCCTGCAGGGCCAGATTCTGGACCCCATGGGTGCGTGAGGAACCAGATGCCTCCCATTGCAGTTCACTAGCCCAGCAGCCAGGGGAGCATACCATGAGGGAGGCTGTGGAATAGAGGAGGGCTGCTAGAGGATTGTCCCTTGAAGGTGCTGAAGTTCTCCACAAGGGCATGGAGCCTGAAGGAAGTAGTCTAGAAACAGAAACTTAAAAGGCACCAGTCTGCACTCAATCTTTGTTGGAGCAAGTTGCTAACTTGGGAGCTATCTGTGGTCCTGAAATTTCTGATCAGCCTTACCTTGTCAGCAGCTAGACCAGGGATGAGAAGTCTCAGACTTCAGGACAGAATGCAGCCCTCTAGGCATCTCTGCCTGGCTTCTCCCCATAGTATCCAGCAATGGACCAAAACATGACAACTGCAGGCACACAGGAATATCATCCCAGTTGGTGAATAGCACATCTAATTGCCAAACTCTGCCACTTTGCATTTTGCACATTTTATTTGGAGAGAAAATGTATCCACTGACCCTGATACTTTTATGGCTACACAGTATGCCAACATCATGGGGCTGACTTAGATTAATGCTTCTCACCTCCAGCCTCTAAAAGCATTTCCTCTGCCAAAGATATACAGCGGTACCCTTGGTTTGCAACAGTTTTGGATTACAACCGTTTTGGATTACAACCATGTCAAACCTGGAAGTGCGTGTCCCTTTTTTTATTACAACCCATTTTTTGGGGATTACAACCATTTTTTTGGGGGGGGAGGCCCCATTGGCAAAAGCGTGCTTTGGGTTACAACCTGTTTTGGTTTACAACCAGACCTCCGGAACGGATTATGGTTGTAAACCAAGGTACCACTGTATTGATGGCTTCTTTATCATCTCTGCATATGGGCAGGAGATATTTGAGAAGTTCCACCAGGATTTTGATAAGTTTCACCCCACCACCGCCAGCTATACCAGGGATGAGAAGTCTCAGACTTCAGGGCAGGATGCAGCCCTCTAGGCATCTTTTTCTGGCTTCTCCCCATACCACATCCCTCACTGGCCCTGCTTTGCACTCTCGTCGAGTGCTTTTGCCTGGCTAGAATGTGCCCTTGAACTTTGATAATGTTTCTTGTTTCCTTGGATGGAGGAAGAGAGGACTATGCAAGTAAATTAGCATTTCTTGCTCACCTTTGCTTCTGGCCTTGCCCACCACTGGCCTGCCCCCCAATGGAAGGTTGCCTAGAAGCTCAGACTAAAAAGGTTTCCCAATCTCTGAACTTTTTCATTTTGTGGACATTATTGTGCAACTACATAATGGACACACAAGCACTACCTTAAAATGGAAGCATTACTGACCACTACACATGCCTACATGCTTCCAGCTTCTACCCAGGGCATATCACGAAAGCCATTGTTTGCATCCAGTCCTTATGACAGCATTTGTATTTGCTCAGAGATATTGGACAGAAACTCAAACTTGAGAATTCCCACCATGTATTCCTCAGACTACAATACTCAACAAATGAAGTGAAAAAGCAGATCAGCAAAACCAGACTCATACCCAGGAATAGTACATGATAGGCAATGAACAGAGCTGCTCTTCTTCTTCTTCTTCTTCTTCTTCTTCTTCTTCTTCTTCTTCTTCTTCTTCTTCTTCTTTTATTCTTACTCTAAACCAGCATGTGCACCGCCTCCAGACTTGCTTTGAATTTTGGCATTACTGGTAGAGTCATAATGGAACAAAGAAACTAGGCTATACGAACCACACCCCAAGTCCTTGGCAGCCAACAGTTTTGTCCTTACTGCAGCAGAGGAGTCTCCATGTCTCACTCCTAACTTATCCTGCCAGCTACTGATGCAAGCAACAATCAAACATGAGTAAACCCATAGGAGGATTCCTCTAGCAATACAGTAAGGTCTGTAAGGCCCAGCATAAACTGGGGCATCTTTTCCAGCCAAGCCATAATTAAGATTAACCACAGTTTGTCTGGGTCAGGATGTCATGAAAAGTTGCATTTAATATGAAGAAGAAGTGAAGTTTCTAGCCTCTTCCTTGCAGCTGTGCTGGAGTAGGAGGGAAGGGTGCAAGAGCCTGAGGTTCACTGTTGTTTGTCCTTGTAATGTGAATGGGCAAAAGCAGCCATTGTCTGATTCTGATTGATAGGTTTGGGATACACAGTAACGAAATCCTGGAAAATGTTTTCTTTGAAATGGTGCTTTATGCCCTAAGTAGCTCACTTCCTTTTGAAGTGTTCTCCAACATCTTACAGCAAAATCATCTCAAAACATGTTTAGTTTTCTTATTTGAGTAGCTCTTGAAACCATCTTGGGGAAATTAATGGAAGAATTTTACCTTTTAAAAGAATAACACACCAACGCACTGAATTATCGCTCTAAACTTAATAATGTGATTGCACACTCAGTTTAAACTTCTCACTACATGTATGGGGGATAATTTCTTGGAGGCGTTAAATATAACAAGGTACCCATAATCTTAATCCCTTTTGCTCTCAGGTTCAATGTAACATGTGACTTCTGTTGCCTGGATTTCAACTGATGTGCCATTTAAAAAATAGGTGATAAAAAGGTGTCCATTCTCTTTAGGCTGCAATTGTTTAGGCTACAATTCTGTATATACCCAACTGAGAGGACACCCTATTGTAAAATTGGTGGGACTTCCTTATGAGTAGATAAATTTAGGATTGTGCCGTTAGATAATTATTTTGAAAGTTTCTGAAGAACAGTTGAGCAGTTGAAAACTCCCCCCTTTATAAGATCAAGGACGAGAGAGAACCCTTTTTGACATGTAAATATAGAGGCTGCAGGGTCCATTTGGGAGGGGTGCATTTGGGCAGAGACCGTTTTGCCTCAGGGCACTGACTAAATAGGCCGTGGGGAATGCTCCTAGACTTGCAGTTTCATCATTCTGTAAATCCAGGTCTACAGTTTAGGATTATTTGTTGATTATAAAAAACCAGGTCTGTAAATTGAACACTGCTCTAATACAATGTTTTATAATTGCTTGGAACATGTTGAGTGTGATTCATCTATAGTTAGTAAAAATAATAACAACATAGGCTTCTAAGATCAGGCATGCTTCATTTCTCATGATTGTTATATGAAATCATATGCAATTTATATGAAAGACGATGGAGTAGTAGGAATAGCCTTTAAAGCAGGCAAACATATGTCAGACATGCTTTCTAATGCTGTCAAATGTTATTAGTTTAAGTGTCCTGGACAACTTTGAAAGCATACATTAGTGACTAGCAGTAAGTCAGAGTTACCGGTGTTCTGACTTATTTCTACATGTAACAGATGGTGCTCGCTGTGAAAGACTGACAAGCAGTGGGATAGCAAAGCATTACTAATAAACCCCGTCATATGTTAAACTTGACCTGACATTAATCAGGTTTGGAATGTTTCTAATGAATCATGGATAGTAATTAGTGAGCTGATGCTATTAGTGAGCAGCATTTCCATACTGTTTTCCTTTTTTTCAGGAAAAAACCACACAATTATGTTGCAGTTTATAGTTAGTGATAATAACATTGTGCTATCTTTAGAGTTTTGTACAGTGAACTTTTCTTCTCTCCAACAGCCAGCCTGACCTAGTATGTTGAAAAAACTGGCCAGATACAGTAATTATATTGCAAGTTGGGGTAGTGGACTGGCAAGTCACTAGTTGAAATTTTACCTCAGCAAGGAGCTCTCTGGGGGCAGCTTGGGGTGGGGGCTTTAGTCTTGTCATCAAAATGGGAGTACTATCTCGCTTTTCCTCCTCAAGAAAAAAGACAAAAAGAAGTGGAAAACGCAGCCGTTCTTCACTCTGATTTGTTACAATGGCTGGGAGTGCTACAGTTGCTTTGTTCTATGTTTGTCTTAACTGGAGAAATACAATGGGTTGTTGTTGTTTTTTGTAATTGCTGCTGTTCTTCTTTGCTTATTTTGTTTGAAGTTTGTTTGAAACTGCCTTGGTCGCGCTGGTCGATGATCTCCGGTGGGCTAGGGACAAAGGTGAGAGCTGTTTCCTAGTTCTGCTGGATCTCTCAGTGGCTTTTGATACCATCGACTATAACATCCTTCTGGACCGTCTAGAGGGGGTGGGAGCTGGGGGCACTGTTATACAGTGGTTCCACTCCTTCCTCCTGGGCCGTGTTCAGAAAGTGGTGGGGGGGGGTGAGTGTTCAGACCCCTGGGCTCTCACTTGTGGGGTGCCTCAGGGTTCTGTCCTCTCCCCCATGCTTTTCAACATTACATGCAGCTGCTGGGAGAGATCATCAGGGGGTTTGGGCTGGGTGTTCATCAGTATGAGGATGACACCCAGCTCTACCTGTCTTTCAAATCGGAACCAGTGAAGGACCTGTGTGAGTGTCTGGAGGCGGTTGGAGGATGGATGGCAGCTAACAGATTGAGGTTGGATCCTGACAAGACAGAAGTACTGTTTTTGGGAGACAGGAGGCTAGCAGGTGTGGAAGACTCTCTGGCCCTGAATGAGGTAACTGTGCCGATGAAGGACCAGGTGCACAGCCTGGGAGTAATTTTGGACTTGCAGCTGTCCATGGAGGCGCAGGTCAATTCTGTTTCTAGGGCAGCTGTTTACCAGCTCCATCTGGTATGCAGGCTGAGACCCTATCTGCCCGCGGACTGTCTTGCCAGAGTGGTGCATGCTCTAGTTATCTCTCGCTTGGACTACTGCAATGCGCTCTATGTGGGGCTACCTTTGAAGGTGACCCAGAAACTACAACTAATCCAGAATGTGGCAGCTAGACTGGTGACTGGGAGCGGCCGCCGAGACCACATAACACCGGTCTTGAAAGACCTACATTAGCTCCCAGTACGTTTCTGGGCACAATTCAAAATGTTGGTGCTGACCTTTAAGGCCATAAATGGCCTTGGTCCAGTATACCTAAAGGAGCGTCTCCACCCCCATCGTTCCGTCCAGATACTGAGGTCCAGCGCCGAGGACCTTCTGGCAGTTCCCACGCGAGAAGCTAAGTTACAGGGAACCAGGCAGAGGGCATTCTTGGTAGTGGCACCCGCCCTGTGGAACACCCTCTTACCAGATGTTAAAGAGAAAAACAACTATCAGACTTTTAGAAGCCATCTGAAGGCAGCCCTGTTTAGGGAAGCTTTTAATGTTCGACGCACTATTTTATTTTAATATTTTGTTGGAAGCCGCCTAGAGTGGCTGGGGAAACCCAGCCAGATGGGCATGGTATAAATATTTTATTTATTTATTTATTTATTTATTTATTTATTTATTTATTTATTTATTTATTTATTTATTTCCTGCTCTTAAGGTATGAAAAACTCTTACATTTGGTTGTGCTTGGTGTCTTCATCTACCTATATTCCAGCCTCTGTATCTTTGTTGCTGAGAACTCACTGGTAAATTAAGGAACTGAACATGAGAGTAAGACAATGCACATAAGGAAAATGGTGCCTAATGCTCTGAATACCAAAGAGTTACCTGTAACAAAATTGGAAACTCGGCTAGGATAGCTGAAGTAGGGCCACCTGACATCATGGTGATGCCAGAAGATGCACATGTGGGTGGACCCAGCCGCCTGTCAAAACGGCCTGTTGGGGTGGGAAAGCTAGCCAAATCCTATTGCTCACCCCAGATGTCCCAATAATCATTGCTTAGTTTATCTTTGTCTTATATTTATTTATTTAATTTAAAATACCATACCTTAATCACTGGAACAAAAAATTGTATCACATTTATGTATCTTTCCAAGGATTATTTTATAATCTATTGCCAGATGCCAGATTAGTTTTGCCTCCCATCTTCAAGTGCACTGAATAGCATCCTCATTCTCTTCCTTAAAGTTTTAGAAAATGTGTATATCCCCTATAAAACTTTCAGAATTCAGATAGGTGGAGACAGAATGTATATTTAAGCCCTGTTCATTTGAGCTCAGTGGTTGAAACTGACATATTCCTTAGTGTGAATTATATTTCATTCAGCAAGTATTTGTAGTATACGTATGCTTTAATCAGCAAGCTGCTGAATCAATTATGCTTTGTGATGCCATTTTAGTGTTTTTTTCAAAATCTTTGAAGAAAGTTAGTTAGTTTTTAGTTTGTTTTTTACCATTGCCATGGGTGTTCACCTTTCATTTTTTGCAGAATAAGATCAGTAGTCTATGGTGTTGTTGTTTTTTTAAAATGTGAATATTCTTTAGTTCAGATGAGGGCTAGGTTTTAAGAGTTCTGTTCTCCCCACAGATTGCTGTGAAGTAATTTTTGTCTCCAGGGGCTTGTTTTGAGGACATCATATAAAACCACAAATAACAAAATGTTCACCTCAACAGACTTCTATCTCCAAATATTTGTGGGTTTCATAACAAAATCTTCACAAATAAAAGCTTCCAAGTTCCACAAGCTAACAGGAATAAAAAAAGTGGTGTAGGGATGGATATTCAAAAGCATGACCTAGAAAAAGGAGAACACATTGTGCTATGAGTGGCATGGTTGGGAGAAGTTATTAATAGTAAATCATTGTTTACCATTATGTCACCTCAATCATTCACATGAAATCGGGAGGGGGGGATAATGCAACCCATATAGGGACAGTTAATATGTAAAATGGTTCCTATACATTTTCCTTGGAATCACCCAGGACTTTTGGCGGCTGCCTCTCATGGAGGCAAGGTCAGGGTACTTGGTTGCAAGGCTTGTTCAATGTCTAATAAGATGTGCTTTATTTATGGAGGATTGTTGAGTCTGAATTGGCCGTATGTCTTCTTGCAGTGCAATCTTCAGCTTGTGAACTTTAGAAAAAAGGGAATTAGTTCATGGCTTTCATTGTTCTGCTTATCTTCTAAACTTACCTGTTTGTTTATTTAATGAGAAGTGAGTAGTAGATGCTGGAAACCAGTGTTTTCCAGTAAATGCTTTATTGCATTGATGTAGATGTCTATGTCTTAATTTTTGGCATGGCTACTATTCTTATGATTGTAAAACCAAATAACTCTTTGATGTTTTTTACAGCTTCTTGAGGGGAATTTTGCTAGAGAAGTCAGTCATGAAGTGGATGGACTAATTTTTCAGCCTGTAGGAGTAAGTTGCCATGATTTTGACTTTTTAAATCACTGTATAATGGTTTCAATATGAGGGGTTCTTGTAGGTATAAATGTTGTTTTTCAAGTGTACAAATCTTTAAAACTTTGGAAATCCACCATAGAAAATGGGGTGATTTTGTGCTGTTGTATTATTCTCTGGTCTATATCCTTTCCTATGTACAAAGTCCATCTAAACACAAGAGCCCACATTGCCAACATGATCTTATGAACTATAGATTACCACTATGGCCAAAGTTTCAGACCTTTTGAGCCATAGATGCCAACCATCAAAAGTTTGAGAGCCACAAGATGTGCACAACCTTTACACAGGAGTTAAACATCAGTTCATTTTTAGATTGATATACAATATTATCAACTGATTTCAGTTTGGCCAGCTACTCTAATGAATGCAGAAAGTCAGGTTTGTTGACTGCTTAATTTTAAAGTGTTTAGATTATTTCTCCTTAACTGTGATCCAGGAAGGTATTCAGATAAAACATTTTTGTTGTTCTTTGATCATAGTGGGACTTCAAGTTGCTTCCTTTATTGTGAGTGATACATTTCACAGGGGTATGCCTCCTTTAACATTGAATACAATATCTTCCATTCTGGCTTAAATTTTGATTTTCTTCCTCATGCTTGCTTTTTTTAAAAACATCTTGATAGTATTATGCTTAAAGCTACTTTACATATATAAATGGCATTTCACAAGACTCTTGCATGAATAGAAGAGAGGATTAGATGCCACTGCAAACTCCATCATCAAATTAGAAAATGTTACTGCAGGGTGGTGAGGTGGGTCCATCTCATTTCCTGCAGAAATAGTTACACAAGATCCTTTTTGAATGCTACAAATAAAGATTAAGGGGTGTTTTTTTTAACTTGGAAGGAGGGAGACAAACACCGTCTTAAGTGAGGCCTTAATGCCATGGGTGGAAGGGAAAGTTCTAGGGTAGGTGCAGATTAATTCTCTCCTGTATGTCTTAATGCCCTTTGAAAAGCCCTTGTAGAGAGCAGAGTAATAATCCCCCTTTCTAGGTGTGGCCTGCAGATCATGGGTGGTGGATGAATGGGGGAAGGTCCCATAAACTGGGCCTCACTCCTGCACGGTGACCATGAGCAACACTGATTGACAGCTTACCCTTTTCCAGGCCTTGATAGACTCCTTTTTTTCTCTCTCTTCCCTGGGCTTGTTTTCATTTCTTCCCTTTCTATGGTGTTCATACTACCCCGGCAGTCTTTAGAAGCCAGTGATGTTCTGCTCCTTTCCACATCTTTAGACAGCTGCTTCTCTCCCCCACCCCATGCTACTTCAGCATTCTTGTCCCTCTCCACTGTATAGTATTCTCCCCGCCCTTCTGCCTCTTACCTTTTCTGTCTGCTGAATTCCTGAGACTTCCCCTGTAACGCCAGTGGCACCTGCAGCCCAAGTGGTTGCAGAGGGCAGGGGATGCCTTGTGTGCTAGGGAGGATGCCAGTAACTCCAAAATGCATAGACAACCTTGTTGGCTCAAGAGCTACAGTTAGATTGGTCAAAGAACCACATGTAACCTCTGAACTACAGTTTGACCATCCCAGTACTGTTATTTTATATATAGCACTATCGGAGTACAAAGATATTTCTGATAGCATTTAAAATATGCCAAGTGCCTTGATTATAGCAGAGGGAAGTATTTAAGGCTATCCTGCCTGCAATGTGCACATTTTTGTTGTTCAGTCGTGTCCGACTCTTTGTTACCCCATGGACCAGAGCACGCCAGACACGCCTATCCTCCACTGCCTCCCGCAGTTTGACCAAACTCATGCCAGTCGCTTCGAGAACACTGTCCAACCACCTCATCCTCTGTCGTCCCCTTCTCCTTGTGCCCTCCATCTTTCCCAACATCAGGGTCTTTTCCAGGGAGTCTTCTCTTCTCATGAGGTGACCAAAGTGCACATAGTTGACGTTAATATGCACTGTGGGGACAGAAAATGAGATGTTCCTTCCTTCCTATTTCTTCTTCTCCTTTCTTTTTCAGACCCTTTGCTTTTATTCTGCTCATCTCTTTTCTCTGCTCTGCCACTTGTTTGGAGAGGGTAGACAAAATGCCTATGTCTACAATGAGAATGCAAACTTATTTATAAGTCTACAATCTTTCTTATAGGGAAAATTGTACCAATTTAGTGGTAGTTTTTACTATTGGAGCATTTTTCAATCTAAACAATACTGCAGATTTATAAATTCACATTCACATGTCCTTTTGCAAGTGTTATCCTTTTTTTTGTTCAAACCGATACTTCAAAAATCTTTGCTTCTTTTTAAATGGTACCTGTCAGAGAAACTCATAATGCTTACTCTTAAGGAAAATTATTTAGGCTAGCTGCTTTGGAAATTACAGCCTTCTGTGGGGTGTCTTTTTGGGCTTTTGAGGCCACTTGATATTTAAGTAAGCAGTCTCTGCAAAATTGATTTACCTACTGCTCAGAAGGATTATTGACTTCCTCTGAAAAGGGAAGACAGCTTATTTTCATTTATAAAGCTTTCCTAAAGTGATTTCTGACTCCATATAAAGAAAGATGAATTAGAAATGTGCATTCTGTAATGAAAGTTTTTTTTTTAAAAAAATTGGGAACTAGTTTCAAAATACTTTTTTTTTTTACCTTTGGTTATTTTAGGGTTTCAGTATCTAAGAATTTTTTTGCAGTAGCACCTTAGAGACCAACTGAGTTTGTTCTTGGTATGAGCTTTTGTGTGCATGCACACTTCTTCAGATACCAAAAGCTCATACCAAGAACAAACTCAGTTGGTCTCTAAGGTGCTACTGGAAAGAATTTTCTATTTTGTTTCGACTATGGCAGACCAACACGGCTACCCACCTGTAATAAGAATTTTTTAAAATACATTAAATCAACTTTAAAGTGGTGCATTTTCCTAATTTTTCTTTTTAACCAACATCTCATTAAATTAAACTAGCTATATTATCCAGAAATAAGCTAGTAAATTTCAATATGCCTTCAAATTCTTTGTACCTTTGAGTAGAAAATCTTTCACAGCACTTTTAAATACATTTAAAGGAGTAAAGGAGTAAAGTTAGCTTTAAGCCACAAATATTTCATAATACTCTTTAACAATATCAGCTAGCTGGAATCCATAATGACCTATTAGTTATTTACATCATACCAAATGAAGCAGGGCAAATTCATCAGTGTGCTGCATTGTAAAAATGCACTTCAGATTGTACCGGTTAATAATCTATTATATGGCTCCAAAAGGTTATGTTTTGTGCTACACCACAGAAGCAATTTCCCCTAAACCACCTCCTAGGGTATAATTGGTGCTCTATGTTTCTTAGTTCTTTATGATTTTTAAGAAAACCATTATGTGAGCTGGCAAGAGATTTTTCAATAATGTTAATTAGAAACTGTGCGTGCAAATCTAAGATTTGGCTTTACTTACCATTATTAGAAGTAGATGTCCTTGCATTATTATTATTTAATATTGATATCACTGTAATACCCACTGCCTGCAATCAGTGTCAATTGATTAATGTCCTATGCAGATATGTATGACTCCTTTATATGAAGAGCTGTTTAAAGAAAAAATGAAGACAGACAAACACAATATAAATGGGGCAGTTTTTATTATTGGTTGGGAGTGAGGGCACCTTATACATTGCACTGTTCCCAATACACATACAAATTTACTACCAGTCAGTCTTATACTCAGTTCTTGTGGAGCGGAGACTCCCCTAGAATCTAGGGTCTCACAGTGGTTTTCGTTTCAAACCTAAATTGAATCCTGCCAATAACTCTTTTCTAAAAATGTATTTTAAAAATAAAGAGAAAACATTCAAGCTTATATTTTTCACCATATACTGAATATTAGCACCCATGGTACATATTTGTACCATAACTTGAGCATTTTAGACATACAACTTTGGTAGATATTTTCTGCTTTTATAGTAAGGTTCTCAGTGGTATTGTAAGCTTGAACATCATTAGCATTTTTAACATTGTTCAGGAAACAGCACGTCTACAGATGGCATTAGTTTCCCAGAAATGTGCTATTTTATTGCTGCCACTGATAGACTTTTTGAGTTTTCTGTGCTATAGTGCTTCTAGTAATAAGAACATCCCACAATAAAGGAAAGATGTCAAGTGGAATTGGGGTGCTGTGGAGTTTATCAGAGAATCATAGAATTGTAGAATTGGAAGGGACCCAAGGGTCATCTAGTCCAACCCCCTGCAATGCAAGAATCTCAACTAAAGCATGCATGACAGGTGGTCATCCAGCCTCTGCTTAAAAACCTCCAAGGAAGGAGAGTCCATCACCTTTCAAGGAAGCAAGTTCCACTGTCAAACAGCTCTTACTGTTAGAAAGTTCCTCCTGATGTTCAGTTGGAATTTCCTTTCTTGTAAATTCAAGCCATCTGTTTGAGTCCTACCCTCCAGAGCAGGATCTGAACAGATGTGATTATATTGTAGGACTTGGCTGTAGACCATGGTTTTGTCTTTCTGGGTAGAAGCTAAAAGAAGCAGGTAAACATGGGTCAATGGGTTCCCTATATAAGTTGGTTCTTACTTGTCTATTCTGTAGCAGCACAGTAATATGCAGAAAGTGATCCTTGTGTGTGGACTGGTTAAGGCTTTGATTGATGGTGGGTTTCTAAAATATGCAGGGAGCTTCTACAAGTGCAGGAAGAACCCCACTTGAGAAGATTGCCCTGCAACTTGTGGGCATTATGCACAGAATGGAAGCAGGGGGCAGAGCTAGCTTGTTTATTCCCATAGCTCCCCGCCATGTGTTTACCAAACATAGTTAGAGTACACCTAAAGAGTAGCTTATGTGTGCACGCATGAGCACCTAGTTACAGACCAGAATCGATACAGTGCAGTTCGGTTGATTTGTCATATAAAGCACAAGAGACTTGGCTTTTTAAAACCTGCCATCATTTCAGAACTAAAATATTCATAGACATTTTAGAACATGTTTGGGCAGACTGATCAGGTTGTGAATATTCTGCAAATGAAAGGGAGCTAAACTTGTCATAAATTATTTATAGTAAATCATTAACTGAGCTCTAATCTTCATATTGAGCTAGTTCATCTATATGGATTTCTTGTGCAAGCTGCGTTGAGGTTTTATTATTGTTATTTTTATTATTATTGAAGAAGGAAGGATAATAAACATATTGAACAAATGTTCTCTGTAGTTTCAAAAGCCCTGAAAGGTAAGTGTTTATTAAGTTGTGGATGACAACATGCAAGTCTCTAGCAAGTCATCATCCTCATGATATTTATAACTTTGGAACAATCGCTTTGCTAGATCCATGTGTATAAAGAAATTGAAATGATGTCCCTTGGCAACCCCAAATCTCAAAATGTGAATTCTGTCACATGTAGACATGATGTAAACTAAAAATAATTGAGTGATTGAATGATGCAAATAAAGATTAGGGTTTTTTTAACCTGGAAGGAAGTTGTGGTTGCAAAATAATAATTTTGCAGAACTCCGGCTTTTCTGGTCATGGTACCAAGGACAAGAATGCTGGAGAACTCCCCCCACCCACTCACCCGCCACCTCAAGCCGACCTCTGAAAATCTTATTGAATCATCTCTCTGATTTTTAATTACAGGTGGGTAGCCGTGTTGGTCTGCCATAGTCAAAACAAAATCGAAAATTCTTTCTAGTAGCACCTTAGAGACCAACTGAGTTTGTTCCTGGTATGAGCTTTCGTGTGCATGCACACGAAAGCTCATACCAGGAACAAACTCAGTTGGTCTCTAAGGTGCTACTAGAAAGAATTTTCGATTTTGTTCTGATTTTTAAGATTTTAGCAAGCTTTGTTCATATACTTTCAAGCATACATTTAAAAGCTATGGCAGCTAGAAACTGGCTTTTAAAAAGTGGGGGAGGGTTTGGGGCCGAGAGTCCCAGGAGTGAATTTTGTGCCCGTACCCCTCTGTAGTATTGCACCACAGAGAGAGCCCTGAACTTTGCTTGTGTAAGAGGTGGTATACTTTATGAGTCGAGCTGAAACATGTACCTAAGCTTTAATGCTTTAAGGACCAAGGATAAATAACTTTTGTCAACACCTTGTTTTCTTCACGCTTGTCTTTTATAACAGCTCATCAGCTTCCTCTTGTGTATATTCAGCTTCAGACTGAAACTTGTGTATTTGAAATTTAATGGATTAAATTTGTACAGTTGTCAGGCACATTGAATATTGTGAGTAGTTTGAAGAATAAAAAAACATGTTATGCTCCAGGACAAGGTCACAGTATGTTCGATGTTGTTGTGGCTAGGTGCTGTTCCAGGGATGATGTTACCATGGAGAGAGCTTTCGTTTCCATGACATTTGCTTGCAAATGTTGATAGGCCTTCAACCTGCAAAGGGTTTTGTCCTCTGACATGCATAGTGGGTGGTGGAATATTTCTTCTCAAAGCTTTTTGTGTGTTTTGCATTGCAAAATTAATATAGTGGAATATTACAGAATACCTCTGACACCCAGGCATTGTACTTTTGTTTTTCCTTTAAAATTAAATTGTACTTTTTGCTTCTTCAGTATTAACTTAAGAAAAACAACAACAGGTAGATAGACATGCAACTGAAATCTTTGCTTTATTGCAAAGTTGTGAGTTAGAGAAAAGAAAGCCTTTAAACTGAGTTGCCAGACGATATTTTGTGAAGTAATCAATAAATTGATGTAAAAGACTATAAAATCTTAATTTTCTCTGTCTTTTTTTTTAAACGACACCTTGAGGTGAAATAGTTAGGTACATTTATATGGGTGCCACTTTATATGGTAACCATTTTCCTAGAAAGGTAATTATGACAAATGTGATAAGAATCTGCCGGCAGCTCTTGTAATTCTTATATGTAGAAATTATTCTAATTGCTGTCACAAGTGCATCCTCTATATTGTAAATAATGCTTTCGTATTGGTTATTGATGCTGGCACTTAAAGATTTTCTTTTCTCCTTCCTATTAACAGTTTTCTTTCCCCTCTAGAAACAAAAAAGTCACAAACTTACAATTATGTTGCTTCTTTTCAGCATTTCTGTATTGTAGAAGGAATGGAGAGGAAAAGGACAAGATGATAACATTTCAGATTAGGGATCAGCAATATTAAATTACTGGGTTTTTAAAAAATGTGAATGCAACAATATTACCCCTTTTTGCTTCACCACTACCTTTAGGATTAATTTAATTTAATTTCAGCCACCCCACAGTGTGCATTATCCTTTATTAGGTTATTAGGTCCAATTATTTGAAATGTTCAGTGGGTCCTACAGTCTGTCCCATAATGACTTTTCTGAAGATCCTGATGGTAAGCTTTTCACTAAAACACAGTATTGCCTAGAGAGATCATGAAAACTCTTACATCCAAATTTCACTTGTGAACATCCAAAATATCAACATCACAAACCAAACATTGTCCTGACCCTGTACACTTGTAGAACTATTGTGGCATGACTGGTAAACAACTCTAGTAGCTGCTGCTTTCCAGTCCCTTCATTCCTTCCAAACCTGTTGATGTTCATGAAGATCCACAATCAGTTTTTTGACATGAACATGTAGCAATTATTGTAGCTCTTCAGGCAGATTTCCATAACTTTTGCATTATATCAAATGCAAATGCAAATAGGGTTTTGTTTGGCCAGACATTTTAATAACCCAGAAAAAAATTAGATTAATTGGTGGAAATATAACCATTATGTTTTTATATATGCTGGAAGTCATATATTATTAATATATTATTATTATTATTATTATTATTATTATTATTATTATTATTATTATTATTATTATTAACCTAGATTCAGGTGTAGCAAAAGAAAAGTAAGACTTTTTAACTAAACCAATTTCTTCTGTGTATGAAAACAGATAACAAAGGGGGGGTTTCCTATCTTATATAGGCATGTAGATAATTTTCAAATAGCTGTTTTGCTCACAGTTTGCTCACAGTGATTGTTAGCAGGGTTTCTGTCAAGTGGTCATTTGAGCATTAACAAAAATGTAAACTTTTACTGCTATGAGTCACACTGCAAAAGACTTTTTTTTCTTGATTTGGAATAATTTCTCAGCCCCTTATGTTTAAAAGCTTCCAGCTGCATTTTAAGTTTTATGTAAGTGTACATTATTAGAACTTCAGTACAGAGGTTGTCCTGGGAAAAGGTAATTACATTTTACAGATCTTGTTAGCATAATTATCCCATATTGTACACTCACTGGAGTCTGACAGGGTTGCTCAGAGCAAGGGGAAGGCAAAAGTAAATTAAAGTTGAAAATCATTTGGTATACATCAGAGAGAGTGAGGGCACAATAATTTGGAATACAGACAATAGCTAACATTTTAATTCACAGAATTGGCCCATTTTGACCCAGCCATCCACCTTACACAGCAGTTTTAATTCAACTTCACACACAGCAGTTGATATTTCTATAGCATGGCAGGTGCTGATTGTTCTGCTACTTGGTAAAAGTTACATTTAAAGCAGCCCTCAGAGGAACACACATTAAAAGGAAAGAAACAGAAGAAAAGCGTCCATAGAATGTCTTAGAGAGGTTCTCAAACTGTGGTCTGTGAACTCCATTCAGGTAGTCCATGAAAAGGTTATAGAACACTTTGATCACATAAGCAGGCACGTCTGGTGCTCTAGAAAGGCAATGGTTATGAAAATATAGTATGATCTCATCTTACATTTAACTTGCACAATTTCAACCATACAAGGTTGAAAGCAGGCTGGTTAAAATTGCACAAGTTAAATCTAAACAATGAGGAGAGCTCAAAAGCCCTTTTTGCACCAGGTATGGTCGAGATTCACCTTGCTTGCAGCGCAAGGCCTGCTCAGTATGCCAGCTCTGGGCATACAAATCAGCCTTAGGATTCCAGAGCTGATGTGCTGAGAGAGCCTTGCCTAACAAGCAAAGCAGGAGCTTAAAATTCTTTTTGCGTCAGGTCCTCTTGGGTTACCCAAGGCAAGAAAGAGCTTTTAACCCAGGCATAGGCAAACTTTGCCCTCCAGATGTTTTGGGACTGCAACTTCTATGATCCCTAGCTAACGGGACCAGTGGTCAGGGATGATGGGAATGGTAGTCCCAAAACATCTGGAGGGCGAGTTTGCCTGTGCCTGTTTTAACCTCTCCATCTTGCTTGCTTGCTTGGAGTACTGGGACTTCTCTCTCCCTTTTACTCTCTAGCTGTGGAGTGGCTCCAAGGGTTAGTTTATACATGATTTTCGTATCTGAAACCCACACATAATAAATGATTCTACTGTATTAGTAAGGCACGTGCTTTGATTCATAAAACAAAAATCATTAAGTGATCTACGAAGACCCCCAGCCATTCTCAAATGTTCCGTGATGTGTGGGAAGAGGGAAGCTTGAGAACTGCTTTGTTAGATTTTTGTTTTCATAGAGGTAGACCTTGAGATGGAACCATGAAACAGCTGGTTTGAGCTTCAGTTCTCTTTGTCAGATGCTGCTGGACAATTTAATCTGGTATGCTGAATATAAGGCTATATTTGAGGCCTTTGCTCAGTCAGCTCTCCTGCCCTCAGCTGCTCCATATCTTCTTTGTTAAACAATTCTACCAATTCTCTTTTTTTGGTCCTTGCTCTCAAAGCTTCCTCCTGTGTATTAATTCCTCGATTCCTTTTTTTTAAAAAAAACACAACAGCAACCCTTTACTGCAAAGCCGTTGAGTTAACGGTTAACCGCTAACTTTGTGTCCCACATCCCCCCACTGAAATGAAACTTAATTACATTGAATTGCATTTCCTCTCATCCTTCCCTTATTACCCTTCCCCTCACACCTTTTTCTGTCTTCACTTCACTTTAAAATTTTGACTGCAAACCCTTAAATAGCAGTGACCTTTTTGTTGTTGCTTGTATTACCCTAAAAGTGTGTGAATGGCACTAAATGAAGATGAGCTTTTTTTGGTCTTAGGCTCCAATCACTGAACTATATTGGCTAGTAGATAGATCTCCACCCCCACCCGGCTTATAGAGAAGTCTTGCTGCCGTATCTTCCTGAATGTAATGATTTAGCGGTGTAAGTGGGATGCTACATGTGTTCCCCTCTAAATTAACTATTTGCCTCTTGAAGACAGATTTATTCCTGTAGAATTAACCAAGGTTAAATTTACCCTTTGCAATTTTAATCTAGATCTCAGCATATGAATTTAATGCAATTAAAACTCATCATTGCGTAATTATACACCAGAATATGCTTTTTGAAAGGATGATTTTGTTTCTGCTGTGAGATTATTTGAATTTAAGTTGTACAGTGCTTCAAGAATATGAAACTATCAGGGGACAAGGTCCTCTGGTGATGAAAACAGCTTGTCCCTTGTTTTCTGCAAATCTAGCCGTAATTTGGGCTCTTTGTAAGAGAGCAGCACACAGTGCTTAATTATCATTGTTTACGTAGGTCTTGTTTTTATTTATATATTTATAATATATAAATAAGGTAGTCCAGTAATCATTCTGATGCTTTTGTACTCAAATTAGGAATGGACTGCAGTGACTAAAAGGCAATCTCCTTATTACTTGAGTAAAAGTAATTGAAGGTGGGGAGCCTTTTATTCTTTACCTGAAGGTGATGTCTTTCCATTTTTGTTTGTGGCATCACTCTGCCAGTACTATACAGTGTTAGACTACTGACTAACTAAAGAAGGTTGGCACAAGGATGACATACTGTACATTGAGGAGGAAAGCCAGATGATTCAAATGCGTATTTTGGAGGACCTGCAGCCAATCCATCACTTATTCTCCTTTCCATAAATTGTTGTTCAAAGTGGAGGTACAGAAGGAATGGTAGATATAATAACACCTCCTGTGATTTGGGTGAGAATAGTGCAACCAAAAGGACAAAGTATTCAGATTTAATAGCTTGCCCTTTTCTGAACCAGGGACACATGCTGGAAATACAGTGGTTTCTAATTGGTGGGCTATGGCTCTGATCTCTGCATCAAAACAATTGTCAGTTGAGTCGTTGTTTTGTATTTTGTATGCTTTCAGATCACTTGAGATGGTCTGAGAGCGGTTTTGTGTTTAATGGGGCTGGGGTGACTAATTTGTATTTCACGATTGTACTCAGATGCTGCTATTGAAACACATACATGGTTAGGATTTTAATACACTAAAGAAGTAAAATATCAGTCAAATGATACTGGCTTGAAAAAGTCACTTTTAAGGCAAAGTGGCAAACTAATGCACAGAGCCATTTTCTTAAGGCTTTCTTAATGCTGAAGGTGGTGAACTTGAAAATACTTATTACTCATTTTTACAGTGAGATAAAGTGGCAACATTCATAGCTGTAGCTGTACAACCGAGCACACAGTCAGCAGTGCAGGATAGTCTACAGTTACTGCCAGAGCCCTGCATATGTGTGCAGGCTGATATTTCAGAAAGATAAAGAATATGTCGATGACTGAATTTGCACTCTGTGGTGGCAGTAGATCATGCAGCCGTTTTCCACTAGTGGTTTTAGCTACTAGGGGTCAGCGTGTTATGTACTTTAACCAACTCTATAACCCAAACATAACTTCTTAACTTTATCTCCCCACCTCATCTTTGGGGATTAACTAATGCAATTAATGACCAAATTGGGAAGCATTGCACAGGATTGTTGGATCTTAACCTTATTCATAACTCAGGGAAAGAGTGCTTGGCAAACTGGCAAATCAAATTAGAATGGAGTTTAATTACTCAGTTTTTAACAATACTAACACATTTACCTTACCTGCTTATTATTTCATTTACTGGTATCTCAAAGCAGCAGGACTATCAGGCTAGCCAGTGGAATTAAGGTGGCACTCATCTTGTTTTCTATCCTTTCTCTTACTGAACAGTTTCTTCCTGTTCCTACTGCCATTTGTCTTAATGATGAGATGGGATAGAGGACCAATCATCCATTAATACAAAAATATAAAACAAATCAACTAAAAGAAAGAATTTTAAAAATCTAATATAATAGAATAAAGAATATCTTCTTACTTTACATACAACTTCCCATCCACTCCATATTTCACATATTCATTATTAACTTATTGCAAAAACTTGTCAGATTGTTATCAAAGCCAGAAGTATAAATAAATATTTAATTATCTGTGGTCTCGATTCTTACTACCAACTACTACAGATGTTATTTGAATGCTACAACAGTTTAGACTGCGACAATTAAACAGAAAACCTCTCCTATCATATCAAATAAATAATGGGATTAATTATAATATTTAAATGAAGGTAGCTATGGAGAAAAATTTGTCATGTTTTTGTCATGCTCAGTGGAATATCAAGAAAAGCTATTAGTAGGCTTTTGAAATGAGATGTTTAATGAGGCCTGAGCTCTGAGTTTAAATTATGGCACGTAAGAAGCAGACATTTAACTGCTGTAATTACAAATATAATGTACAATAAAAATGTGTTGATCACATGCTTTTTGCCTGAAGACTAAGGAACAATTGAAATATCTCAAAGTATTGACAAGTCTAGTATATACACAAATAGTGCACTCAGTTCCTTGTGTGTCACTTCCTATGTAGCCTGTCAGCGCCATCAACACAGGTTGATACCAGCAGGTTGGGGGGAACCTCTGCAGAAGTACAGAAGATATTTAGACACATAACCTTGAAGGTAGTGGTGGGGAGCCCAAAAAAGCTTATGGAGGACTAGGTGGGCTCAAGGGGTATGGAATGCTGACTGACCATTGCAGGCACTGTAATGGAGTGCTTGTAAGTCTGAAAAGAAGCACTGTAGACTTCAATATTTCGTTGCAAGTCCAAGCTGTAATAGCTACCGGTACTGTAATTTTCTAAATATTATTTGCTTGCCATTGCTGTTTGGAGACCCTGCAAATCCAACAAAACTTTTTACATACCCCTGACTATTAATGTATATGATAAAGGTGCATAATCCTCTCTAACTGATGAAATTCAGTCATGCTTTGTGCAATTACTGGCACAATAGACATTATTTTATAATCATGTGTGTTCATTTTTCTCTGTCTGACATTCTGAACAGTACAGACTCGATCTACCATGAGGATTACAATGAGCAAGTCTCTAGACCCACTAGCTTCCCTATACAGTATGCCACAAGCAGAAGCATTTTTTCACAGAGAGATGCATTAAAATGTATCACTTCACTCCCTGTGACACATAGTAAACTTTCTAAAAGATCCCAATAAATAATGCTTACCTCCTTCCTTTATATGAGGA
This sequence comes from Lacerta agilis, assembly GCF_009819535.1. NCBI lineage: Eukaryota > Metazoa > Chordata > Lepidosauria > Squamata > Lacertidae > Lacerta > Lacerta agilis. The sequence goes on along the minus strand of NC_046314.1, from coordinate 40,400,676 downwards.
AGAGAGATGCAAAATGTACATTCATATATTTGTGATTCTTTTCATTAAGAACTACAAAACTAAAATGAATTTTTTTAGACCTTGTATCTCTAAAATGGTGGCGCTGTGGTCTAAACCACTGAGCCTAGGGCTTGCTGATCAGAAGGTCGGCAGTTCGAATCCCCACGATGGGGTGAGCTCCTGTTGTTCGGTCCCTGCTCCTACCAACCCAGCAGTTCGAAAGCACAGCAAAAAGTGCAAGTAGATAAATAGGTACCGCTCCAGTGGGAAGGTAAACCCCGTTTCCGTGCGCTGCTCTGGTGTCGGTATTCCATTGCGCCAGAAGCGGCTTAGTCATGCTGGCCACATTGTCTGCGGACAAACGCTGGCTCCCTTGGCCTATAGAGCGAGATGAGCCCCACAACCCCAGAGTCATCTGCGACTGGACCTAACGGTCAGGGGTACCTTTACCTTTACCTTTATCTCTAAAATGTATATATAAAATAGTGTGCACCCTAATCTCTGAGCAATGTAAGAGATTTCATGGGGTACCACTACATACATAATTTTTCATTTTCTTACAATGAAGATCACTTCAGAACCTTGTATCTTCATGCTATATGATTTTATTTCTACATATATAAAGGTTTAGCATAGGATGGAAGGTCTTTGGCTTTAACATTCTAACAAATCTTGCTCCCCATTAATTTTGTAGGACCCCACCCCCAAGCCATAGCTTTGGATTCAGTTCAGGAAGCATGTCAAGCCTCTACTGTCTCCTCCCTGCCCAGTTCAAAATTCCTGCTGCTTTGTACAACTTTAACACTCTGAAAGCCTGAATGATATAACCTCCAGCCAGGGAAAGGCCTCCCTCTCTCAACCCACTTTCTGGAAAGCGCTCCAGCTCTTTAGTTTCTATGGCCTCACAAGTGCAGTTCTTTAGCTATGCAAAAAGATACTTAACAGACATGGCTAGAGCCATTAACTTAACAACAGTGCTTTTTTCTTTCTTTCTAAAAAAATGAAGATAAGCATCTGGATGTTGTTCTTGCAGTTATATTCTAAATGAATGTTTTAAAAAGGTAAAGGTAAAGGACCCCTGACAGTTAAGTCCAGTTGCAGATGACTCTGGAGTTTCAGCACTCATCTCGCTTTTCAAGCCAAGGGAGCCGGCGTTTGCTCGCTCCACAAACAGTTTTTCCGTGTCATGTGGCCAGCATGACTAAGCTGCTTCTGGCGCAACGGAACACCAAAACCAGAGCAGTGCACGGAAACGCCGTTTACCTTCCTGCCGGAGCGGTACCTATTTATCTACTTGCACTTTTTGCCGTGCTTTTGAACTGCTAGGTTGGCAGGAGCTGGGACCGAGCAACAGGAGCTCACCCTGTCACGGGGATTCGAACCACCGAACTCCAAGGACATCAGAGCTGAAAGATAATTTACAGTGCAATCCTATGTGTGTCTATTTGGAAGCAAGTCTTACTGGGTTCAGTGGGATTTATTACTACATAAGTGTGTGGAAGATGGCAGTCCCTTGCAAAGTAACATTACCCTGCACCACCATTTAACTATATTTCTTGCAGTCAAAACAATCAAGGAAGGGAAATAAACCATAGTCTCCTGTGCTAAATTTGCAGGTTGTGATGATCCAAGTGCATAAGTGTGGGGACTCATTTCACCCTGTGCTTAGAAGCATGGAGTTAGGGAATGGATGGAATGCATAGCAGTAGGCAGCACCATTGTTACATTGTGAGAATTTCTTTCATTTGTGGTATCTGCAGTTGAATGCCTAAGTATATTTACTGGGGATCTTCACCCTCCAGAGGCTGTTTGCCAAAGGAACTTGACCAAGTGAGACTAATGAATGGAAGGTTTGGCTTTTGTCTTCCTGGAAGGTTGGGCAAATTAGGTAATCATGGTAATGGCTCAGCCTTTGAGAGGAAGTAATTTATCTTGTGTGTGATTTCCCACTCTCCTCTCATAGACAGTTAAGTGTAAGGACAATGGAATCCAAGGCAGATTGCTGCTGATTAAGGCTAGCTGTCATAATTGTAGGTGTATGGGCAAATTTTTGTTTAGATAATAAAGCAAAGAAAGTGCTTGTCCAAAACATTTTTCAGCCTAAATGATTTGATTAATCTCCAGGATTTCCAAATCCCAGGAGTGCTATTCTAGTTGTGGAATTCTGCTTCCAATCTAAAAAAAATATTTCCAGAGGTATAAAGCTTTAATATGCTTTATCTTAGATGGAGATATATGGAAACGCATTGCAGAAGTCAGCAGGGTTCTAACATCATTGGAGGTAAGTGGTTGCCACCAAATCAATACCTCTTTGGGCCTTTATTTGGAAGAAGAAGAAGAAAGTGTGGGGCCCATATTTGGCTGGTTTCTTTTGCCCAGACTTCTAAAATCCAAGCTAAAGCCAGTTTCAAGGCTGACCTTGATTGCTGGTGCAATGGAGAGTTCTCAGTTGAAGAAAACACCTTTTAACATGTTGTTTTTCCATCATAATAACTCTGTTTATGTAATAAAACTTAGGCTATTTTAGGATAAGTTCCAGGAAAGTTGGTGATGAGGAAAAGTAAATATGTAATTTTCTTTAGAAGCCATGGGGCAAGGGAATGATACACAAAGGATCTAAAAAAAATTGGGCAAAAAGCTTATATTAAGGTAAAGCTAAAGCAGAAGAGGCTCTCTAGGGAAGGATCCCTAGCAATCTCATAGTGGTTGAAGGCCCCTGCCACTGGACCTTTTGGCAGCAGACATTGTTCGTGCTCTCTTGTTAAAAAGCCTGTAGTCATTCAGGAGCTGTCAGTGTGGCGTTCTCTGTGTGTGGTTGGATGACAGCACCCATCACCCCCTGTCAGAATGGCTATTGGTCAGGGATTATGGGCACAGTAGTCCAAGAACCTCTGGAGGACACTATGCTGGCTGTCCCTGCTATAGCATACTGTAGGGCTTCTGACACACTTTTACCTTCACCAGGGATACTTTTACTATCAGTAACATTCACACTGATGTGTAGTGTGTGAGATTTTTTTTTAAAAGCAGGACATTGATATCATAGACATGGATAAGCCAAAAAAGAACCTGCAGGTAGCTACCACAAAGAAGCAATAAGTGAATTTTCATTCAGGAATGGTGATAGCATATCCTGGCAGCCTTACCCAGAGTTCTGTATAAGCTCCTATAAAATGCCCCAGAATTCTTCCACTGAGATAGCATACCTCCAATATAAGAACTTTTACTCTCTCCCAGTCAAGTTGAACACTTTCTTTTTTTAATCTTAAATTCTACATGGACTATATAAGATGAATAACTGTGTTTAATTTTTAAGGTTAGAAATCTCAGGCATTAACTAATGTAATGTTACAGTAATAATGTTCAAGCAACATTTTTAATTAATTGATGTCATGTTGCATGTAAAATCTCCTAACAGCTGTTTAAATAGGACTCAGAGGAATATAGTAGTTCAGGTGGCAAAAATGCAGACTTAACTATTGCATGTAAATGAGTTTGGATAGGCTTTTGCCAGAAAATTGGGTAGTGCCTGTTAGGATACATTCTTAATAATGACTGAATATTGTGACCGGCAATATTTTTTGTTGTTGTTGTTTAGTCGTTTAGTCATGTCCGACTCTTCATGACTCCATGGTGCCTGCCGCAGTTTGGTCAAACTCAAGTTGGTAGCTTCAAGAGTACTGTCCAACCATCTCGTCCTCTGTTGTCCCCTTCTCCTTGTGCCCTCAATCTTTTCCAACATCAGGGTATTTTCCAGGGAGTCTTCTCCTGAGGTGGCCAAAGTATTAGAGCCTCAGCTTCAGGATCTGTCCTTCCAGTGAGCACTCAGGGCTGATTTCCTTAAGAATGGATAGGTTTGATCTTCTTGCAGTCCATGAGACTCTAGAATCTCCTCCAGCACCATAATTCAAAAGCATCAATTCTTCGGCGATCAGCCTTCTTTATGGTCCAGCTCTCACTTCCATACATCACTACTGGGAAAACCATAGCTTTAAATATACGGATCTTTGTTGGTGGCAGTATTTAGTAGATGGAAATAAAGGACTATGCTCAAACAAGTTAAATTCAGGAAGAAAAATTTCTGTTGGAGTCCAGGGAAGAACATCACAATGTGTTGGCTGTTAGTTTGCTGGGGGAACAAATGACTGCATCCGATACATATTTTGGAAAGTTGGTTGTCTCTCTGTCTCTTCTCTATGTAGATATCACAACCAAATCTACATGGTGGTTCTGAGATCAAGGAACAGGTTTTGTTGTATGTTTGGTTATGTTTGGCACCATTTTGAATCAAGATGATGAACTGAACCTTTCATAACAACACTGACTTTAACCTGTGATTTCAAAACTGCACTATGTTTTTGATTTCCTAGAATTCCCAAACAACACCAGGCACTTTTTGTTAGTTGTCTAGAGAGACCAGTAGGAAGGAAGTGACATTCTCTCTGCTTTTTCATAAAGTCATACATTGGATCGTACTAGGTTCTAGCTAGTGGTGACCCTCCACTGACATAAGGTAGCCTACTATGATTCAAGAGACTTATGTCAGTTAGATGGCGAGGGAAGTGACTGTTGTAGACCCAACAGATCCCTGCACCACCTTCTATGCTGTTCCAAAGGATCCCCCAACTCTGGTGCAGACCGGGGTGCATGGACTTGCCAAAGTAGCCTCATTGTCTGTCCTGCTGATTTAAACTTCCACTGCATTGAAGAGCCTTCCATCCGTGGAAGGACATTATTGGATACAACCCATGGTTAGTAAACTGTGCATAATTGTTGAACATCTTGGTTGGAGGTGGGGCATGTGGCAGCAGGCTAAAGCACTGATGCACTGAAGGCTATAAAGAATTAGGGGCATGAGCATGTTCCATGCATAGCATACTATATTAACCTGTTAATTGATTTTTTAAATGCAAAAGTGGCAGGGAGGTTCATAGGCTTTTACCCAATGCAAGAAAAATCTGTGGCTATTTCAGCTGCTCACCAAGAACATGCCCAGAATGACAGCTGCAGTCAAGTCTCTATAAATGTGCTCAGCCAAATACTGCTTCAAGAGTCTACCTACGGATTTCCATATTTTGTATGGAGAGAAAGTATAAGTAGCAGCTTGCATAACATTTACTTTGAGAGCCATGCAGACCTTGAGATTGCATCCAATGGGATTTGCTTACTCTGGTTCACTTCCTTAGTTTCTTCTGTTGCATGGGTGAAATGAGTCTGAATATGATGAGAGAGAAAGATAAGTTTCTTTATCTGTTTCCCACTTCTATAATCATGCAGGCCTATATCATGATTTCCCCTCTCCCTATCCCAGCCATCTTTTTTCTAAATTAATTTTTCGTTGTAAGGTAGACATTCATTTGAGTTCCTTGTTTTCATACCTTTTCCAGATACTCTTTTTTTTAGATGAGCTCACTTCTATAAGACGATGTAATGACCACCAAGTTAGATGGCTTTAAAATGGTTTTAAACAAATTTATTATTGTTATTTATTGAATATATATACCACCCTATACCTGGCGGTCTCAGGGCAGTTCACAGAACAAAATCAAAATATAAAACCACAAAATACATAATCAAAATATAAACAACCTAATAACCCCCCTAAAAAAACCCACATTTTAAAAGGAACATTTTTGCCTGGCGCCTATAGGTATATAATGAAGGCGCCAGGTGAACTTCCCTGGGGAGAGCATTCCACAGACGGGGAGCCACTGCAGAGAAGGCCCATTCTCATGCTGCCACCCTCTAGACCTCTAGGAGAAGGCACACGAAGAAGGGCCTCAGAAAGTCCAGGTAGGTTCATATGGAAAGAGGCGGTCCTTGAGGTATTGCAGTCCTGAGCTATTTAAACACTTTGAATTGGGCTTGAATTTATGGAGAATGGCTATCAGTGGCTGCTAGTCATGATAGCTGGGGACAACTCCAGAAATGGAGGCAATATGTCACTGAATACCAGTTGCTGGGGAGCACAAATGAGGAAGAGTATTGTTGTGCATATTTCCTACTTTCAGGATTCCTCTATGCATATAGATTGCCACTATGAGAACAGGATTCTGGGGTAGGTAGGCCCAGTGGTGGAAGAAACCTCTGTGCCGCCTGGGGCGGCAGCGTGGAGACACCCCCCTGGGGGTGGGACGTCACAACATGTGCGTCGTGACAGGCTGCGCATGCATGGGAATGCCGTGCATGCACAGTCCATCCGGCCCGGCGCTGCTGCGACCGGGCGACCCGCTGAGTGGGCGGCGGGGCGTGGGGCTGCCCCATCCCCACAGGCCACCGCTCGCTTGGCGGCTCGCTCGGTCGCCACAGCAACAGCAGTGCCGACTTGGATGCACAACTGGGGCAGCCCCATGAGCCGCTGCTCGCTCAGCGGTTCGCTCAGTCACCACAGGAGCAGCAGCGCCGACTCGGATGCATCCCACCTGGTGCTGCTGCTCCCGCGGCGACCGAGGGAACCGCTGGGTGAGTGGCAGCTTGGGCTGCCCCGGCCATCCGTGGAGCAGCACGGGCGGCGGGAAGTGGTGGGAGGGGGCCTCCAAGTGTCACCCCCCTCCCCTGGAACCCGGGGCGCCCCGCCCTTGCTATGCCACTGGGTAGGCCTTTCGTCTGCTTTAGCAGGGCCCTTTTTGTATTAACATGTGGCTCCTCCAAGAGTATTCTGTTCCATTAACCTACATTTTGGTGTGTTTGGTAATAGGTGTATTCTTGTTCCCATACAGGAAGGTGGTGGTTGTTGTCAAAACTGCTGTGGGTGTTACTTAGGAAGCTGTTGCTAGAGCCAGAGCTGTTGAAACACTGACTTGTGGCTTCCTACAATAATTCACACTGTGTCCTATGAAATCATAATTGAGTTCCAACTTTATGCACACACTGCTTAGAATTCCAGTCACTTTCATGACTCCTCCCTGAAATGGCAAAAATGCTTGCAAAATGATTCTCCCCACCCAATTTCAGCTTTCCTTATGACATGAATTTTTTTTCTAGACTTGGTTGAATTTCAAACTTCCATCCCTATTTTGACACACTTGTGCAAGATTTTGAAATAATCACAATGTTATGAAAGCTGATTCTTATCTTTAGAAGATATAATTTGTGTGTTTTATTATCCAGTTACCTTTCTGAATTGCACATTGTATAACAAACCAGTTTGGGATAAAGGTACGAACATCCATCGTTAGGCATATCAGGTTTTGCTTAGTAACTTAATGGGTTTGGCAGGGTGAGGGCAACTCAGCCATTTCATGAATTCATTTATTACATCTGACCATTTGGACCGCATGACAACTGTGTGCACTGTTCCCCAAATATCCCCCTTAGCAGATTAAGAATAATAATAGGGACAACATATATTTTACAGAAGAGGCTTGTAAAATCCCATATAGCCATCTTCTAGTAGGTCTGATTACTTCCTGCTTCATGTAAAAGCACCAGGCATGAATTTTGGGATGTTACAGTACAGACATGGCCATTCTGAAATATCTGACAAGCTATCAGATGCTGGATTAAAAACAAAACAACGTTCCTTTAATTTTTATTCTTTTTTTTTTTTAAGAAATACAAGCCGGGACGATGTGATGACATTTTGAAATGGAAGCCACCCAGTCTGAATTCGGTGGATTTTCGTCTAAAAATAACAAGAGTTGGTGGAGAAGGGTATGTAAGCTCTTCCCATTCATCTTATTTTTAGCCTCATTTTTATATATAAGTGGACTGTGTACTATTAGGTGTGTTGCAGGCAAGTGGACTGCAGATGAGGAAGCTGGGTGAGACAAGAGTTATTTCAAGTTATTCCTCTTCAGCAATTCTTCAGACTCTTTGTAGGTTCCAAATAATTTCTAGCCTTGAGGAAGCATATGCTTAATTCCAAGCAGCAATGCAATTTTTTGTGTTGCTGTAGCAGTCCCCCACCCCATCCACAAGTTTTCTCTTACAAAGCTTTCCCTTGTGCCAGGTTAACAGACCCAAATTTAGAAAGCCACTTTTGAGTAGCTGCATCATCATTGCCAGCAAATACAGCAAGGCTCACAAAGGAAAAGCAACCACAGCTCTTACACTAGAAAAAACAAGCCTATCTGGAGGATAGAGACAGCTTAAAGAGGAGGTAGAGGCACACCCAGCAAACACAGAAGCTTTCAGAGAAAAGGGGAAAGTCACAAACTTTGCTCTGCCCACTTTTGTCATGCCACAAGGGCATCCACAAGGGAGTGTGACCCCCAGGCTGAAAAAGACTTCTCACTTCTTCAGGATGAGGGTAGAAAGGCAATCATGGAATAGTGATTTATTTATTTAGTCCTGATATTGCATTAGGCTCTGTGGATTTCTTTTCAAGCCCTGCCAATGGCTTTAAGTTGGACTTCCCAAGGCACAAGGAAGGATTGAGAAAGGATGGCTAGATGCACTGCTTCAATGGATGGGCACAAAGAAGCATTCTGTAATATTGAAAGTGTCAGTGGAGGGGCTCATCATTTTAATATTTGATATGCTAGAGCTCATGCTGTCCTGGAGCTATGCAAAAAAATGGTCTTGTTTAATAACCTATTTGGGGAGGTGATGTATAGAGATTGCAGATTAAGTTTGCTAAAATTGCAATGTCCCAAGTAGCTTTTTTGCTTGTGTTAAAATTAGAAAAGTTATATTCCGGTCTGCCAAAATCAAGTGGGTACCTTGAAATGATGAAAAGGCAGAGTTATGTGGTAGATATTTCATTCAAATTAGGGAAAGGAAGAAAGAAACTGTCAGTTTCTTTAAAATAATAGCAGTGGTAGGAATAAACTAGCCTAATAACTGCAGGTTTGTCATAGAAGGGTTCTAATAAGTGTGAAAAATCATGTGCTTGTCATTGTTAGTGCTAAACTACATATGTGTATGTAATGCAGGAACTGGAATAACTTCAATTTTTAATGTGAATGTTTAACGTGGTAATCAGCTAGTTTTAATTATTTGAAATAATTTTCTTTTACAAAACTTATCAAACAGTAATTGTTGATAATCGTTTATTGCTGCAGAATTTCTGCTTCTGTTCAAGCACTGTAAACCTTTATATTTTGCAAAATATTACAGAATTCTCAGGAACCAGTGTTGCCACGATAAAGGCATAATAATATGGTTCTGTGCCTACACATAGTAGTGTTTGGAACTCAACCCCGGGATATGGACTTCTCACTCAAAGAAGAAAAACAACTTCTTCCTTGCAAGTGATGATCTTTGGTCATTCTGTGCAGTCTTACATCCTGTAGCAACTGAGCAGAAAGGCTCATGTCATCTGTCTCTTGAGGCATGTATAAAGGGAGAACTCTCTCCCTTCAAGAGAAGGGTACAAGTACCACCTCATAGATGACTACTGAACTTGCATCAGTAAACAACCTGTTAGCATTTTTGTTCACTACTGCAATGTATAATCAAGCAGAAGAGACAGTGAAGAATGCAACCAAATCAGTCTTGAGTATGTGGAATTTTAAAAATAAACTTAACATTTCAGACACACTGGACAAATGTTGGATAGCTGTGGGAGAATGATTCTCTCTCTCTCTCTCCCCCCCCCCCACTAGTATGGAAGGTATGCTTCACCTTCTTAGATGGAGGTGCCAACAATTTCAGTATCTTTAACATTTTTTAAAGTGCATTTCCATGTTTTCTAGCTCAGATGGGGAAAAGGTTTATTTTATACTTAGCAATTTAGGATTTTAACATCTGATGCCAAATTGGGCTTATAAAAAACATTTTGCTTTCTTATCTTATAGTTTTAAATAAGTTCCTACAAAGTATCAGATTTAGTTATAGCCTGTATATTTCTGAAAGTGCATGTTTTTAGTGACTAGCCACTCAATAACTCTTTTTTTTCTTTTTCATTCTCCTTTTAAAGAAAACTACTTTTTGTTAATGTAGGGGTGTGGGCTGTGCCATGGATTTAAATGGGTTTCCATCTGTATTGCTCATGCTATAATTTAATGATTCAGTGCTAGATAGATTATAGATCAAACAGAATAAAAATGTACATTTTCACAATGGATTAGGGTATGACTTTTTACTGCCTGTGTAATTTAATGCTTATTTTCTAAATACATTATTTCGTTAATTGAGCTGAGTTTCCCATTTCCCAAAGTTTTTGTTTTTGTTTTGGCATGCCAACATTATTAATACACAGGCCACAAATTACTGCTTTTATAGCATCCCAGAGCAGAGCAAGTGACCTGGTTGGACCAGCATTTAGCTGGAAATGAGAATGAATGCCATCTCGGAGTCTTTCTGCAATGAGGAATGTAAATTGTTTTGCTCCAATGGCGTGAAACAAATTGGAATGCACAATACTGTGAATACCCTAAAGGCTGATTACTTATGATACTCACTAATAATATTGAGAAGGGAATCTTAATTGGCCAAGTGAAATATGAATTATTATCTCATTGACCAGTTTTTAAGCAAAAAATAAAGATGGAAAATGTTTATTATCATCCAGTGTGAGTTAGATCTTTGGGGTGATGTCTGAGGTGGACAAGGCAATTTCTCTGTAGTACAGTTTGGTCATGAATAATTTAAATTAAGTAGAAGTCCTCAATCAAGTACATTGAGGTCATTATGGTACCAAACTGAACAATCAGTTATCAGGCACCATCTGATAGGTGCATTTTATTTGTTTACATGCGTTTGGAGATTTTTTTTTGCATGTATCTCACAATGTAATTCTGTACGTGTCTACTCGGAAAATGGAACTATTTCATTGAGTTCAGTGGGCCTTACTTCCTGGTTAGTGAATGTAGGATTTCAGTTTTAATTGCTCTCTTTTGTTCCTTACCTAATTGAAAGCATAATGGTTAAGCATAGTAAACTTAGAAGTATATTTGTTGTAATGGTAATATAGCAATTTATTCCATATTTTCCCAACTGAATTGAAAGAGATAGGTTTCCTGGATGCTTTAAGCGCCCCTAAATTCAAAGTGATCGTCCTTGTCATTGCATGTGGAACAAAATGAGTTTATAAAAAGCTGCTTAACCCAAGATTTGAAAACTCAAGTAAGCCTTATTAAGACAGGAAATGGGAAGGGGGTGTCACAATCCTATACCATTCTCCCGTCTGCACAGCCCATCCCACCACCAGCATCAGTGCCGATTTCAGGCAGGATTTGCGCACTTCACAGGTTCTTGTGCGATTTTGGCAAGATTTTGCTCAGCAAGGTTTTGCCCAGCAGCAGCCTCACAAAGCCCAATGGGGTTTTCCTCATCCATTGGGAGTAGATTTTGGGGAAGGGGGCATGGGGAGATGAGAGGGAGGGGAAGTTTGGTTGCACAAGTGGAAAGCCTTTTGTGAGTGGCATGACAACTCTAATATAAATATTCTGTTTGCTTTGATAGGATTTTCACCTCCACTAGCTTCTCAAATTTTGTGTTTCTTTTTCTCAATCCCTGCCCTGGAATACCATCCTCTTAACTAAGGGTCTGTTCCAAAACGACACATATTACATCATAACAGTTTCTGTAAATTTGGAGCAGCACAGGCTAGTGGAGAAAGCGGACCAGAGCTTGGATAACAAAAATAGCATGCTTCCAATAGGGACAGCAACAGCAAGTTAAAGCAAGACCTTAAAAACAAACAATTCACATGGCAATTGTTACATGCACTGGGTGTGCTGCCAAGTGGATATATACAAGACTGGCATTTGGTAAGGGAGCATTTGAGGAAGTTGTGCAAAGGATTATGTTGCAACAATACTTTACTTACACAAAAGGTAGAGCTACAGATAGCAAAACTACTTATTTCAACACTGCAGCCAAAACCTACAGCTTTTCTGGACTGCATATGCACAAACACATTTATCTTGATACATTTGCACCAAGGAGGGGAAAAGCTCTGGATTAGAATAATATAAACTATGAGGATGTAGCCATTAGGATGAATAAAGTATTGACTCGTGGGAGACAGGAGAAAGGGACAATATTAGAATATACTTCTAAAATATACAAGGATACGGAAGATATCAAATGCTGTTTTTCAAATTCATTTTTTATTACCTCATTCATAAACTAGAGAGGAGGCAAAGGAATTGAAATGTGTCAGTCCAAAGTCACTTTTAAATACTGTGGAAACCCCATGAATAGTTTCCATATCCCCAATTGGATAAAAACAACTTTACAAAGAGATGAAATGGAGAGAGAGAATTGAGAGTTCACTGGGGGGCGAGGGGAATCTAACAGCAGTAGCGATTAGACTGTGCAATCATATCCCAAAGGAATAAGAGAAGATCAATTATTTGAATAATTTATAAATAGGTGGAACAAAATGCTCAACACACTATAGGAAATCTGTCAATTACGGGTAAGGACATGCTACAGCATTATCTAGGCATCCTTTTTCACATATTTCACAAACTGTAATAAAAATGAAACAATAACTGTGACCGAAAGGTTAACCAACTGGCATATATTTATAGAAAATGTTCAAATGACTGCAAATGGCATTACTAAACCATTTTTAAAAGTGCTCCAGAAAACATCTGGGCAATGTCCACCCTAATTATGACACATACTCATTTGCTTCCTATTAACAACCTGCGACTCCCCAGGGGTGCATGTAAATAAATAACAACAAACACCTGTCCTATGTTTATTAATAATAAATAATGATATTGCAATTTCCCTTAAACTTGAACTGTTATCAACTTCAAGTGTTCATGCTCATCTCCTGTGAACATTGCCCTAAACTGAAGAGGCAACCATTGTAACTGAGAAGTAAACCTTGTGTTTACTTTTTATAAAAAAAACCTATTTAATATTATGCTTTGCATTGCTGAATAAAACACTCATACAAAACATGCTCAGCAAAAATGTGCTCTTTCAGGAAAATACTGCCCTCTGCAGAAGTCCATCAAACCTTAAGTTATCTTGAAATGTTGATCATTAGAGCATCGACTGCTGACTTGTTGCACTTTTCAGTATTCAATTTGTGAAGTAATTGGAAATAATAGACCTTTAAATGGAACTTAAGTGTCGCCTGGTGCTTGTTTTGCCGAAAAAATGCAACTTCTTCAACTGGGTAGGATGAAGAAAGACTGTTTGGGAAAATATTCTAAACTGTCCTAATGACTGTATTACTGTGAGAATGACTAAACAAAATAAAGCATATAAAATTTTAGAGATGACTTATTGCTAAAATGATACTTTTGCAATCTACAAAGGCAAGCTCATTCTAACTAGACAAAAAAATGTTGATATGAACTTTTTTTTTTTTGCTTTGGCAAACTGGATAAAGAATTATTGCTTTCAGGCCGAGTAGCTAATATTGAGTGGGTTGTAATAAATCTATAATACTGTATCTATGTCAATGTTAGCATTGTAATTGTACTGCATGTTTACAGATCCTGGTGAGAAACTCAGATGTTACTAATGATGCAGATAAAGTTATACAATTTTAGACATTTGCTGCCCTGGTCTATAGTATTAATTTTTAGATGACTTGTGAGACTTCATGAGGTAGGAGTATTCACCAAAATAAGAGAGAACATCTTGTGCATTCTGAATCAAAATATGTGTTGATGACAGTGGACAACACCTGCCTTGTGCAACAGGACTTCTCCTCACCTGTGCCCCCCCCCCAGTTGTATTCCAGGGGGTTCCTAAACCCCCCAGAACAGTTTGGGCATTGGAGAAGGGGGGATTCCACTAAATGTATTCATTTTTCCAGCGTGTTGATTTTGTGTGTGTGTGTGTGTTTGTATGCATGCATGTATGCATGCGTCATTATTTTGAGGTTCTTGTTGTTAAAAATGTCTTGGGCATTTATTGATTTACTGTTGCACTACTTGCTTTCAGCAACAGGAGTATTACATTATTAAGAAACCAGCTTTTCTTACACATAGCCTAGGGCTTGCTGATCAGAAGCTCGGTGGTTCGAATCCCCGCGACGGGCTGAGCTCCCGTTGCTCGGTCCCAGCTCCTTCCCACCTAGCAGCTCGAAAGCATGTCAAAGTGCAAGTAGATAAATAGGTACCGCTTCGGCGGGAAGGTAAATGGCGTTTCCGTGCGCTGCTCTGGTTCGCCAAAAGCGGCTTAGTCATGCTGGCCACATGACCCGGAAGCTGTATGCCAGCTCCCTCGGCGATTAACACAAGATGAGCTCCGCAACCCCAGAGTCGGACACGACTGGAACTAATGGCCAGGGGTCCCTTTACCTTTACCTTACTGTTCTTAGCAAGGCATGTAACGCTGAATAGACATTTCTTAAAATGCATTTTCTTTTCTAGGCTTCTTCCGCAGAATGTTGGACTGCTTTATGTTGGAAGTTTAGATACTCCTTTTGCACAAATTAAGGTAAGAGAACTTAACTGTCTCTCTCTGTGTGTGTTGGTCAAACTCTTTCAGTCCAATTCTTTTGCCTTCGTTAACATATTCCGAAGCAGTGAACACTGTGTTGTTGCCTTAGTTACTACTAAATTTTTGTTTCTGTTTCACTTCCTCTTGTGATTGCTTAGTTGTATCTCTAATAAAGTTGAAAAAAATATTTTCCAAACTTTCTCAGCCATGGAATATATTAGCAATGAAACATTTGTAAAACATTTTAGGATGTATATATTCTTCAGTACTTCAGCGGGTGGATATTTTCAAACATTCATGAGCTTTATTGCTTTCTTGGAATGTTGCGGTTCTTGCTGATTTGTAGAGCTGCAAACTTGCATTTGGGGGCTGATACAGGTTTCTGTGGGAGGTATTTTAGTTTATGCCTCAGTCTCAAATATAATATTATGTACTATATATGCTATTTCCATTGTAGTGACCAAGTTTACAGATGACACCAAATCATTTAGGCTGGTTTTTAAAAAAGCAAAAATGTGTGCGTGCAGGGAGATATTGTGAAGTGTTCCAAATGAATTTCTCCAAACTGGGTGACTAGGCAACAAAATAGCAAATACAGTTCCATGCTAGTGCAAAGTGAAGCTTATTGTGACAAAAAAAATCCTAACTCCACATATATATTGGTCTGTGTACAGGACTCAAACCATGGTTAACATTAAACATAGTTTAAGCTGAGATCTCTGGCAGATGATTGTTTAAACCTTGGTTTATTAGGTCACCGAATAGTTAAAAGCACCCAGATGCATGTATTAGCATGTAAATTAAAGACTTAAAAGTACACACCCATAATAATAATATTATTATCGTCAACATCATTAAAATTTCTATACCACCCTTCATCTGAGGATCACAGGATGGTTTACAGTATAAAAACATAGTAACAACCAAAAAAATACCCCCAATTTAAAAGGAAATAATAATAATAATAATAATAATAATAATAATAATAATAATAATAATAATAATAATAATAATAATACCCTGCCCATCTGGCTGGATTGTTTAATTAGCCATTTAGTCAAGTTTAATGATGTTCAATCTTATGCCGCTTTCAGTTGTTCTTGTAATGCCGTTAGTATTTGTAAATGGATGTCTTCATTTACATTACTGTACTTTATTTGTTAGAATCTATGATTTTGCTGTTTTAATGATTTAAATAAAAAAAGAATCACATATGTTGTCCCACCCACTTTGGGCTTCTGGTACAACCCTTCAAAGGCAATTCCTGTTTTCTAGAACCCATCTCCCCAAAATATAGCTGCACAAATTTTGTCCATACTTTGCCTCTTGAGGAAAATATTGGGAAGTCTATTAGAAGTGAATCTGCGCAGTAAGATGTACTCAATTATTTTTCTTCCCATCTCCAAGAACTGCAGTGTAGCTAAAGTCCATGGGTGTGCAGATAGGGATGGAGAACAGATGGCCCCACAGACCCTGTCAGGATCCAACTTCCATCAACCCCAGCCAGCATGGCCAATGGTCGTGGATGATGGGAGCTGCAGTCCAGCAACACCTGGAGGGCTACATGTTTCCCACCCTGCTGTGAAGCATTCGCTGCTTCAAGCTGCTAGTTCTCAGGTGCAGGCAGTGCATTTGTGTTTCTGGCCACGGAGCCACAGAGAATAAGTCTTCTCTGCAGGAATCAGTTGAGCTGGAATTTGGAGTTCATGGTGTCCAACATCTTTGTGTCTTCTCTGGTGCGAGTCGTGATATGTGGCAGAAGCTTTCCATCACCACCCAAGGCAGTATTGTTTCTTCTCTTCCTTGTTTTATCCCATTGTACCATTGCCTGTGTAGAGCTTTTGATGTATGTAGGTGGCTAGCTTGCTAGTAAACCTGAAGGGCTTCTTATGGTGAGTCTCCTTGTGATGAATGAGGCTTGAACTGCTGCGGAACCGTGCCCTGCAGTCGTTGCACCCGTCGGGTTTTTCTCTTGGGAAAGATCAGGCCCTCCCTGTGTCTGAATGACTACTCACACTCAAGACACTCATAAGGCTTCCTGCCTATGTGAATCTTCTGATGTATGAGCAGCTTTGCTTTTCATATTCTAGTTTGAAAAGCATAATAAGTGAGAACTTTCTCAGAATGATGGGGGGAAATGCCATGGCCTCATGAGCAAGCCAAAGGCAATAATGGCAAAACATTTTAAAATACAAGAGTGAAATGGAAATTCAACTCATAAAATATAATTTGCATCTTGGCTGAATGAAATATATGCCTTCAGATGGTATCATTTTGAAATAATAAGCCTGCAGTTGTTCCTGATCTGTTTCCTAGTAACGTTTATGTGACTAGGTATTTAATAAAGTACATATTTCTTAGTTGCCAACATTGGCTATTGGAAATATACCATAATTAGCCTTTTGAGATCACTTTTGTTCTTTTAGCTGCAACCCAGATGAGAGAATATAAAGGAAACTGAAAATATGTGATTCAATCTTCCTCTTTTTATTGAAGAATGTTCCTATATAGGGAATATTGTGCTATGGGGAAAGCAGAGCTCCTATCACACAAATCTGGGGCTTTGTTAGGCATAGAAGTCGACCCATGCATATTATTACATGTAATTATCATAAAATTATGGACTAGAAATTGAAGAGTCATGCTGTTGCATTTTAGACAGCATATTTGTAATAAGCTGTAATAAAGTAAACATTTTGAATGGATATAAGAATAGGCCTTACTTGCAATCACAAATGTGTGCTCAATTGAAATGCTTTTGAAGCTCAATTTAACAAAGCAAACACATTTTCTGGCAGGATTAGCATAATTGTTCCCAGTGTTAAATTCTCATTTAAATTTTTAAAAACTTGAATAAAGCTAGCTGTTTAGAAGCTAGGCAGAGTGGAAAAGTACTATTTCAGATACCTAGCATTTCACTGTTTTATGGTATGTTAGTAAGTTAAGAATAAGTGCCAAAATACTCACGTTAATTATTCCCTGCTGCAGTCTATGATTCATATTATTTGCTGATATGTGATGACTGACTTTTTAAAGATATATAGTTATTCTACAAACTTTACAAAGGGAATTTCACCTACTCTACAGTGCAAACATCAAGCATACTCGTGGGGAAACGGAAACCTGTCCTTCCTTGACAAATTCTGAATATAATGCATGAGTTGGACATGTTCATTGGTAATGTGTTTATGTATACCCTTAAAGTATAATTAATGAAGTAGCCTTTAGGCCAAGACCTCAGTAAATCACAAAGAGGTGTGATAGTGAGTAGAAGCAGCAATTTAGTTGACTAAAATGATTTTGTATAAGAGTGAAGGGCAGCTGTTTTGCAGGTGAAGAGATCATTAGTGATTATTATTATTATTATTATTATTATTATTATTTGAACTTATATACCGCCTTATACCCGGTAGATTGCAGACATATCATATAGTTGTTTACCTGTTCCTGTGTTAGTGGGAGAGATTTGATTTATTTTTAAAATATGTCTTTGAACTATAATTTCACGGAAAGTTGTGTAGTAGAAATCCACACTAATTCTTCTGCTTATTCCTTCTGTTTGTGCATGATTTTTTCTTGAAAAGAATAGAAATTCATGTAGTTTACTACTGGGTTGATACATTAAAGCTGCAATCCTAAGGCCATAATCTTGATTTTCTATTTCACATTTTCATAATTAAATTATATGTGTTTTTAAATTACAAGTGCTCATGGTTAGTAAGAAGAGAACATAACCATGAGTCCTGGTCGGGAAATCAGGCTAAGTTAAACCATGGCAGAATTATTTCACTTTTAGAATATTAATTTTTGTTCCCCTAAACTGAAATATATTGCATAAGCTAGTTTAGATCCCTTTTTGTATAAAAGGTATGGTAAGAGATGCATTGCTCCTGTAGGAAATAGTGTGGACAGTTAACTATGTGAAGTCCTCTATACATGAAGAAAACTGCTAAACTTTGGGTGAATTGCAGCCATTCTAATAATAACAACACATACTTATTTATTGTTACATTTATATGTTACATTTCCTCTGTGGAGCCAGAATGTGGCATATAGCATCTCCCCCTCCCAATCTTATCCTCCTCACGAAAACATTATGAGGTAGATATGGTTGAGAAACAGTAACTGGAGCAAGGACACCCGGTGAGCCTTATGGTTGAGTGGAGATAGGAACCCTGGTCTCCCAGGCCATAGTCCAACACTGTAACCACTATACCACACTGGCTCTGGTTCTTCACAGAACCTGAGGTAATTTTTACTATAATTGATAGTAGTTTTTCTTATGTACTCCTTGCTGCAAAGAAAATCCTCATCTTAATTTTTGTAGCCATGTAGTCTTATGGTCAATATTGAACAATTGTAATTTTTAGGCCAGGGGCAATTTGAAGAACAATTTTAGGATATTTAAGCCTGTTAGGCAGCTAAAGAGTTGTATGTCTGTTTAGTTATTCTTGCCAAGTATGTGTTTCATTAGTTACTAGGAGCTCTGACATTATTGAGATTATTGTTGTGTGAAACTAGTCCTCCTCAACATTGTGTGAGGTACTTTTCAGAGGATGAGAGCATGTAAATTCACTGCTACTAAGGAGGATTTGTGAGGCGAATCCTCCCAGTTGTGGCATGGTAACATTACCCCAGAAATGCAGGTTTGCTAGCCTTGCCAGTTCTGGCTCCATTAAATGTGTATCACCACTGCAAGACCAGCAGTAGCTCATACAGTGATCGTTCTGCTCTCATCGAATAGATAACTGAAGGATGAAGTAAATGGAAATCCAATTCTTTGAAAATAAATTCACAGAATTGCTTGGATTTCTTCTGCAGCTGAAAGAACCCTTAACTCAGCAACATGGAAGACCCAAGCTGCTTCATGTTTTTTTGGAGGAAATATAGCAGTGTAGTAGCACACAATTTGAATATGTCCTGTTATACAGGTAGATTTTAATCACTAGAACTTAGGCATGTGGGAATGGTCTAATTGTCCTCCCTGTGCAAAAGGGCAGGTTGAAGTGGTTCTGAACATGTACAAATGACCATGCATCACTTTGTCTTCCCACTAGGTTTATCATGCAGTAGTCGCTTCAATCCTATACCTGCTTACCAGGTACTAGTAAGCCATTTGAATTCAACTGAGACTTTCTTTAGGCTGGCATGTATAGAATTATACAGTTAACCTATTATTATCATCACCTTGCTTGCTTTTACTGCTTGCAAAATAAGTGAGTGATATGGTAGACAGCAGTCACTTAAAATGATACAGGGTATAATTAGCCCAGTGTTTATTCTTGCCTCCTCCCATCCCTCCTTCCATGTTCAGAGTAATTATGGTAACTTTTTATTGTTTTAAACTGATCAGCAGTTTCTGTTGGGAAAATGGATTTAGGCCATTGCACTGGCAGATGTTAGCATTTTCTGGAAAGATTTGTCTTCCAGATTGCTAATGAATGGCCAAGCAAGTTAGTACATAAGATAGTTAATACTGCTTAATTGTCACAGTCAAATAGAGCAACCACATAATTTTCTGCTATTCTCATCCTGTGAACACTGCAAGAATGATCAATGACGAAGCCTTACAGAGAGTTCTAGTTTTGTGAAAGTCTTTGGCTGCAACAGAATATCTTCCCTCACCCCCTTCTTTCTCCATCAAGCAGGTGGTTCACTAACAACCTTTTCCCGCTCCAACAGGAAAAAATGTATATAAATACCAAATTTATTTGGCAGCCACTGCCAGTTAATATTCATTTCCAAGTCATTACACAGCCTCAAGTTTCTTCCTGTGTTTAAACATATTCACTGTGGATTAGAAAAGGATGTTGTATTTTCCTGAGTGTGACTTTTATGCTAGCCGAGTCCATGGTTGCAAAACATCTGTTTGAAAAATGCTTTCCTCACACATAGAGGAATGTGTAATGTTCTGTACAAAGGAGGATTACTGAGAAGGAAAGATCGACACACCAGGGAGTTAAGCAAGCAAGATGAGAATGATTCTACAAAACTGGGCTTGTAGTAGCTCCATGGCTGTGTAAAAGCCAAACGCTTCTCATGGTATCACCTCTCCTAGAAAAATAAAGTTCCACAGTTTCCTTTTTCAGAAATCAATTTAGCCATCCTAATGCCTGCTGAGTAAATTACTGTTTTGGTTCTTTGGGGTGGAGGAAGCTTGGCCAGCAGAACTAAGGGAAGAAAAACAACATTTTAAACCAGACTCTCAATTGTGCATCATGTACAGTTTTGGTCAGAATAAGTTGATAATATGCTATACCCTACAAAAAATGATGTGGAAGTTTGTAACACACTTTCAAAACAAAATAATGCTCACATTATTCAGCAGCAAAATCCTCTATTTACTTGTGTGTTGATAGATAATATAGATCAAAATGAATGCTAGTGAAATTGAAATATTCATTATTGTTTGTTGGTGAGGAAAAAATACTTCTGAAATACACTGTTCAGTCTAGACTCTTCTTTTCTCAAACTGCAGCACAGCAAATATTTCATCAAGTGGCGATGGACCCAATCATAACGACATTCTTGTTAAGAAAAATGAAATGTTCTCAACAACTGGAGTTGCCATAGTTACTCAGAAATTTTGCAGTGGCTAATAACATGCATAGAGTATGGTGCCCAAAACAAAAAGGAAGCTAGTGAGCTTAAGCGGTTCTCTGAATAATTTAATAGTAAAATAATTTTTTGGAATATATCTGTCTCTGGTTGGGAAGTAATGAATGATTTTTTTAAAAAAGCCTGTGGAGTACTCCAGACATTTGATATGTAAAGACACTAGGGGAATTTTCACAGCAGAAAGAAAGTTGGTGTGTGTGTGTGTGTGTGTGTGTGTGTGGTAGAATGGTATAAGGTAGGAAGTATAATGCATTGAGGCTTTGAAACTAGGGGCACGCTGACACTGCTAAGGTTCAGTGCCAGGTTGATCCACTTTTCTCATTGCTAGTCTGCGGTATTTATAGCTTAAAACAGTTAGCATTGTATCCAACACTGAAGTTCAGTTCACACCACAGAGTTCCATGTGTGCAACAGAACTTCCCCTTCCTCTCCCTCTCCCGCTCCTGCTGCCTGTAATCCCCTATGTGCCATCATTATAACCCCTTGGAGTTATTGTTGGCACAATTCATGACCACTGCAACTACAACTTTAAAACTTCGGAGCCAATCAAACAGTGATTAGAATGCAAAACCGCAACTATCACATAGCGATGATGGAAGCAGAAATAGGTCCACTTGCATACTCAATGAGCCACCCAGCAGAGCTCTTTTGAGTGGTTTAAAAGTTGGTACTACTTGCTCCAGTCAGTGGGGCACTGGAACCACCCTACTGTGATAAGTTCACTAGGCATCGAGGGCAAAATTGTTCACCGTCAGAGTGATATTAATTCCTAGTGAACTTATCACAGCAGACCATAGACCAGGTTTGGCATGAAATCAGCCCTGACCACCCTGGCAAATGAACTCCTTTGAGGGAGAGATGGGGGAGTGCAACCCTGCTGCTGCTGCTGCTGCTGCTGCTGCTGCTGTTGCTGCTGGATATCTCAGTGGCTTTTGATACCATGGACCATGGCATCCTCCTGGACTGTCTTCATGGGTTTGGAAGTTGGAGTTACTCTTTTATGGTGGATCCACTCCTACCTGCATGACTGTTGCCAGAGAATAGCATTGGGAAGGCTGCATGTCTACATCTTGGCAGCGTAAGCTGCAGGGTACCACAGGGCACAATTCTGTCCCCAGTGCTATTTAACATCTATATGAAGCTGTTGGAAGCAACCATCAGGGCACAAGGCATCAGTATGCTGATGATGCTAAGCTCTACTTTTCTATTAAATCTGACTCAGGAGATGATTCTCATATGCCCTACTGTCTCATGTTCCGGTGCAACAACAGAAATTTGGGGATTTGGGTGGCGAATAATGATCAGTCTCTTCCCTGTGCTCTGAATATTCCTGCGACTTTTGGAGGGCCTGTGGTTGATGCGGAGATACATGTGCCCACTCAGGAATCCAGGAGTTTTCCATTTTCTCAGGGCGGAGCTCACTTTGCAGCAGATGAACTCTTATATGCCCCTACCGCATAATCTGGTGCAGTTCTTAACGATTTCAACAGCATTGCAGGGGGGTGGAATAGATGATTGATGGGGGCCCATCCAACTCTGCAATTCTATGAGATGTGGTGGGGGGTTGATGTTCAGTCTTTCCCTTGTTATCTGGATAGTACTGCTGTTTCTACCCTTATGTGCATTTTCTAGCAGGAGCCAAAAATAGCTACTTCCTGGTCTTGTCTAAAACTCCTTCATATTTTGCTGGCAGTGGGACGGGGCAATATCCATAGTATATTGTACACATTGGAAAAAAGTTTCATAGCTATGTGAAATGTGCATTGGTAGTTTTAAGTATCCTGGCTTAAGAAAGAAATGTTTGACTTTCCCCATCTTTGACAAATGTAAAACTCTTATTTATTTATTTATTTATTTAAACAGGTAACAAAAGACTTGAAACAATATGACAATAAGATTATAGAATGCAAGTTTGAAAACAACAGCTGGGTCTTCATGAGACAACGGATAGACAAAAGCTTTCCAAATGCCTACAACACTGCAATGGGTGAGTGCAATAATTGGTCCAATATTTCAGCATTTTATATTTGCCCTGCTTCAGTAAGGGCATCTTTTCAAGGACTTTATACTCAGCTAAATTGCTTTAATAGCATCAATGTTTTAATGACACTGGTTAAAATTTGAGTTCAGGAGTTCCCGGCGTGCACAGCGGGAGGATGGCGGACTTTAACATCTTTGCTATCTATCACGAGTTAATTTGGCGGCTGCGATGGGAGTAAGCAGCCTCCCACCTCCCCGGGACGACGGGGAGGGCTGCCTTTGCCCGCGGTACTCCTTAACCCGCTTTGGGTCCTTCGGGACCGGTGGGGGAGTCTGGGCACATAGGGCTCGTTTTCAGATGCAGCTCCTGGAGCCGGCCCCGTTCGTGCACGCTCCCTTTAATTGGATATATAAATTTGTTTAAAGATTTTGGGCATGTCTCGGACAAAGGAGTGGGAAGAATGTTGCTAACTGCAGCCCTGAGTGATTAAGAATGAAGATTGGAAGAAGACGCGGACTTTACATTGGTATGTGAAGGAGGGAAAAGAAGGGGGGGTAAGCTCTGGAATCTCCGTTTGTTTTGCCTCAATATTTACTTAACACGGGCGAAACCTCCCCCTAGAAAATCCACTTTCACAGGCAAATGGCAAGTGGACTTTAAAGACAGAATGGAAATTAGAATGGAAATTACAAAAATAAACTGTGTGGAGGTGAAACTTGATCTGGACTTGACTCAACAGAAATGGAGGATCCTCGGCTGGCTGTGACGCAGCTAGAATTAACTGCCGAGTGCTGATGATAGCCTGTGGAGCTGTACACCACTTCAAAGGGAGAAGCCGGATTTGATGGACGATTGATAGTGGAATTTACGAGGGTCTGGCCCTCCCGGAAAGGAGTGGGGACGGCTCACAGGGAAAGAAATTGGTGTGTCGCAGTTTGATTTACAAGTTTGATTTATGAGAGACTTTCAAGATGGCGTCAGCCGAAATGCGATATTGGGAGAGGATGGCTTTTTCCACACAGAGACATTATTTACTATAAGAGTGTCTGCTTGCTGGCATTTATCAGAGGCTGTGAAAATATTGACTTTATGAAGCAACTGGAAAAGATCATAAGAAAGCGCTCCGGAGTCCGAGACATGGGGAATTCACAAGTTAAAAATTTGGCATAATTGGAATTGTTATAATTGGAATTGTATAATTAATTTGGCATTGTAATTTGTTTGGTAATTGGAAATATATGTTGGAAAATCAATAAATATGTTTAAAAAAAAAAAAAAAAAATTTGAGTTCAGAACTTGAGTTTGAATTGCGACTGCTTTAAAATAACCATTTTTGTCTAGGGTGGACTGACAAAACATATTCACAATGTTGGGTTGTGTTCCACTGATGTACAGAGAACAGGTAGCTTGGCACATGAATGTACTATATAAGCTGAACTTGTGGAACAAAAATCCTTGATAATTTCAGTTCTATTCAAAATGGCGCAATCATTGTTCACCAGATGGAAGAAGACTAAATTAGGAGGAGAAATAGTAATTTTCAGATCCCAAAATAGTATGCAAACAATAGGGAATAAAACAAATGAAGGCTGCAGGGGTGGGGGTGGGGGAGTATGTCCTTTATGAGACTGTGACATACTCTAATTCTCCTTCAAATAATAAAAGGACATTATGAAAAGTGCAAGGCAGCAGCTTTCATTCTCAAGGCAAAAATAAGAATTTTAAAATTAATGCAAGCTTGTGTGATATAGGTATTTTAACTATTATTCTTTGTGTCAAACAGACTACAAGACACAAATTTATTAACTCCTCAGTAATGGATTTCAGCTCTGCACATTTCAGATACTATTGAAACTACTGAAAAATTCCTCTGGGGTAGCCATGTTAGTCTGTTGTAGCCAAAACAGCAAGTGTCTTCTGTT
The DNA here is from genome assembly GCF_009819535.1 of Lacerta agilis. Lineage (NCBI taxonomy): Eukaryota > Metazoa > Chordata > Lepidosauria > Squamata > Lacertidae > Lacerta > Lacerta agilis. Next base: position 40,375,851 of record NC_046314.1, on the reverse strand, counting down.
CTGGCACCAAAAAAGGCTAACAATTCCATTGTGACATAAGCCTTTGCAGGCTAGAGCCCACTGATATTTACTCACATATACAGTGGTACCTCCAGTTATGGACTGGATCCGTTCTGGGGTGCCACTTTCACCCCGAAAAGTCCGTAACTAGAGCGCCGCTTCTGCACACGTGCGCAGTGTGATAGAGCGGTTTCCTGCGTTCGCAAGCTGAAAAGACGCAAGATGAACCTAACGCAACACGAGGTATGGCTATACAAACAGGTGAGAGAGTTGGTAATTGCTGGGGCCAATAAGAATGGCACAACTCATAACAGCAGTTGCACTCCTTTTCTTGCTATGCCAATTGCAACCTGAAGAGAGGCCATTTCTTTAATGAGAAGGATACTTCCAATTAATTACCGGTAATTCTGACCTAAAATTTTGATTCACGTCACTGATCTGGGAGTTCTTATGACCCCTACTCCCAAGGCAATTTTGGGAGGCACAAGGGGGAAAGGGGAAAGCCCTGTTGCACAAGCAGAAGCCCTTGTTTGTTAGGTGAATGATAGCCTTTGTGTTTACATTTTCATAAAGCAGATGCAAAGTTCAACCATAAGTCCTCATCTCACCTTTTTGTGGTTTTACCATAGCAAATCATACTGCAGGGCCAGGAAACTAGAATGATGGGCAGATCATACCTGACTGATGATAGGGAGGTGTGGAGCAGAATGGAAGATCCTCTCCCATGTCTGAGGCCCTGCCATCCAGGGTAGAATGGGTGGGGTGGGGTGGATTTTGTGCCTTTTTTGCTGTTATTGCTCCAGGCAGAGGTGGCTCAGCAGATTGAAAAGTCTCCAGTGCACCAAAATGTTTTCTACTGGACACTGATTGTGGCAAAACCACCGGTGGTAGTTTACTGGCTGCCATGCTGGAACCAGTGGGGCTCTTCTCTACCAGTGTCACCTGACAGAACAACATGGTAGGGGAGCAAAATGAGGGCTCAGGGAGGGCATTCATGCAAGGACTTCACTTTTTGCAATGGAATGTCCACTTCCTTTCCTCCTTTGTGCACCCTCCAGATTTGTTCTGGGGGTCTTTCAACCCTCCAGAGCAGATTTGGGGGACTCATGGGCTGGAGTTACAGTGAGGGGAAAAAATATTTGATCCCCTGCTAAATTTGCCCATTTGTCCTCTGATGAAGAAATCACCAGTCCATAATTTTAATGGTAGGTTTATTGTAGCTGTGAGAGACAAAATAACAACAGGAAAAACCCCAGAAACCCAGAAGACAAAAGTCAGAGATTGATGTGCATTATAATGAGTGAAATAAGTATTTGATCCCCTACCAACCAGCCAGATGTCAGGCTACCTGGTATCTTCACTGTATGTAATGAGCTGAGATTAGAAGCAGCTGCTGTAAGGGAGAGGTTTTACCTGTAATCCCAGCTCCTTACAGTACCTGTACAAAAGACACCTGTCGACAGAAGCAATCAATCCAGCAGATTCCAAAGTAGCCACCATGACCAAGACCAAAGAGCTGTTCAAGGATGTCAGGGACAAGATTGTAGACCTGCACAAGGCTGGACTGGGCTACAAGACTATTGCCAAGCAGCTTGGTGAGAAGGTGACAACAGTTGGTGCAACAATTCGCAAATGGAAGAAACACAAAATAACTGTCAACCTCCCTCAGTCTGGGGCTCCATGCAAGATCTCATCTCTTGGAGTTGCAATGATCATGAGAACAGTGATGAAGCAGCCCAGAACTACACGGGGGGGAACTTGTCAATGATCTCAGGGCAGCTGGGACCATACTCACTATGAAAACAGTTGGTAACACACTACGCCGTGAAGGACTGAGATGTTGCAGAGCCCACAAGGTCCCCTTGCTCAAGATAGCACGTGTACAGGCCCGTCTGCAGTTTGCCAATGCACATCTGAATGACCCAGAGGAGAAGTGGGTGAAAGTGTTGTGGTCAGATGAGACCAAATTCAAGCTCTTTGGCATCAACTCAACTCAACTCACCATGTTTGGAGGAGAAGGAATGCTGCCTACTACCCCAAGAACACCACCCCCACCATCAAACATGGAGGGGGACATATTATGCTTTGGGGGTGTTTTTTCTGCTAAGGGGACAGGACACCTTTACCGCACCGAAGGGACAATGGATGGGACCATGTATCGTCAAATCTTGTGAGCACCTCCTTCCCTCAGCCAGGACATTGAAAATGGGTTGAGGATGGGTATTCCAGCATGACAATGACCCAAAACACATGGCCAAGGCAACAAAGGAGTGGTTCAAGAAGAAGCACATTAAGGTCCTGGAGTGGCCTAGCCAGTCTCCAGACCTTAATCCCATCGAAAATCTGTGGAGGGAGCTGAAGGTTCGAGTACCTACACATCAGCCTCAAAATCTTACTGACTTGGAGAGGATCTGCAAAGAGGAGTGGGACAAAATACCTCCCGAGTTGTGTGCAAACCTGGTGGCCACCTACAAGAAACATCTGACCTCTGTAATTGCCAACAAGGGTTTTGCCACCAAGTACTAAGTCATCTTTTGCAAAGGGATCAAATACTTATTTCACTCATTATAATGCGCATCAATCTCTGACTTTTGTCTTCTGGGTTTTTGGGGGTTTTCTTGTTGTTATTCTGTCTCTCACAGCTACAATAAACCTACCATTAAAATTATGGACTGGTGATTCTTCATCAGAGGACAAATGGGCAAATTTAGCAGGGGATCAAATACTTTTTCCCCTCACTGTAACTCCAGCCCATGAGTCTCCCCTCACTGTATGTTGTGTAGGTGGGATTACTTTGTTGGATACAACCCTGTGTAATTAAGGGAGTGTGATTCACTCCAAAATATGACAATTTTGTGACATTTGTGTTCATCATGAAATATTTGGATCAACACTGCTTTTAGGGTACTTCCATACTGTACATGTAATGTTTATAACTTACTACAGAGGTCATTTGCAAAACAAGCCAACTTCAAAATTGGCTTATAAAGCTGGCCTGTTTCTTTTAAATGATAGTTCCTGATTTGTGTATAATGACCAGAATCAGACAACAGGAAACCAAATTTTGGTTTGTACAATCTCTTGGCTGAGAGGGGAACAGGAGTGCTACTCCTGGACTCCCTGAGGCTTGTTTAAATCACATGATATCCTGCCATAGTATTATGTGTGGACTGTGCCAATGGCTTACTGCTTAGGACGGATGCCCTAAATTGACTAGCTATATTCAACTTAGGAAAAGTTGACTTTATCACATGACTATTCAAGTGTGTTATTATCACAGTTATTTGACTGTGTTTCTCTCCCCGCACCCCTGACAGCTGTGTGTAATAGCATACGACATCCAGTGACAAAGGAAATCCTTTTTGACTTCATTGAAAAATGTACAGCAGCAGCTCCAGGACAGACCCGCAAGCATCACCTGGATCCTGACACTGAACTCATGCCACCGCCACCTCCTAAAAGACCACGGCCGTGATTTAAAGACTGAGAGAATACCATGTTGTTTACAGTTCTACAAAACAATGTGTGTGGGACATTTGCAAAAAGTTATTGTAAACATCCTGTAAATACTTATGTGCATTTTTTTTGGAATGCCACATCATGGACTCAGATTTGTTTTGTACTTGACAAGTTGAATTTTGCTTTGTGGAAACTGAGAACAGATTTAATCCAAAGGGTTAGATGAAAAAAAAAAGTGTAGAATCAATGGAAAGCCACCTTGTTTGATAGGTACCTTTCAAATCTAACATTTTATACAAGTAAACTGGAACTGTGAAGCCATGACAAAGCGGCGCTTTTCTTTTTCCAAGTAGTGTTGCAAAAAGTGTGATGTTGCCTCTAACCAATTAAGATTTGTTGCTTTGTTTAGTTTAGCATAGTTCTCTTATGTTTCTTAGGCTCCTGTTTAAAGACAAACGATGGCAAATGTTCATGCAGTGTACTCTTTAAAATAAAAGTTTATCAGGTTTCATTAAGTTTTTTAGGGGGAAAAAACATTTTTATATTAAAGAAGTAACACAAGTTGTGTAAATCCTTTTGGATAGGTGTTGGGTTTTGTTTTTTGTTTAGTCTGAACAACCACATTCATCTGTTAACGCTCTTTTTAATATCACATTTTAGGTTTTATGCTTTGGTAGGCACAATCAATCCTCAATATGAAAAAGCAAAGCTTAATTTCTGTACAGCAGCTGTAAATGGATTATGTCAAAAGATGTTCATCATGTTGATGTGTACGCTAACCATGTTAATGACACTGCAATAATTCTGTGGAGAAAATGTTGGGGGGAATTCCAGGAGATACTTGAGGTGATGAATAGAAGTGAAGTGTGGTTTCCCTTCCAGGGAAATGGCCTCTTATAAACTTTAATAGAAAAGGGTAAAATTTTGTTGCTGAAAGTAGCTTTAGGAGCTCCCAGACCTCCTATTTTTAAAGCAAGAGCCATGTTAGGTACCAAACAAGAGCAGTCTTCTTCCCTAGCCTAGTGGCCTTCAGTGGTTTTGACTTCAGCTCCCCCCCCCCCGCCCCCAGCTAGTCTCAGATGTATGGAGGGCACTAGGTTGGCAAACGCTGGTTATGAGTATTCTCATCCAGTGATTGTAGTTTAAAAATATGAATTAAATAGTTTTCCTGGTTTTTTGCTGATGTATAGCAAATTCATTAGTTATTCCGTCACTACGGAGAAGCCACATTATTTAGACCTTGAGCAATTATTACATGTTTAAGATCTAGGAACAAATGTAATAGCATTTCACAAGCTGACTGTAAAATAAGCCATCTAGTATTTTGATTGTTTATACTTATTGATATGTATAAGTCACTTAGGCATTCAGCTAGCTACTGATCTGCAAAAACTTTATTTGTTATGTAATGATAACCAAATGGTGTTTATATTAGGAAAGATTTAAAAGTTTTAATACCCCCCACCCCCGTTTTTATACATGAAAATGCATTTTATGCTTTGTTCAGTAGCCATTTTGAAACCTGTCTATTAAAATGTTGCATTTATCTTTCTGGGCACTGAACAGATAAAATAAGTTTATTCTTCTTGAGAAGCTGAAATTTGACCAAAAATTATTTTACTTACATATATTCCTGTTCACCTATAGAAGATAGAAGCCACTTAAGCAGTAGTTTCCCATTAGCCTTATAAATAGATGTGAAAAGCTATGCAATCACTTTGCACTCATGGATAAAAGTTTCTAAATGGATAAAATTGTTTTGCCCTAGATTTAAAGCTCTGTCGTGCAGGTACAGCATAACATGATTTCTAGTGCCATTTGGACACTTATGGTAATAGCAACCTTTCAGCTATGTTGCAAATAATACGTGTAAATTTTAAATATCTATTACTAATATTTATCCTGTCTTTCAGTATTCTAGCATGCTGTAACAGCTGGTTATCACTTAAATGCTTCTAGATCCATAGCTTCGTACCAGTATTTATTATTTTCATAAATTATGCCCATTGCTTGTGTCCTCATTCACATTATTAATGGTTATATTGAATTAATGAGATTTCCATTTCACTTGTACAAATGCATTTTGCCTTTTAAATTTGCTCTCACCCTTGCATTTGTGGGTTGGGGGGAGTTGAATAGATGCTTCACATTTTTTCCAAAGGGTGAAAGCCTTGACTTAGCTGAAACTATGAAAGAACAAGAGGCTTCCATGAGAAACAGATGAAAGAATAATCCTAAACACAATTTCAGTTGGACCAGCTTGCCTTAATCAGTGCAAGGCCTCCATTTGTCTGAGACCGAAGTCATCAGCAGCAGAAAAGTTGACTGGACCACATGAAAGGAAGCTTGAGTGGGCTGGTTTAAAAAATAAAGTAATGCAGAACATTTTCATTCAATGACATTCCAGGAAAATGTCATTGCATTCTGCTGCAAAATATATTTTAAATATTTGAGGGAAGTCAGTTATCTAAAATAATGGTAGTTCAGTTTAGGGGGTGGAAATAGGTCTCATTCACAAATGGGGGCACTTTTTTTTGTTAAGCTTCACTGCTGGGTGGGGTCAAGAAGGGGATGCCAGAGCCCAAGGCATTGTGGGCTGGAGGTTATCCACCCCAGATTTATACTATGTTCCATCTTAAGGCAGAGCTTTCTCTGAAATGAAGTTATTACTTAATTTATTCCAATTATTTTCAAGCCTTCTGATTTGTGTACATGTACAACATAATCTAGAAAAACTGAACAGCAAGCAGTAAGATGAAATAATTCAATTCTCTGCAAGAATAATGGTAGAAATAATGGCTGCTTAAATGGATAAAATGAGCCAAGCCAATCTGTAGCCACAGACTATATTCCAAAGAGGAATTTGCATTGGCAGAGCTCATTTTCAGATAGGATTGCAGAAAAGAGGCTGAAGAGAGCTGACAGATCCCAGCTGATAAAATTGTCTCTCCTGCTAGACAAAAATGAGGAATAAATTAAGTTGCCTGATTAAAGGAAAAGATTAAAAAAGAAAACCCAGACCCATTCTTAGTGATAACCAGTCACCAGTGTCATGTATAGAGGTTGGCAGGATGGCAATGAAACTTTTAAGTTAGCTTTTCTGTGACTACTGGAAAGAGAAATGGTAGTTATATCCGTGTTTCTCCTAAAATAAGACACCATCTTATACCGGTATATATTTTTTCGCTCAACAAAACACAGTATGGCTTATTTTCAGGGGATGTCATATTTTAACCACGTCGCATCAGTACGCTGCATAGCCATGCCTCTCCAGGCTGTTTTAATGGGAGGTGCCACGTCACTATGGCTTATTTTCAGGGTATAGCTTATATTTCGCAAATGCATAGAAATCCTGCTATGGCTTATTTTATGGCTATGTCTTATTTTAGGAGAAACATGGTATTGAGAAATCCTATGACGGGTAGGAAGAGCCAGATGCATCTGTAAAGGCTCTTGGAAGAAAAGGGAAGAAGGCTGGGAAGAAACTCAAAGGCAGAGTCTCTTCGTTGGGGTTTTCACCTCATTTTGTGCCCCAGGAGATTATTTTATTTTGTAATGAGAGCAGTCACCCTGTCTATACTTTTTTTTTATACTGGTTTGGCTCCTATGCTGAAAAGCAAGCCTGGCATGTGACTTCATTGTGGGTGCTGTACCCAGTCAAATCTGCATGTTTGAATCGGCCATGAGCCAACCATACTGAAGTGGAAGCGATTTCATTCAGAACAGACAACTAAATAAGCTGAAAATAAGCTATACTTCCCAAAGAGGCTTCTGGATTTATTTTCCTGTTTCACAGCCAAGCAGTGGTGTCTGGTAAGATGCTGACTTGGTAGGGCTGCGATTTTTATTCTTTCTGTTTTCATCACAATAGCACTTATTTATCAAAGTGTGCCATTACCAGGGCTTTTTTGAACCAGAACTGAGCTCTGGCAATTCTCAGGTGGGCACCATTGCCATTATAAGAGAACAATGAGTTCATTTTGAGTTCCAGCACCTCTTTTTCTGAAAAAATAGCACTGGCCATTACACATGCACAGAGTACCACTGTCTCCTCTAAAACACCATCAACATCACTAAAAACAGGTACAGACAGACATCTCCTTTCTAAGTAAATCACCCATTCCCACCACCCTTCTGAGTAATACCCCTCCCCACTCCCCCACTATATTTAAGGATCTGGTGACTTCTGTTTCAGTGTATCTGAAGAAGTGTGCATGCACACGAAAGCTCATACCAAGAACAAACTCAGTTGGTCTCTAAGGTGCTACTGGAAAGAATTTCCTATTTTGTTTCGACTATGGCAGACCAACACGGCTACCCACCTGTAACTATCACTAAAAACAAACATCAAATTCTTCTCTGCATATCTAAGGACAGGAAAGAGCTTCCATGTAAGAGGGCTCATTCATGATTTTCAGACAAGATTGACTCCATACCTCTTATTTAGAAATTAAGTCGTACCAAATGATGTGTACATTTTGGAATTCATTTATTGTTTATACATCTGTTGCCAAAAAGCTAAACACAAAAATGTTTAAAATGTGAAGAAAATGTGCTTCCAGTTGCATGCAGTTTTCCTCACTCCCAAATCAATCCGGCTTTTCATTATCCAAAATATTTCCCCCCTAAATTAAAAGGATGATGTAGTCCCAAACAACAGACCAAAAATGATTGTTTCATTTGAGCCAGGGCACATCAGAGCACAGCAGAACATATTTGCAATGCATGGCTCAGTCCTGAAAATGTGAAGAAATAATGTGTGCTTATGTGCAGACTTCATCACATCAGACTAATCATAATCAACCTCTATTATGTCTGATATTTGGGAGAATATCTTCAGGTTTGGAAAAGGATGTATAGTCATATCCAGACAGCCACAGAGCTGAAGCTCTCTGTTTTAGAGCAAGGTAGAAATAGGGTTGCCATACTCCTGGACATTTCCTCTTTTTCAAAGGTATACAGTAATCATCCAGGCGGATTTTTAACATTTTGCAAAATGTCTGGGTTTTTATTTTTATTTTTTGTACTATTTGTACCAGGGTCTCTCTAGGACTCGTTGAGGTGAGGCCTCGTGTGGCCTTCCGGGGCTCACTTAGACCTTGTGCTGTCTTCCTGGGGCCGCTCTAGGATTTGTATTGTGTCTGGCGGCCGCCAGGCCTTGTGCAACCTCCTTGGGGCCACCTAGTATCACATCTTCTGGAGACACACTGTCTTGTGAGCAGGAGGCCGAAGACAGCAAAGGTAAGAGGGGAGGGAAGGAGGGAGCAAGGAAGGGGTTAGCAGGGAGGGGGTGACCGATGTGAGATGGGGAGGTGCTCTGAATTTTTCTCAGAAAATGTTGGGAGGGTATGTCATTTTCATTTTTAGTTACCATTATTAAATATTTCAATACACCTGCACACACACTATTACTACTATTTTTCTTACTTCTCTTCCCCCCCCCCCCGGCCCACCTACAAATGTGTGTCCTCTTCTTTGCTCTTTGGAATATGGCAACCCTAGGTAGAAATAATTGTGTAACGGCATTCTTCTCCATTCCTATGCATTCAATATATATTTCCTACTAGGGGAGGGGCTGGTTGGAAGCAGATCCACACACCCTTTCTGGAAATGCTGTGGCTCGGATCTACCTTACCTGCTCTATTCCACCCAGCAGCCGCAGCAGCTTTTAATAAGTGAATATAGGGAAATTGCTAATACTGTACAGAGTTGTTGCAACACAGCCACAGGCCATGTCTCTCTCTCAATTGCTGTTTGCTTAAAACTCGGACATTGGGCTTTAAAGTGTGGAGTGTGCCTGGAAAGCGTAGAGGAAAGGTAACTAGATAGGCCCTAGGGCTACCTTTCTTAACAGCTTGATCAGTCACCTGGTTTTCTGCTTAGAGGACCTCATTGCTATAGTTGTACTTTTTGTATTAGGAGTGGTAGATAGAGCTAAATGGCCAGAGGACAATAAGTTAATGCGAGTTCATGGAAGTATACAGTGGGGGGGGGGGAGATGGTGTGGCTGTGAGATTTGAGGGGAATATTTCATTTTCAGTAGGGGGTGGCATTCCCCATTAATTCTATTAGACCAACCTTCACTGCGTATGAGGTAGATGAAGTACCATTTATGAAGGCAAGGCTTCACACACACCCCGCCGGAACTCTCCGGAACACAGTTCTGGCTCCTCACAGGTGGTTACCATTGCCATTCTAATAGAAACAAGGGAGTCGTTCATGGTGAGTTCCTGCACCTCTTTTTCTAGAAAAATACCGCTTATGGAGGCAGGTATGAAAGTTAACATTTCCCCAAATGGAACATGACATAAGGCGATCAACTCAGAACAATAATACACAGAAATGGGATTTAGGGTGGCATCCTGGGCACCTATAACAGGAGTTTTTGTTTTTTGTTTTTGTCCTACTGGGCTGCTTCATTTTAGCTCAACTTTAGTGGTAGGCAGTGGCTGTGAAAAACTGGCTTGTGTTTAAAAGAAGCAAGGGACCCACATGAGCACATCCCTTCCTTCAAGAGAATAGTGAAGGAAACTAATAGCTCTGATTAGCTGACATCACCACCCATTTGGGTGGCAAAGTGAATCCTAGAGAGGGAGAATTATATCCACTGAAAATGTGTCAAGTGCTGTAGAAAAGGGAATCTTAAAAATATGGCATACAGAATTTTTCTATATGAATGTGGGATATAGATTTTTTTCAAATATATAAACACAGAGAGAAAAATAAACCTACATTAAAATTATGAAAAACAGTTCATTTTGGGATATTTTATTTGAAGTTGGTAATATATTCTGAGTGTGTAGATGGTAAAATTAAAAAGACAGAACTGCCAGAAATGTTGAAGGCTCAAAAATAAAAATGGGCTTGTTCAAAAATATCTATAGATACAAAAGAAATTCATATTTATAGAAACTATTCAGGAATCAGCATATTTAGATTATTTAATTTCTCCCAGACACATTTTTAGGTGTGCCTACATGAGGGGAGGATATGCAATGAGATCTGCTTTTTAAATGTGGCAGATCTATTAAAAATGACAATTGTAGCATAAAGGGAAGTTCTGTGTTTCCAGTTGCATGTTCAGTTACAGGAAACTTGAAGAGAGCATTATCCATATGTTGTCTTCAGGAAAATTCAAGATATCTCTAGATACCTATTTATTTTATCTATCTTGTATGCCTATTCAAGTTGATAGCCCTATGGCAATTTCAGTTATGTCAGACAGTCTTAACACAATCTCTCTCTCTCTCTCTCTCTCTCTCTCTCTGTGTGTGTGTGTGTGTGTGTGTGTGTGTGTGTTTGTTTGTGTGTGTAAGTAGAAAATGTTAAATTATGTTTCAGCATAAAAAGCAAACGCATGAAATGAAGAGATTTCTAGATAACTGTTGAGGACTACTAAAAGATTGGAATATCTGTGGGCTATATGAGTGGAATTTTGAAGTATTGGGTCTCTGAAGTCAAGTATCTTTTGGAAAATGATAGCCTGGGGAAATAGTAGCATTGCTTCAGATTCATATGCTTTCATTCCCAATGAGATTTGGAAACAACATTTTTCTTTGTCTCTACTGTGCGCTGCAAACTTAGGAACTATAGCAGTATTTTTGCACATAGATCTTTAGATTTTGCTTAATCAAAATGGCTGCTGGGTTCTTTAGGGTATGCTAATATTAAATTTCACATAGTCCCTGGGATAGATCATATACACATGATGGATAAGCTGCATTTTCTACCTTAATTGTTACCTCATGCTACTGGGTGCTTCCAGATGGGTACCGTATTTATTCTGGGATCGCTACTCCTCTCATACATGGAAGTTTTTTTGCAGCAGCCACATAACATCATTGGTGTAAAAATGCCACCCTAAATTTCCTCCTGTTTAATCTCAATTTACCTTTCTGGAGATAATCCAATACATTCTGTTAAAAAAACTAAAACATGTTGCCAATGACCTATTTGTAATACCCCCCCCCATTCCTTACTTCACAGTTCCCATTTCAGATTGGTGCCCCCATAATTGCTTTTTATAAATGAGCCATAACCATTTACAGATATGACTCGGAAATGTGCCTAAGGATGCCTATACTTCATGTAGATAGATGGATATATCTTACTGGTAAAGCAAAAGTCTGGTTTAAAAAAAAATGACATTGGTAAAGCTGCCCTATTCCTATGTTAAGCACAGAGAGTGTGTAATCCATAGACATTAACTAATACGTGCTGGTGGTTGTTGTTGTTGTTGTTTTAAATTAGGATTTCTTGGGCAGAGTATACTTAACAATTTGAGTCTTTTTCAATTTGGGGAAATAGATTAGCTTAAATGTACTCGCATTTGTATATTGAATCCCAACATGTTTGAATTCAACTGCTTCTTACACTCCTATAGCTCCATCTAGATTAGTAGCACAGTAAGGTTTTGAGTAAGGTCCAAGTAAAGTAAGTCAGTTACTGGACAAGCCTATACATGTTTACTCAGAAGGAAGCCAAACTTACGGTAAGTTGAATGGGGCTTACTCCAAGGTAATTGTCCATAGGATTGTGGAGCTTTCCCCTCATTCTTCTTGGATGTTCTTCCTGTTGTTTCAACTAGTTCCATCTTTCATGTAACATTGTGAATGCTCATCAGGTACTGTGATCATAGTTCCAGTTACAGGTAGGTAGCCGTGTTGGTCTGCCATAGTAAAAAAAAAAAAATCCTTCCAGTAGCACCTTAGAGACCAACTAAGTTTCTTCTTGGTATGAGCTTCCGTGTGCATGCACACTTCTTCAGATATACTGTAATTTGAAAAGGGAGTTAATGGGAAGAATACAGAATCTGTCATTTTCTTATGCCTTGGTTGTCACCCTAGGATGATAACTGACCTGTTAAATGACTGTAAGTCAAGCAGTACACACGAAGAAACATTTCTGGCATCTGAATTCATGGGGAGGAGGGCAAGGTGCATAGTTCCAAAGCCATTAAGCTCCATAGCCATGTAAAAAAAGGAAAAAAGAACAATGACTCAGGACTCTTCATTCTGGCTTTACCTGAGCTTTGTATAGAGAGATGCTTGTCTTATATTTAATAAACTTGTACTTTCATGACACAGAGGCTGTCTGCAAATACCCAAATGTGGTAATAATATTCATAGCTGACTGTTAGATAAGATCAGCCATCACAGGGACTTAAAATACCTTCTCGTTAATTTCGTACAAGATGCAAAGTTCAGTGTGAAGAATATCCTTTAACAATTTGCCCTTTTGACAGTTTCCTGTATCTTGAATGTCTTGATTTTTTCTATGCTGCCCTTGATTTCTTTCTCGGAGAATTGCATTTACTGAGCAAAGCCTAGCTCATGGGTAAGGAACCAGTGTAACCCTCCAGAGTCCAGATGTTGTTGGACTCCCATCATCCCTGACCATTGACCATGCTGGTTTATGCATATATCCTACTGATGGGGGCTGAAGACCAAAACATAGAGAGGGCTACACTTTCCCTATCCCTGGTCTAGGTGATTGGAATTTGTTCAGCTTGGCGTGGAAACAACAGTATGCACTACAGGGTTTAAACATAGTTTCTAGACAAATCTGCCTTCCACAGTGGCAATATTTATATTTATTTTTGGCAGTGTTCTTGTGATGTATCTACTACAAATTTATAGGCCAGTAGATTGTGAAGAAGCTACCTTGGGAAAGGTGACAGGGAAAGGAATGGAGACAGCAGTGAGTGTTCCCACAGATGTGTGGAGATTCCCCCCCCCCCATTGAGTTGGGATGTGACTAGTCCCAAGATCCCCACTGAGAAAAAGATGCTCTGTACAACTACATCTATGGAACCACTTGCCACAACTACCCTGCTGTCTTCCCCAAGGTAACTTTTTTTTTGCCTAGGGGGTAGTAGTAGGAGGAGGCAGTAGCAGATGCTCGAGGGGCTCAAAAACCCAACATAACTACCCCATTTTGGAATAGGGAGGTAATCACTCCTCCCTATTTCCAGTCTCAACCTATGGAGTGAAATTACACTGAGTTTTCTAGTCACAGAGTCTAGCGGTTAAGTTTGACTATGGTGCATAATTAAAACCTCAACCCCTATCTTTCCCAATGATGAGTATATTCATAATAGCCCTCACTAAAATGATCTGCCACTGTGATAAAATGCAATTTACTGTGAGACAGTGGGATGCTTCTAACATTGGCAGTGATGTGCATGAGGATTCAACTGTTCAGAGCAGGTGGGAGAGCAGGTGGCACTCACTCCCACACCGGATGTGCCTGCCTGCTGTCCACACATTAGATGTGATGCAATAGGAGCTACAGTGCAATGGAAGTTGGGGCTAAACTGACCCTAAATCACTGTTACCTCCAACATGTGACACCATCTTTCTCTCCCACCACACCTTGGCAGCCTTGCATGAGCAAGTTTTAACCATCTCACAATGCCCTACTGGGCTAATTTGATAATATTCTGAAGAGTCAATATTTTTAGTTTCTGTTTAATTCCAACATGGGTGAGTTGCTTCACATCATTTGGCATTGTATTAATGTTAATGCCTTGCTTAGCATTCATTTTAAACGATTGCGCAGAAGAAATTTGCCATCTTCACAGCAAGCGGAAGCTTTCTGCTCCTTTAATTACCCGTGGATGATTCCTCCATGCTACGCGTTGGACAAGTGTGTCAGCTGCTGTGAAGGATAGGTGCTTAATCAATTATGGATTACAGAACTTCACAAGAAGACTTAATCGCAAGGGACTTGGCATTGCTTTGAAAAGCTCTAACCAGCTTTTGTTTTAACTGAGTAAATTTTCCAGATTTTCAATTTGCCCTCTTAGAAATATTAAGCGATCGGGTGGGGTGGGAGAAGCTTCAGTTGTATAGATTCCATTTGTCTGTTTCAGTGTACAGACAAATCTGGCACACGGGTCCACTCTTCTGCCACTGACAGCCACCCCCCTCCAATATAGTGGTGAAGCAGCAGCATTCCATATCATGCCATCTCCTTATGGTCTAAATAATGCATCCGCTAATGGTGTGGCCTTTAGCTGCAATTTCCTGACATTTTGGAGTGTCTGTGAACATCGAAAGCCCTTAACACAGCATGCAAAGCAGAAAGCTTTTTTTTGTTGTTGTTAATTGAACCATCTCTGTACCCAAGACTACTGGGGAAAGGGCTTCAGAGGCAGCACTCAGATTATGGAATGCCCTACCAGAGAGGCAGGTTATTTGTGTTCCTTTTGGTACCAGATGAATACCTTTTTATTTATGCAGGCTTTTAAATGGTGAACTTTTTGAATCCATCCAATTTTAGGTCCGCTGTATAATTTTCATGATGCTGTTTTACCCCCTGCTGATGGTTTGTGTTGTTGTTTTTTAAGTGTTTAAGCTATAATTTGTTTGCTGCTTTTATTGTTCCATTATTATTTATTTATTTATTGTATGCTTTATTATTTCCAGAGAACACTGTTTGGGGCCAGCACATACATGGCTGTTAATACAAAAATAAACAGTATTTGATTTATGGGCCCTAATGTGGAGATCCTAATGTACAGCATCATCATAATTTACACATTGTTGCTTACAGGGATTTCTTGCCTGCTAATTAATTAAGTGATTGATGCTGGCAATTCAGATGGCAGCTGATGCAGAGGAGACGGGCCTGCCTTGGTTAAATGTCTCCCATGCCCAAAGAGATTATCAGAGCTCCTTGGTGCACCTCCAGCCCAAAGGCTATGCACATGCATTGCCTTCTGTTGCATTACCCCACTTTCTGTTCTTCTTCAGGGGGTTGAAATCCAAAAAGAGAAATCTAGCTCCTATTTCTGCATGTGGATTGTCTTTGCTTTGTTGGTCCTCTGGTCTTCAAATTTGTGAATCTAATAAATTTTCACTCACAAGAAAATAAAACACACGACAATAAAATAGCCATTAAATAAGATGAATGTGGGGGAGGGAGGAGAGGAGACCATTCAAACAGAAGACAATTGAGGAATTGAATTTTTTTTAAAAAAATTAAGTCAACTTACGCTTTGCTTTCTGCTCCACAGAAAATGTATTCCTTAAAAAAAAAGATTTAATGCATTGCTGGTGAAGAGAAATCAATTCTTTCAAATCAATGGTAATTTTGTAGGCAGTTAGTACTTATTCACATGAATGAGTGTGCCTCTGCTGGTGTTCTGCAAAAATAATCAGTGGCAGAACAATATTAAACTTTGGAGCTTAATTTGCAAGTACGTAGAATAGCTTTTAGTTATCTATTGATGCTCATGCCTCTTTTATGTCCTTATTTAAATGTATGATCTCTCCCTTTTCTACAAGCGCAGGACAATGGACAGCACTCAGAACTCTCTCTCTCTCTCTCTATCTCTAGGTAATGAACCCCTTTCATTCTTTGCCTGGGTAGTTTAGCCTGGGGGTGCTGCCTAGGAGATCTAGGGTGCGCAAGGTGCTGTAATAACTAGTAGGGTGTAAATTCTTTGGAAAATCATACAGTTGACCCAATAAACTAGTACCATACCATTGCTTAAAATGTTGGAATAATTTTGGAATGCAACAATCCCATACGTATGCAGCACAACATGTGCTAAGTCAGAGGTGGTTCAGCTGGTGACTGAAAGAAGGTTAGGGCAGTGCTACCACCACCATCACAGTTTTTAAATGTTCTTGCTCCTTTTGGTATCATTGCCTTTCCTTTCAGCCAAGACTATGCAAACTTGGTACATCATGAAAGGAAGAGGAAAAATGTATTTTGATCCAGTATGATGTCCACCATCAAAGGAAGTGATGGGCCAAGCAAGATGTAGCCCAGTAGGCCTGTGGTTGTGTAACAAAGGAGCATAAAAGAAGATGAGGAACTTGGACAGGGACCAAAATATTGGTTCAGGAGGACCATGGTTAATAGTCCTGCAGAACATGTTGCCTGAGAAGAAATTGGCAGAGCTTTATAATCAAATCCAGATGAAAGCCCCACCTCACCCTGGAGTGCTGCATCTGCCTGGTTAAAGGGCTGGTGGTTTTTCCTGCAGCTGGCAGCTTCTTTTAGGCAGTGGTCTGCACAAGAAAAGTGAGCGAGAGAGATGTGCAGATACCGAAAGGGGTGGGGGGAGGGCAGAGAAAGATAGAGCCCATCTGAGCCTGGCCAGGGGCAGCCAATATCAATGTAGGTTTCCCTACACTTGGCACCAAGCCAAGGGGGTGCAAAATGTTGATCACCACCTATATTTATACAAGTACCTACTGAGAGATTAATTTTAAAAGCAATTTCTGTCCTTGCTCAGGACATCACCAAAGTCCACCCCCCTGGATCACATGCTGGGGGAAAGACTTCTGTCGTAGTCAAGGGTGATTGAAGTTCTATAATTTATTTACTTAGATCTATTGAGGAAGTCATTTTGTACAACACATTATTGGGATGGGTACTCAGAACTTTGAGACTTGGTCTCCATGGCATAGTGGCAGTTTGAAAAGACTTCTTTTAAAAGATAAAGAAAAAATTGATTTGATTCAAGGGAGATTTCAGTGGCGATCCTGGTGTGTGCTTTCATAAGTGTAAATCTCCCCCCCCCCCCAATTGCTGCTGGTTTCTTATCTGTCAAAAGCACACACATCTTCATTCCAAATTGGGCAGAAAGTGGCTAAAATATTCATTTGCAAAGGCCTCCAACTGTAAGCAGGCTAGCGTTGTAGCATGGCTGATATGAATAAATGTTTGGCAATAACATTATTAATTTTCTAAACTTGCTGAAAATGAAAGAGAATACCAGACTAAGCTCAATGTGATTAAATTTAGCTGCTTTGATGTTTCTTAAACAAATCTTTGGCAGAAGGTTATATTCCAGCCTTGCCTGTGTGTCCTGTATAATTTAATATCTTGACAGCCTCACTGGGTTGCAAATTTCAGTGATATCTAGTTGGCCTTATATTTTTGCTCTTTTGGTTCTTTAGGAAAAAGAAAACCCCAAAGCAATAATCCCTCTTTCACTGTACTCTGAGCTGCTGGTTATCCATGCCTCCTCCAAGTCTCCTTTTCTGCCACCCATTTCTATTCATGTTCATATTCTCTTCTTTTGACACACTTGAAAAGCTCTTAATTCAGATGTTGATTCTTCCATCAACTTTCCGTTGCAGAATATTTTCTTTTGCCATTTGTTCAGCCTGTATTCGTAAGTTGCTGTTTGCAGATGAGACTATCAACCCAGTCTCTGGGTGACTGGAAACATTTTGCTTATGTTTGCATAGAGAGATAGCAACAGCATCTGAGACCATGGAGCAAACTGAGTTCTTGGTAGGGCAGATTTCTTACAGCTCTTTTGATCAGAAAGAAGGAGTCCAAAAATATTGTAAGGTGAAGATCAAAAGGGAATATTCTTTTCATGCTTTAAGCTGTGCAGCATCCTGCAGGCATTTCTCCTGCACAAGCCCCATTGCAATGCATGGAAACTGCAGGATGCTCAAGCTGTGTTTTTGTACAGTTCCCATTCATGTCAGTGGGGCTTGGAGCAGAAAGAGATTATTTCCTTCTAAGGGAGACACTTTAGGGTTGCCATATTTGGAAGAGGAAAAAAGAGGACACATTCACTGGCTTCTACTTTTAACTATGGATCGCTATGACAACTCTACCCATGGAAAAGAAGGATGTGTCCAGGAAAAAGGACCTATGGCAAACCTAACGGTTTGGGGAACCCGTGGCCCCCCAGATGCTGGGCTCCAACTCCTATCAAATCTGACCATTGGACATGCCAGCTGGGGCTGATGGGAGTTTGAGTCCAACGACATGGGGAGGTCCCCAGAACAGCCCCCTTCCTGCCCTAAAGCTTGTAGTGCTTTCTTTTATTGGACCCGATGTAGAAAATTCTGACTCAAGCCACAATGCTCCTCAAGAAGATGGGACATGTTGCCAAGTCATCATTAGCTTATGAGAGGACTTAAAGAAAGAAGCTGCTTAATCAAACCCATAAACTGTGTTTTTTTTAAAGGGCACACAGTACCAGCACTTCTTTTGTTGTTGTTAAAAAGTGTGGCACTTACTGTAACAACCTCATGGTGAGTACTGGCACTTATTTTTCTAGGAAAAAAGCACTGCCCCTGAGGCTTATTTTTTGACACTCCCCAGCAGGACTGGTGAACAATGTGCTTGGGGTAGAAGGGTGGTTGCCTGGAGATAATCCCAAAGCCCATATAGAGAGGCCGGGGGGGGGGGGCTGCATTTGACTCCTAAGCCTGATCTTTCCCACCCCTGCTCTAAATGGGAAACAGTACAGTTTGGTTTTCCCTTTATCATGTTCCTATGCAGGTGAATGCCCTTCATTGTATGAGAGAGATGAAGAACGAGGGCAAGTTGTGTTCTAGGCTGATAGGGCATAAAGTCCTGCATCTTAATTGATCCCAGGAGAAGTCTCCCATGTCCTGGTGGCCTCTGGGCTTCTTTGGGGTGGGGCTTAAGAACATGGTGAATTTGCATCCTTTAGCTGCTGTGGTTCCCCGATGCTCTTTCAGTTGATCCTGTGTTTATTGCCCTAAGGGTCCCCTCACTACTGGGATCCATCACGGAGCTCTAGCAAAGGGGGTGAGCTAGCGTTGCCCCTTTCCTACCTTCATAATGATGGACAGCTTGTATATTGGCAAGTGAAGTGAGGCAAGCGATGGCTAAAGAGTGGACCTTTTCAGGCTATGAAATAGCCTTGCCAGAAAGGCTCAGCAAGCACCATCTCTCTGGACTTTTCAGTGCCAGGAGAAAATGTATTTGTTCACTCATATATTTAATTTTGTTTCAAATCTGGACTGTGAACTGTTTATACTGCCTCTGCTGCAAGGGAAGATGTTAGCTGTTTCTTTCTGACTTTTAATAATTCTAAAAATAACTTTCTTTCTGATTTTAATATTTCTATATTATGTTTTTAATATATTTGTAAGCTGACATGGGAATCTTGATTGATGGGTGGCAATATAAAGTGAATGAGTGTGATAATTGATATGAAATGATTATTTGAATTGATAGGAGAATATTATGGGGGTGGAGCTGGTCATGTATATGTTCTGTTGCAACCGTCATGGAGTACATGGCTTAGAAATTTAAGAAATATACTCAGCCCCTGTCCTGCACTTGTGCCTCTTTACCTATGAGGGACAACAGGATGGACAGAGAGGAACTCCTTATTGAATTGGCACTTGGGCTCCTGTTCTTTCATTTGAAACCATGCCTGAAAATTGTAAGTGGGATCTGTGTTAGAGCTTATTCACACTTCTGACACTCATCATAACAACTTGTCCTTTTTATATATACAGAGATCACTGTAGTACCTGGACTGAATATATATGTGAAAGTTGAAAGAAAGGAAGACTCCTTTCTTTGTTACATTTTTGCATTTTCATGCTCCAAAGGCTGGTGACGTTAGCATTTCATTTGCTGTGCACCAACAAGACCTTAACTGCCTGAGTTGCATCATATTTTATTTTACATAGAAATGTTATACTTGGGGCAGAGAGATGCTGCTGCTATATATGTAGAATGGCTGCCCTATAGAATGTTCAGGGTGGAAGGGAAGGCGGGGTATTCTGAAGGTAGCCCTGTATTGGGAAGTTCTTAAATATCTGACGTTTTATTATGTTTTTATATGTACTGTAAACCAGACAGATGGGTGGGGTATAATAATAATAATAATAGGAAAACACATACAACCAACATTTCCCCTATGAAGAAGGGCTTTGGGGCTTTTTAGTCTTATAGTTTAGAGAAAAGGTGACTAAGATAGGCATGATAGAGGTGTATAAAATTAGGAATGGTAAGGAGAAAGAAGGCAGAGAGAAGATTTTCTCCCTCTCTCATAATACTAACACTCCAATGAAGCTGAATCTTTGGAAGATGCAGTTCAGACAAAAGAAGCTACCTACCGGTATTCACACAGTGCAAAGTTAAGTGGACTATATCTCTTATCTTCTTTGATCCTTGATCACGCTGGCTAGGGCTAATGGAAGTTGGAGACCATCAAGATCTGGAAGGCACCCATTGACCTCTCCTCCACTATATCTTTCTTAAATCTCTCCATAGTTCAGAAAAATGAAGCCTTGTGACAGTAATGTGGTGTTCCATGGGTGTTTCAGGGGATTTGCCAAATTCTGAAGGCCCTCAGATACAGGATTGGACCCTATTTTTTATATATATAAAGATATGCCTCTGAAAACCAAAGACGTTCTTGCTCTGTGCCTGAGTGCCTATGTGGTTTAGTGGTTAGTGTTGGACTAAGACCTGGGAGACCAGGGTTCAAATTCCCACTCAGCTGTGAAGCTCACTGGATGACCTGGGCCAGTTGTTGCCTCTCAGCCTAACCTACACCATAGGGTTGATATAGGTATTAAATGAGGAGGAGAATAGTATATCCACCTTCAGCTGGTGGGATATAAATACAATAAATAGTAATGATGATGATGATAATAAATAAATAAATAAATAAATAAATAAATATTCATTGTGGATTTTTAAAAAAAGAAAGGGGGGGGGAAATGAGTCCCAATCCTTTGTGGCATTAATAGTGGGCAAATTGTTCTACAAAACTAGTGACTTGCTCTTGCGCCCCTTTTCTCTTAAATTATTCTTGAGTAGATAAAAATGATGTGAATAATTACCTTCCGAATGTCTAGCTCAGGGGTCTGCAACCTTTAAGACACAAAGAGCCACTTGGACCCGTTTCCAAAGGGGAAAAAAACAACTGGGAGCCGCAAAACCATTGCGACATTTAAAACAAATATAACGCTGCATATATTGTTTCTTACCTTAATGCAATAATAATAAATAACGTATAGGAGCCAATGCAAAGTATAATTAGTAAAAACAACAAGAATAAGTTATTACTTTTTTGCATTGACTCAGGGGCGTACCCAGGATCAAAACTGGGGGGGGGGGCAAGCCATGGTCGTTCAGGTTGTGACATTTCAGCACGGAAAGGCGAATGAAACCAAAATTTTAGGGAAATTATATATAATTATAGCAGTGCTTTATTACAGTAGTTATTACAATTATTTGCTTGGTTTTTTTAAATTTTTATTCTAGTTACATGTCTTATACCAGGGGTGGCCAACTCCCAAGAAACTGTGATCTACTTTCAGCAGTGATCTACCCCCGTTTTTGGGGTTCAGCTCAAAGTTGTTTTTGGGGGGTGTGGTGGGTGGGAGAGAGGGCTTCCACCTCTAAGATAGGTTGGCAAGCGAACTAATAAAG
This sequence comes from Lacerta agilis, assembly GCF_009819535.1. NCBI lineage: Eukaryota > Metazoa > Chordata > Lepidosauria > Squamata > Lacertidae > Lacerta > Lacerta agilis. The sequence goes on along the minus strand of NC_046314.1, from coordinate 40,354,206 downwards.
AAAGAAAAAGGAGGGTGGAATGGAAAGGTGGGGTGGAAAAATATAAATTGGGGGTGGGGTGGGGTGGGGAGAATATCTATTAAAATATGTAGTAGTTTAAAAAATAAAAATAAAGGGTGAAAATCTTTTTCTTCTTTTTCCTTTTTTTGAAAACAAAAACAAAAGGGGAAGAGAAAAGAAAAAGGGGGGATAGAGGGAGAAAAGGGTAATAATAAAAATTCAAATAGAGTGGCTGCAGCAGCTGTGGGGGTGTTTGTTTGTTTTTCATTTGTTTGTTTGTTTTAAAAATGGGATTTCTCCCCTTGGATTAAAAAAGGAGGGGAGGAAGAAAAAGAGAGGGGGGTGGGAGAGCAAGCCAAAAAGCAAAAAAGCAAAAAAAAGGTTTTTTTTGGGGGGGGGGAATCACGCCAGGCACTGCAGCGCGCCGCCCTTGGGGCTCCGGGCCCCCGAGCCGCCCTTGGGGCCATCTTGAGCATGTACACCGCCCGCAGCGAGCGCTGGCGAAGCACCGGTTGGCGGAGGTTTCAGAAGCAGCCCGGACGTTTTCGCCGCCGCCTCCCCAAAGCAGCTCTACTTCATCCTGTCAGCGACCATCACCGCCCTCCCGTCACGGCGACGCCTGGCCCGCTTGCTCCGCCCTCCGCGCGGCCGCTTTGAAAAGGATTCCGCCCGACAGGGGCCGCTCAGAACAGGGGCCGCTCCAATCGCCGCCACCACCTCCCGCCGCCTTTATTATCCCGACTCTTTTCTCTCTCTCTCTCTCGATAACTCGCAAAGCCCAGCTCCTTCTTCTCCCCGCCCTAACGCCACCCTCATTGGCATGTTCCCCTCAAACAGGAACAGGCATCCCGGCGGCTGATTGGCCGGACGAAGCATCGCTCTCCCGTGCCCACCTCCCGCCTTCATCCTCAGTGGCTACCTTGGCGGTAAGGCCCCGGCTCCGAGCCTATGCGCCAAGGCGGGCAATCTGTCCAGCCAATCGGCACGCCGAGGTGGTAAAAGCTCAGCCCTCCCCACACGCTTATTGGTGTGAAGAAGTCGCTTCCTCTCTCTGGGAGTGGTCAAGGTGGACATCAATCTTGGGTCTGTCCTCGGGAACCCCGAGAGGGCTGAGAAAGACCACCCAGCTGTTCAACGTTGATGCGGATTATTCATGGGTTTTTTTGGCCCTTTTTTTTGCCGATAACCATTTAATTATTATTGAAAGGGCATTGAAAGGGGGCATGCCGGAGCCGCGGGAGACCTGTCAGAGAGCCGCATGCGGCTCCGGAGCCGCAGGTTGCTGACCCCCGGTCTAGCTATTGTGCTGTAAGAGGGAATGTTAGATATATGGCTCATAAACTGAGCAGAGCAACTTAATAAAAGAGTTTGATTTATTAATTTTTCTAAGCTGTATAACATCTGACATTGTGGTTTCCTGTGATAACAAGCGGTTTTGATGGATGTGAAATCCTTTTTTTCCTCCTGGCTCGGTGTGGTCTCTAATTAAATGATACACTAGGGCTCAATAGGCTCAGATGCCTTTTTAGCTCTTCCAGATTTTTTATTTTAATAGATCCAGAACCTCTGGGGGAAAAAAGTTTGATATTGTGTCTATGTGCTGTAATGGATCTTTGACTGATTCATGTCTGCTAATGGCAGGGTAAAGAGGTTCCATTGTTCAGCCCATTTTTACCATGATTTGGTTCTTGAAAGCATCTTTTTTTTTTGAGAGGGAGAGAGCCATTAGCTCAAAACTGTCCTTTCTCAAATAGCACATTTTGCAAGCAATGCTCTCAGCTGTTCGCTCCAAAAAGGCTTTGTTCTTCCAACCAGACTTTTTTGTGTGTGTATGGGTGTGTGAGGGGGGGGGGGGAGAGAGATCATGGGCAGGGGGATAGAATGATTTTAAAGTAATCACAGGATCAAAGCACACATAAATGCAGATAGTCCCAGGTATGGTGCTGCCAATTGGATCAGGGCTTGTGTGAAAAGCCACCAGAGCCTTCAGAACTGGCAGCCAGCTGGAGTTAATATGGAGGCAGAACATCTGATATAAACTACAGCGCTTTTGTATGGAAGAATGTTTAGTCCGTCAGCTTCACAGAGAAATGCTTGCTTACCCCTCTTGGAGAGGGAATAAAAGCTCTAGGGTGGGGTGGGGTGGAGAGGAAGAGAAGGTGAGGGAAGGGATCGCAGGTGGATTAAGGTCCACTGAAAAATTAGCCAGGTAAGTATGTCTGTGTCCACATCGGCACTATTCATTTAAAGCACGATTACATTCATAGCTTCCCCCAAAGTATCCTGGTTGCAAGGGCTCCAAGAGTTGCTAGGAGACCCCTATTTCACTCACAGAGCTGCAATTCCCAGAGTTCCCTGGGAAGAGGGCCTGAGTGTTAGTTCTGTGAGGGGAATGGGGGGTGTCTCTTAACATCTACAGCTCCCAGGATTCTTTGGGGGAGCCATGACTGTTAAATTGATAGGACTGTGCTTTAAATGCATGGTGCAGATGTTCTCTGTGTGTTTCCCTGCCTGCTTTCAATAACGTGTTCACTTGCTTTGTTTATTTGGAAGGCTTTGACGCAGCCTGAAGTTGAATGGCTCCTCCATGAGCTGTTGCTGAGAGAACGCAGCCCTTATAGTACTCAGTGACAGCTGGATCACTTAGCACTTTAATCAGGATCCAAGTGGTTGCCGTAACGACTATTTGACCTTCTGTATCGTAAAAACAAAACAAAAACCCACTTGGGTTTTTCTTTTTTCTTTTCTTCATTGGTGCATTATGATATAAGTCCACCTTGGAAGTCAGGACAATTCAGGCCTTTCTTCATGTTCTCTCTCTCTCCCCCCCCCCCCCAACCTGGTGTTCTTCTGGCATCCACATTTTGGTGTGCACAGCTCATCAGCGATATCTGATCTTGCAGTAGGGAACGCTCAGTCGCAAAAGTATGTGCTCAGTCTGAAATTAAAGCTCAATTTAGTTTAATTGTCCTTGATTTTATCAAGTGCATCAAACGACTCATTCCATATGCAAAAATAAATGCAGAGGAAAAACAACTAAAAATGCCTCCCTCTTAAGAATAAACTGCACTATCAAGTGTCGCCATCAGTCCTGTGTTATTTTGGTTGCTGCTCTCAAATCCAGTCATATGGCAGCTGTTGTTGTTTTCCTGTTGGGGTGGGGGGAAGACTGTCTTCAATTCACGGCCATTCAACAAGGAAAAGATCAATAGTAAGAAATCCTCATACTGGCCTCAGGTGACCTGTGAATAGGGATAGATGAGTCTGTCAATTTCAGTTTCTCTCAGTGTCTGGTTTTGCCAGTCTCAGGCCCTCTGCATTTCCACATCAGTACCGGTATGGATTAAAAAATAATACAGAGCTCCTCATGAAAATTCACCAGCATTTAGAGTGAATGTCTCCTATTATACACATTCTACATATGTATTTTTATGCATACTTTAAGCTAGCACATGCATTTTTGTACACATTGTTTCGCTTTTTAGCTGGATGACCAATGGCCTGGCGCAGTGCAAGGAAGCTGCCTATGTTCCAGAGAGAAGCAGCTCCCCAAAATCCCAAATGTTCCCCATTTGCTCCCCTTCAAGTTCTGAATGCCCTCTGAAATTTGTTAAATTGCCACCAGGGTGGAGCATATTGGCCCAGTTGAGAATCATTGGCGTAGGTAGACAATGCTGAGCTAGACAAACCAATGGTCTGGCTTTGCATAAGGCAACTCCCTGTGTTACTACTAGCAATTTCCACAGTGAGACAATTGGTTACCTAGACCTGCCAGTTACACAGACTTAAAAAGTACTCACTGAAATAGCAGAGGTGGTGAGAATAGCAGGTTGTAGGATTTCAGCCAAAATTCATCATACTCCTAACAAATTTCTTCCCCGACACCACAGACCCATCTTGTATGACTTGTGAGCAGCCTTCCTTCACTGGTATCTTGCGGTATAAACTTTATTGTCTTTCTTCCTTGTCTGCTTTTTGACTGGCAGGTTGCCTTATTGCACAACGGCCCCCAACATGCTTGTTTCCCATCGGATGGTAACTAAGGCCTTCTGGCAAAGGGTCGCCTGCTTTTGTTCGCACGAGTAGCAAATTACATTTTCCCCTCCTGCCATGTAGCACAGAGCTGAATGCCAGTCCAATGAGTCATCAAACTTCACCTACTGTCAAGTATGCCGCCGAAACTTGTCGATGGCAGAAGCTGAGAAGGAATCTGTCAGAGCAGAAGCGCAGTTGAGAAATGACTTCCTTTCCTGTTTCTTTTCAAAATCCCTGTCCATACATAGAGATTTACACAAAGCTCTAAAAATTAGAATAAAATAAAATAAAATAAAATTCAGCATGAAACCACTGCTAAACTGTTTTTGTCTCTTGGTCCAGCAGAATAATTTAGCCCACTTCCTTTTTATCACACCTGCATCCCTTGAAATGTGCCATGTGAGCCCTCCCTCCCACCCTCTCTGCTGCTCAGTGGCTCGGGAGATTGAGAGCTTCCCCATTCTTTGGACTATCAAATACACTTGATTTGCCCGAGAGCATCTTGGCAAGGAAGTCAAACAGAGGCGGTCATGCTGAAAATGAAGTCTCTGAAACAGTGAATGTGGATTAATTTAATGTTGCGGCCACCGTCACTCACCTTGTTGAAATCTGGAACCCTATGCTGCCCAGGAAGGCATGGGAGGGAAAACTTTGTGCAACTATTCTCTTCATAACATTGCACCGAGAAACAAAACACTCTGTGCTTTTCTGCTTCATCTAGCTCTGTAACTGATTCTGAATGATGGCCGGAGCATATTCTGGGTAGGGAAGGAGCATATTCTGTATATAAGCAGATGCAGGGCTTTGTTCACCGCACAGATCTATGCTCACAATCTCATCTTGGGCATGGTTCAAGGGCACATGACACCAGCTGGCCTACTGAAGCTAAGCAGGTCTGGGTCTGGCCAGTGCATGGATGGGAGACCATGTGGGAACTTCTGTATGCCGTCTTCCATAAGAGAAGAAAGGGGGGAAATATAAAGGTACCAAAATAAATTGATAATGTGGTTTATAAAAGTATGGCTGGCTTAACTGTTATGTTCAGTATGCTCCAGACAAGGGGTTCTGATCTAGTGCAATTATGCAATTGTGTTTCTGTTTCACTGTTTTCCCAACTAATAGGTTGTAAAACACTGTGGAGTGGTAGAAGCCTCTTTTGTGTGTTGTTGAATTCTCATCCATGGCTGCTTGAAGGAAATCATAGATGGGAAATGTCGGGCCTGAGGCAGAAAGATTTGTGTATATGTGTTGTGTTGCATTGCATTGTGTTGCATTACATGTGTGCATATATGTCCAAGATCTTCCTAGTACTGGATTTTGGAACTGAAGTTGCTGCTTGTGATAGCTTTCTTAAATCTCTCCGTAGCTCAGAAAAAATGAAGCCTTGTGACTGCTGGCTTTATCTCAGGCCAGGAGACCCAGAGGCTATCTTTCCCAGTTGTGTGGAGCAGTACTGGGAAGTTTGCACAGCTTGAGTAGCAGAATAAAACTGCACTATTTCATTACAATAGAAAGGGAAGAGAAGAGGTTGGGAAGAAACCAGTAATTTAACATCCCCTCTCCACTATGGAGAACAAATGCTGACTAAACTAAGAGGAATTTAATCACTAATCTCTCTGGCCACACAGAACAGGAAAGTGATAAAAACAAGATGAATCTGCAAGCAGGAAGCTTTCAATTAACACGAGAAAGGGCCTTTGCCGAGTGGAACTTTCATATAAGCAGTCATTATAGAAGGATGTCGGAGTAGGCGTTGCTGGATAATATTGTGCCAGTGCTTTCATGAAGCTTCCTTTTAAACTTCGCTTCCAGCTGATTATGGAAAGGCAGTGCCTCAGCAGCGCTAAAATGCTCTGGTGTGGATGATAACCAAGCTTGTCCTCTCTACATGACTATAGGAACCTGAGACTATAGGTAAGACAGGATGGGGTGTAAAGGTTTGATAAGGCAAGACCCTGAGCTGTACTTCAGCACTGAGTTCCTCCCATTACTTTAATCCAGCATTGGAGTAACTGTTACTTCCTGTCCTTCTGGGAAGGATACCATAGTACTGGGTAGACCCATCTGTATCTCAAGTTGCTGTTAAAGCTTTAAATATTTTTTTGTGTCCCACTCGATGTGGTTTATTCATGCAACCACAGCCGTGGCAAATGTGTCCATGGTCTTGATAGGGACGGTCCTCTTGCACTAGGTCTTTCCACCTCTCTCTTTCCCACTCTCTCAGTAGTCCTCATCATACATGCTCTGAACCCTAGATGGTTGCGCTGCTTTACAGAAAACAAAATGCCTTTCCAGAGCCAATGCCACTCTTTGCTGAGGCCTGTGGAAGAGCAATGAAGCTCTCGTCTGTCAGCCTCAGATATGAATTTAAATTAAATCTCATTGAGCTGGGCTCTCCCTTTTTATTTATTGGCAGATGCCTGTTGGTGTTGAAGCCTTGTTAAATTTTGAGCAAACGCTTCACTGACCAGCTGTTCCTATTAAGCCAAAAATGGGCTATAGCACAGGGTCAATTTCTCCTCAAGTTTGACGATTCCAGCATGTCATCTTGCGTGGCACTTTTGCAGTTAGGGCATTATCTGCCAAGCACCCTGGGAGTGGGCTGGTTAATATGAATAAAGTATAAGCCTCCAGTCCCTTTCCACTTCTTGTGTTTTTGTATGCTACAAATCAACACAAGCTCTAATAAGCTTCCTGTTGAGAGATGAAGCAGCATCATTTTCTAATTTAAGCATTTCGGTGACTTATTAAATGCTGTTGACTATGAAGCAGTCGGTGATTATTCCGATGAGTGCAAAAAGAAAAAGAAAACTTTCTTTAAAGTGCTGCTGTGTTGCATGTGATGGTTAAGAAATCAAGATTTGTTTTTGTGTCTTCAAGTCTCAGAACACAGAGGCTGGTATTTAACATTCAGAAGAGGGTGTTTTAGCAAACAAGAGGCTGCTTCAGGCACAGAGTAATGATTCTGGGGCCCATTATACCAAAGGCAGGGCATTGGATGTTTCTCAGCTCCCTTCCTCCAGTGACTCAAGCTCAGCACAGTGATCTCGCAGGCATACAGTTCAAATGCATCTCTCTGTCAGGTGAAGCATGCAGATCATCTGTTGCTCTTTTCACGCCAAGTCAGAGGGAGAAAGTAAACAACTGCCTATGGACACACCTCAGGTACTCCCGTGGCACCTGAAAAATTAACACATGAGGTGCTTCTATGGTGAAGAACCTACTTCAGGTGTAACCAATATGGTGCCTTCCAGATATTTGTTAGGCCACAACTCCCATCATTCCTGACCATGAACCATGCTACTCTAGGGTTGATGGCAGTTGGAGTTCAGTGTCTTCTGCAAAGCACCACCACATTGACTATGTCTTCACTATTTAATTTGCTGGATGTTTTTGCTACATTGGGCTAAAGTGGCTGCTCTTAAGGACAGAAGAAGAACCCTGTTGGGTCAGACCCAAGGTCCATCTAGTCCAGCATCCCATATCTCACAGTGATCAACTGGATGTCTATGAGAAGCATGCAAGTGGAGAATGACTGCAACCACCAGTGGCAGAGCTTCATGCTCCGGCACCAGGGGCAGGAAGCAGGCGGGGGTGGGGCTGGCACGCGTTCTGGGGGCGGGGCGTGCTGCCCGCAGGGGTGTGACGTGCATTCTGGGGGCGTGGCGTGCATTCTGGAGGCATGGCGCGCCACCCACAGAGGCATGGCACGCGTTCTGGGGGTGGGGCGCGCACGGGGGGGGGGTAGCCGAGATGGAACCCTACTAGGATCACGCTGCCCGGGGCGCCCTGCCCCCTATGCCCCGCCCTTCCTACACCAGTGGCAACCACACACCACTCTTCTGCACTTATTCCCCTGCCACTGGCATTCACTTATAGTTCAGGAACCACTTTTGCCCAATGTAAATGCAACAGGCAGCACTTTTTAAAAAATGATGTTACACATCACAGGCAGCCAGTAAGTGTTACTGCTGCCACAAAAGAGTAACCCCCCCCCCCGAGAGAGAAAAAGAGAGAGAGAGTGTGTTAATGGTCAGGTGTGGTAAGGCAGCAATGCAAAAATTTGCCCACTGTGGCAAAATTAGTAGCTCCTGCACTGAGCCGTTACTATAACATGTGGATCAAATGCCACAGGCAATGCTTTTCATGTCACCTCACAAGTATGGCATTATGAAAGATCCATTTCAAGTCACCAAGGAACTGAGCATGTGCAAAGGTCTTATAGTGCTGACACTATTTGTGATGAAGCTATTTTCCTTGCTCATTGGAAGAAGATTGGGGGGCATGTGTGTGTGAGAGGAGGAAGGTGTGGGCTCAGGCATGGACCTTATCTCCGGTGTCTGTTATAGAAGCATGTCCTTTAAAAAAAAGCAGAAAACCCAGACACCAATAAATTATTTAATATTTATAGGCAAAAGATTTAAGAGTGTGAGCTGAAAGCTTAATGTGTGGTGGTGAAGACATCACACTTTATTCCCAGCCCTGTCACTTCCACTTAGGCTTTCCCTGCTCCCAACATAGACCTTGTCGAACTGAGCTCATCAGTATCTTTTTAATTCCATAAGAGTTGCAAATTGGCTTTAAAAACCCCAAAGATCTGATCTTGCAGTTTCCTTTCCTTTCCTTTCAGCTTCAGATGATCTGAAGGCCTTCATCAATCCAAACAGCTATAATATTAAAAAGGCTTAAGAAATTCAGGTTATTCTAATCTTTCCCTCTCTGCTACCCCCTGCCCAAGAAAACAGGTCCGAAAGATTCATCCAATGCTCTTAGGGATTTGCCCTCAATATTTGAACTTGGAATTCTGGGTCATATTCTCCAGACAGAGTGAGAGGGAGGGAGGGAGGGAGGATATGAAAGAAATATAAATTTCTTGCTTCTAAGTTGTCTTGAGCCTTTTCAGACCCAGGATCCACTTTTAACCAAAACAGGCATTAAGGGACCCATTTCTCAATCTTGTACACACCTTGGATCAGGCCACAATCCATGAGTGGGTCCTGACCCACCATTTGAAGGCCAGTGGTCTGAAGCGTGCTTTTGAAATGTGGGAGATATCTTTACTCATCTGCATTCCACAGAATGAACAAGAGGCGAGTACAGTAGATATTATCTGAAGAGGCCGCTTTGCCTGCAAGCAAAGAAAAGGGCTTTGTGGGTCAAGGTTGTTGAGAATTCTTGTTTGGGTTTATTTCAGTGTATAGCAAGATTGCATCTGATGAAGGGGGCTCTAGTCCAAAAAGGCTTTATGCCAGTGGTGGCGAAACTTGGCCCTCCAGCTGTTTTTGGACTACAACTCCCATCATCCCTAGCTAACAGGACCAGTGGCCAGGGATGGTGGGAACTGTAGTCCCCAAACAGCTGGAGGGCCAAGTTTCACCACCACTGCTTTATGCTATAATAAATACATTCCTACAGATGCCCCAAGACTCTTTGTTGTTGTTTTTCTGCATGGCTGGGGCTGGACTTTTCCCATGTGATCCTGCTGGTCCCACAGGGTCTCTGCAGTCCTATGTTGTGTCAGAGGAGCATAGGATGGAAGCACATGGAAGCTACAAATGTTCTATCCTGAATGTCAGAATCAACCATTAATCCAGCAGGCAAATACAAAGTACTCGTAGTATGGCAAGAGGTGGAGAGCCTCAGGCCCTTCTCTCTAGCCCCCACGTTACACCATCTCCTCAGGACATACCATCCAGGAGCCCTTCTCAGGGGCGTAGCAAGGTAAATTGGTACCCGGGAGCGAAAAAAAAAATTGTCACCCCCCCCCACCCAGAGGCATAGGACGGTCAGGTGGTACCTGGTGCAGAAAATTTCTTGTCACCCCTATTGATTCCTCCCCCTGCAAAAATGGTTTTACGTTATTTCATATTTTCTTACAAAGGAATAATAACAAGTAATAATAATAATAAACTTTTATTTATATCCCGCCCTCCCCGGCCAAAGTCGGGCTCAGGGTGGTTAACATCAGATACATAACATTGGTATAAAATCAAACAATAATTAAATTACCTTCTAAAAACATCTCAAAATCAAATTAAAGTCTAATTAGTTGGCTTTCCACAGGGTTAGGGTTGGGAACAGTAAATGCTCCACTGAACTGAAATTTCAGCCTTCACGACATAGGAAAACAGCCAAGTCAACAGCTATTTTGATGAAGGAGGGTTAAGATATTAACCGATATGCATGAAATTTCATATATAGCTATAAAAATCCCCAGTATAGTAAGATAAGACCTTTGGAACAGGCATTTTTTTTAAAAAAAAAAAGTTTTTATGAACCGCCCTAGTAGGGCAGTAATTGTTCTTGGATAATTTGTCACCCCCTCCATTATGGAATATGGGGCGAACCGCCCCCTACACCCCCCCCCTTGCTACACCCCTGGCCCTTCTCTATGTGCTCCTTGTGAGAGATTTTGCCTAGCTGGAATGGTCCTTGACCTGTGAGAATGCTTGGTGGGTGGAGAGGTGTGTTTGGAGAAGTGTCTGCTCTTGTGTTTGGAGAAGTGTCTTTTGCTTGGCTGGAATGTAGCACATTCCACAACCGTTGCTCCTCCGCCCCTGCCCACTACAGACATGTGGCCTACAGAGTGTCTCACCCTTGTAGTGGGCCCTCTTCTTCCACCATCACCACCAGCAATCAGGGAAGGAGGGAAATACCAGCAGATCCTGGGTTCACATTAAGGCCTCTACTCCAACAAGATACCATAATGGAAACCAAGCCTTATGAGGAAAGGTTGTAGGAGCTGGGTATGTTAAGCCTGGGAAAGAGGAGACTGAGAGGCGATATGATGGCCATCTTCAAATATCTGAAGGGCTGTCATATGGAAGATGGAGCAAGCTTGTTTTCTCCTGCTTTGGAGAGTAGGACTTGAACCAATGGCTTCGAGTTATAAGAAAGGAGATTCTGACTAAACACCAGGAAGAGCTTTTTGACAGTAAGAGCTATTTGACAGTGGAACAGTCTCCCTTGGGAGGTGGTGGACTCTCCTTCCTTGGTTTTTAAGCAGAGGTTGGATGGCCATCTGTTGTGGATGCTTTAGTTGAGATTCCTGCATTGCAGGACTAGATGACCCCTGGGGTGCTTTCCAACCCTACACTTCTCTGATTCTGTGATTCTATTATTCCAATGCAAATTAACTCTGGCCTCAGTGCATTCTAATTATCTTTTGCACTCAAAACAAGGTTGCTTAAAGACTGGGGGAAATGAGGGCAAATTATTTAACCTCTTTCAACCATGTTAAACTTATCAGATCCAATTCTGAGCAGCAGATTCCAGCAATAGCAACAGTTCCCTGTCTGCCTCCATATCTGCGCATTGCTGAAATTGCTGTAGCATATATATATATATAACGAGGTGTTTGAGAAGCTGCCAGTAGATGGTTTTAATCCTCTTGTAAAACCTATGCAAAAGCACTGGCAGAAAGCACGGAATCTGGAGCAGGGCTGGACCCAGACAATTTGCTCCCTGAGGTGGCAAAGCAGCAAATGATCTTGTGCCTCTATCAAAGCCAAGATGCTTCATTCAGAAGGCTGGCCAAGTTCTTTTGGCACCTGAGGCAGAAAAAAAAATCCCACAAACACCTACCTCTCCCCTTCCCTGGCATTTAAAATACAGCAATAATGAAATGCTTAACAATTAGCTCCTGCTCACGACACCCCAAAACAGTGAAGGAGATTAAACCTACCTATGTCTATTTTCTCTGAAGGTGGATTTAATTTAATTTAATTATAATACCTGACTGCAGGTAGTCCTTCAGCTACCACACAGCTCTAAGTTTGCTGGGGTGAGCCAGATTATTCAGACAAGACCAGAAGACAACAGAAATAGATTATCTAAAGGGTTTATTAGAAATAGAATGCTTAAACATTAGAGTCAACAGAGCAAAGCTGACACATACTTGCAACCAGTAAAGTAGTAAAACAGTGAGTTGGTAAGACACCCCTACGTAGGTATGAAGGTAAACTCATAGCAGGTAGCTGTGAAATTGAAGACGAGGCTTGGGTTCTGCTCCTGGTTCTCTTCTCTCCCCAATCCTAGACCTTGACCTAGGCTGAATCTAGACACGACAAAGAAGCAATTCAGTTAAACTCATTGTAAACTCATACAGGGAGATCCGGTAGGGAAAGAAGGGACTCCACAGCGCCATCTGGTGTCACAGTGTTATATCGCATATACAATGCTTTTTCTTTACCAATCTGAGTCCCAATGGCATTAACCTCCATTTTCTGATTGGCTAGGAACCCCTAAAGGGGTGTATAACCCCTCCCTTGGGGGAGAAACCTATTGTTTAATTTTTGCAGAGGTCCTCAGAACTGTTTCTCATCGCTCCCTTCATGATGCATTAATTCATCTCCTGTTTTCCCCCTCCAATAGGTACAACTGACCACAATTTCTTATGCACACCCCTGTGCTAACATTCCTCCTTGCCTGGCACTTTGTTTCCCATTTGCGCTGGCTATCTCTGGTCTTTATTCTGTTTCCCTGACAGTTGCATCCAAATGTGCTAGAATGTACTTGCAGCTAGAATTAATGTTTTTATTTTAGCTTTGGGCAGGGCTTTTTTTCAGCCGGAACTCACCGGAACTCAGTGCCTGCACCTCTCATTGCCATTATAAGAGAGCAATGGAGGTGTTCATGGTGAGTTCTGTCTCACTCTACCTAATGCTAGGGCCAGTCCTGATCAACCTTGCTCATAAGATGAGCAATTTATACATTGCTGCCTATCAAATATTTGGAAGGCAGAGGTGAGCATGGGTGAATCAAGCACAAAGCTGTTAGTTTGACCCCCACCCTGACCCCTGTGGGATCAAAGCTTTTTACTTACACACATCTACAGTACCACCCACTTCTGTGGTTCACTCTTGAGGCTGAATATCAATTACAGTGTTACTGCTGCTTTTTCCCATGTCTTGAACTTCCCCTGGTATCAACCTCAGGAGACTAGATATATGAAATGGATCTAATCTGTGATGGGCAGTTCAGGGTGTGGGTGTGTCAGGAAAGCCCTGTTTAATACGCTGTTTGTAAGCTGAAATGGCTTGACTGGGCAATGTATTGCACATGGAAGTCACCAGATTTTCTTCTTTTTCATGCTTCTTAGCAGGCTGTATTTCAGTAGCTCAGCCTGAAGGCTACATAGGGAGGTGGCTCCAAGGTGCTAAATGCAATTATAAATTTGAGAAATCAAAACACTGAAGTTTTTGATCGCATGTTAATGATCTCTTTGATGAAATGCTTTTCATCATGCAATCTTCATCTCAAGGAAGTGTGTGTGTGGGGTGTGTGTTTCGCACTATTAGTGCACCTCTAGAAAGGTTTGGAAAAGTGGGGAGGGAATTCGCACTGCCAACAGAGGATGTAGCTCAATCCACCAACAGCTACGCACATGCAGAAGCCAGAAACTATTTGTGCCAAACAGTGTGGTGTTTGTAGGTGAAGGAACCCTAGGGACCAACCTGCTGCAGCCAAGGCTTCCTACCTCCAGGGATGTAGGATCAGGATCCCATTCCACAGGGGCTGCTGGCAAGGATTTTGATAGAAAACAGAGGGAGTTAGATGCAGCTGCAGAGAATGATTTTGAAAATGGCTCAGAGACTTCTATAAAAGCAGCTCTGAATGAAGGGAAGGAGATAAAAGTAGACAGGGAAGCAAGTCTTATGGGGATGTCAAAGGGACCTGCTTCTTTCCCATTGCCACCCTCTTCCTTATATAAATGGTCCTAGTCACAGAAAATGCTTGGCTCAATGGCTTTTATAAGGAATTAGGTGTTACAGCACACTCTAAACACACCAGTCCAATGATAAGCTCTCCTGCAAAGAGTAAGTGCACTCCATGTTTTACTTGTTCAGTCAAGGAATTTCCTTTCCTGGCAGCTCTGATGAGAACTTTTTTTTTCTGGGACAGGAAAGCCCTCTTCCATGACCATCCCACATCCCTAGGCAAGCAAACAGAGTTCAAGGGGTCTGCTTCCCTGTGAGGTCTGCTTCCTTGTCTACACTTGCTCCATTCAGGGATTTGGGGTGACTCTTTCTTCATCTGATTTGTTTTGTGTCCTAGCCAAATCCGGTCCACAGCCCCACTGAGTACCTGCAGAGGGTGCCCTAATGGAAATGTTATCCAAATGTATAAAGTACACAAGGCTTCAGTAGACCAAGGAAAGAGCTGTCAAGCAGTCAGAACTTTGCAGGCATACTGGGATTTCCCCCCCTCCTGGTCAGTTTTCAGAATAGGAGGAGCCAGGAAAGAAATTGTTTGCTCACTGTTTTTGTTCTTTTCCTGTTCTCTAAAAATGTGGCTTTCTCTGTGTGTATTAAAAAATATATATGATGATATTCTTCTGACTGTGCTTGGAGGTATTTTCCTTGTTTTCTTTAAACACATTTTTTTCTGGTTGGTGAAAAGGCACTCTGCACGTGCTCAGTGGAAGCCTGTGACTCCGGAAAGATGTAAACAAGCAGGCAGAAATCCTTCAGAGCCACTTGCCTGGGGCCTAATTAAATGAGCTAAAAGTGTGTCTATGTGTGTGTATCATTAACCCTGTGCCCAGGTGTAGGTGTCAATAGCATATGTTTAGTGGAATGCTTGGCAAAAAGAAGAGGGGGAAAAGCTTTGCAAAGCAGCCGCCCAGGAAGCCACCTCTGAGCATTGCTAAGCTGCCAGCCTGCTTTGCTCATTCGATAAAATACACAAACATCTGCCTGCTTGTTGTGAGGCAAGGACACAGCAGTGATCTTCGCCAGCATATTCACCTCCAATGGTCTTCCAGTGTAATTACCCTTCAAGGCTTACTAAAACAACAGTAGCCACAGGATGTTATTTGCAAAATGCGTCACTGTCATAAATCTGCCGCTCTGGACTCGATACATTGGATGCTTCCCCCAGACCCTGTCAGCTACCTACCCATATGGAAAATCCAGAAGCTCATCAGGCACACATGTTCTGTTCTGTGAGTGCTGAGCTGCATGAAAGGCTGTGAATGAATATAAATGAATATACTAAATGTGAGTAACACATTTGGGGAGTTGGGGGCGGGGAGTGAAGAGGGATAATAGCTGAGCCTAAGAGCTAATTCGAAAGAAGAGTCACAAATGCACACCATGTCGAAATGACTCCCCTGCCAGAGAGAAAGTGGGAGTAGGAAGCTGCAACAGGAATTTGGTTTTAAAAATATTTCCACCCATTTAAACGTTGCTTTTTGAGCATTTTGATGGGTGCTAAGCGACATAGTTGAGTTTATCACAGCCTCGCGGCCCATTGATCTTTGCCATTCAATAGGCATAGCCTAAATATCTTCAAAGGAAGGTATAAAATAGGCTGAGTCTTTGGAAAGTAGAGATTTTTTTTTAAAAAAAGGCTTCGGGCTAAAAAAAATATTAAAGGAAGCATCGACGAAGTCAAATAGAGGTTTAATTTTGTTTCTCTATCAGACCCTGCCTCCCCCACCCCACCCCACCCCATGCCATTTCACACTGTGAGTGTGAAAGAAAAAGGATTTCTCTGAACTTTGAGTCCTTACATGGAGAGGTGAGTCTAATTAAACTCTCAGGCTGTGCCTGTATTGGAGGAGAGGCAGGAATCCAGCCATAAAGGTCACCCATGGGTCTGGTTTTTTCCCTTCTTTTGACATTCTGTAGAATTTTTAAATATATAGTTTATACACTTTTGCTTAGATTTATCTGTTTGATAATTTAGTTCCATACAAACGTTAGCACTGGATTATATTGACCTTGTTCCTGTCTCTACTGACCTTGTTCCTGTCTCCAAAATAACCAGTAGATTAAAAAGTAGTAGCCATTGTTGTCTTGCGCTGCTTTCAAAAGATGCTCGGCTCCACTTCTGATGACCCTCCCAGACCTAGGAGGAGTTTCTTGTTCTGATGGTGAGCTGCTGCTAAGGTGAATGAAGTCACCTGTTATGTGCAATGCTTTGGAACACTTGAAGGGGCACTCTAAAACCTAATGCACACCGTCACTCATCCTGCAAGGACCTTTGCTACTGGCTGAGAATCAGTGTGGTGGAACCAGAAAGACCCAGGTTCAAATTCCCACTTAGCCATAAATCTGGCAATTTTGGCTTCTCTCAAGTTTCTCACTTTTCCAATCTTAAATTCAGATCTTCTATATCAGAAAGTGATTTTTTAAAAAATCCTCATGAAGATTCAATAGCACTTTGAAGCAAATTTCTTCCAAGGTATATGTTTGTATACCATTTTGCCTAATACTCATTTTTACAAAGCACTCTGCCCTAAAATAATGCATTTTATATGTTATTTTCATACACATATGCATTTTTATGCACACATTTTACCGAAGGCACTTGCATATTTGTACACATGACTTTGTTGAAGAGCTCCACCTCAAAATTCAGAGAAGTGCAAATTCTGAAGGATGGCTATGTTTTGGTTCACCTGTTGAAAGTGCAAATTAGGCAGGTTTGCCTTCAAATGCAAACTGAAATGACTTTCTTTGCCATCCCTGACCATGAGGCTCACTGTATGACCTTGGGCTAGTCCCTCTTCCTGAGCCCAACAGCCTAATGCCTATCTTAGGGCTGTTGTAAGGTTAATAGTAAGCAGAGGGGAAGGAACTGTGTGTGCTGCCTGGAGGACGATCAGGCTACAAAAACAAATAAATAGTATCAGCTTGCTCTCAGCACAAACGAGTAATTCCCATAATACCACTGGGGTTGGAGCATGGGGAAAGCGCTTCATCTCAGGCATTGCATGATAAAGTGAATCTGGTGAAATTTCCTCTGCTCCTCGTTGAAGGCACAGGAGCTCTTTTCCTTCATCTGGATACTCTTTAGGTGAGATGGAGAAGCATGCCTGGAGACTATCTATGAAGAACAACCATCCCCCTTGGAGGCACTGGATGCTGTTGCCTGAAGACAGAATTAGTTCATCAGACTCCAGCTCCTCAAGCTGAGCAAGGAGGCAAATAGTATATGCTTGCATGATACTGCAGAAAATGAACAGCCCTAATTAAAATGATAGCAGTGTTTTTCTAGACTGCTTAACTTCTGTCAACTTAATTTGTCCTTTAATTTATGCTGCCTTGTTATGGACTTGGTGCATTTCTTGCAGCGGGTGAGAGAGGCAATATTTAATATTGTTGCACACCAGCCCAATCTCTGAGTGGTACGAGTTCCCAGCAGTTCCAGACACTTGTCCAGGGTTTGGTTTCCTTGGAATGAGGAACAGCAGAGACTGTAGTGTCTTTACGATATATGGTTTATTTACACACACATATATATAACTCAAGGGGCTCACAGCATTAACACCACCAAAGGTCTTGCATCAAACAGAAATCAAGCCTGGCTCTCACTCTTTGGCTTCTGCCAGCAGCCTGCTTCCAGCCCAGCTCTCTCTCACACCTACTCTGGCTATTGTCTTTCTCACTGCCAGCTGGGGTGGTCTGGTCTACTTTTGTCATTAATGAAGTGCATAGGGGAAGGGACCAAAACAACTTTCTCTCTACTCCCCACCACCACCTAAAGCTCTACTGCTTTAATTTTTTCCCCTCCTCAGCCTGACTCTTCTCTCAAAAATCAGCTAAGTGGGGACTCTTCAAGCATTAGAGTGTGGAAAGGTTATGAAGGGGTAAAGGTAAAGGGACCCCTGACCATCCAGTCACAGTCGCAGATGACTCTGGGGTTGTGGCACTCATCTCGCTTTATTGGCCGAGAGAGCCGGCGTACAGCTTCTGGGTCATGTGGCCAGCATGACTAAGCCGCTTCTGGCGAACCAGAGCAGCGCACGGAAATGCCATTTACCTTCCCGTCGGAGCGGTACCTATTTACCTACTTGCACTTCGTGCTTTCAAACTGTTAGGTTGGCAGGAGCAGGGACCAAGCAACAGGAGCTCACCCCGTTGCAGGGATTCGAAACACCGACCTTCTGATCAGCAAGCCCTAGGCTCTGTGGTTTAACCCACATCATCACCTGCTGTGGCTAATTTCATTCCCATTCCTCTGCACTCTGTTTTAGGGATAAAAGTAGACACCCACCTCTGTTTTATAGCCAACCAGTGAGCATGTGTTTAGCAAGCAGCTACATGTCTATTTTGGCCCTTGGAAGACCATGCCAAAAGGACCCTTCCTAAAAAGGAAGACTACTAAAAAGGTAGATAGATATTGCAGACAAAGTTTGGTGCCACTGCCAGGGCTAGCTACCTTTACTGCATCACTCCAGAGTGGTTTTGATAGGTTCATTCATTGTATCTGTCCTTCCTTTTCAGAAAACTGTCTTATAGGGGCGATTATTGGGTTATGAAGAAAGCAAGAAACAGCAGCAAATATACTTATCTTATAAAAAAGAAAGTGTGTGGAGATGATCTAGGGAAAGATGTCTGGTTTCCTAGAATGAAGGGATAGAGGTGGCAGAGAACTACCTTTGCCACTCAACAACACACCCAGGGACCAGTTCCCTGCTTCTGCCCCCCCCCCCACGAGATGCCTGCAGAGCCTAAACACAGATAATAGGATAATAGATAGCCAGATAATTCCCGGGCCTATGCTATTCAATGGAAACATTATGTCCAAACTGAATGAATTACATATTGCCTTTCCCCACTCAGAACTGAGATGACCCAAGGGCAGCATGACCTAGATTTGCTCTTCTTAGGGGGAGAAAACAATGAAGACTAGTTGCATTTTTGTATAAAGAAAATTATTGGCAACTGTACAGGTGCTGCTACAAGGAGAGGGAGCAGCTCTGCTCCCCTGTAACAACCTCCCCCTGAAAGAAAGCTATCCTGCATCCAAAATGCCTTCACTAACTCCCAGCAATATCACACACACACACACACACACACACACACACACACACACACGTCCTCTGGCTAACTCATTCACGCACAGGAATAAATTGTCCACCTATCTCCCAAACTATAATAGAAGCACCAACCTAACCTTCATGGACTATTAACAAGTAATCTCCCTAACAAAGGAAGGTTGGCCAGAGGTTATCACTCAGTTGTCTTCCTACTGGTACCGTTCTTTACCACAGTTGGTTGCTCTTTTGGCTAGATTGCTATGAGTACATAGTAGTTAACAGAACTCTCATCACTAATGTCTGACCTGGGAAGAATGGTGGTCGAATGACGGTCTTGTAGCGCAGAATGAGTCCGATGCAATAATGGTCAATTAGCCTGAACAGGTGCTAGAGAGGGTGTCTGTAGTCTATATGGCCAGCAAGCAAGCGTGCTTTGATTTGTGCTGACACGGCACAGCAATTACAGGAGAACCTGCTGCTCCTCCATCTGTTGTGTCCTGTCCTTTCTTGTGTCCTCAGGCAGCTTCTGGACACAGCCACACAGGTCTCCCCCTTCTGTTTGCATTTGCATTTAGCTTTTGGTTCTGTGAATATACAGATGCATGTCCCACTGCAGGAAAGTGTGCTTTGAGGAGGCGATTTCATGCCATTAAGAATATAGGGAATTGCCTTATACCAGATCAGACCATTGCCTTGTCTACCCTGACTGGCAGCGACTCCAGCGTTATCAGTGTGCATACTTTGGATGTAAGTACTTGGACAAAGGAGAGAAGGAAGGTATGTGGTGCAAAATATATGCACAAAAAGACCACAATAGGAATGAAGTGAGATCCTGGCCAACCAACAATTGTGTTGCAGCATTGACAATGGATCTGGGTGGTGGTGGAGAAAAGGTCTAGGGTTCTCGCCAAGCAATTTGCTGGAAAGTCTCTTTTGGTGTTGTACAGGGTGCTGCTGAAATTTGAGACCCCAAGGTCCGCCACTTCTCCAGTGGCTAAAGTGACCCTTGCAGTAGGGAGCCAAGATGGAGGAGAACAGCATGTCCCGTGGAGAAACAATGGCGGTCCTTGCATCCTGCCTGAGCTGCCTGGAGTGGAACATGGTGGTCCACTTGCCAACAGAGCTGTACTCCCTGCTTTGCTAGGTCTCCTGGGCCTCCAAGGAGGGCAAGAGAGCACAAGTGGTACATAGACCAACACTGAAGGGCTGATGCCACAAAGCTTAGCTGGAGGTGTGATGTCTGAAGTCAGGGAGGAAAAAGGAAACATGCCGGGTGGAGTTAAGCACCGTCTCTCTCCATGGGGAACCTGTAGCCATCTAGGTGTTGTTAGACTACAACTCCACTTGTCTCTGACCATTTGACCTTGCTGGCTAGAGCTGATGGGAGTTGAAGTCCAGCAACATCTGGAGGGCTATGGGTTGCCCCATCACTGCCCTGGATTCTGAAGCCAGTTCTGAAGCTCAGAAGGCTTGTTTCCTCACCAGGGGCTGTGTATCCCTCATTCCCTTTGGATACAGAGGTTTGGTGTCTGAGTGCACTCAAAACAGGCATCCACACATGTAAGCTGAATATCAGAAGAGAAGCTGGGTTGCACCCCTTGGGCCTCGTACTTATTAGCAGGTGCCTCTAAATAGCGCAGCTCTCCGCCTTTTGTAGTTTGCATGCTCTCTTTAGGATGAAGTACAAATCCTGTTTATTCTGAACAGTTCACTAGGTGATGAATGTAACAGAAGAAATAGAAATTTTCTGGTAGTTGTGCTGTAGATAATAAATAAAATAAAATGATTCTTTTTTTTAAAAAAAGTCAAGCTTTGAAGATATCAGCAATAGAACGAACAGGTTAACCTGGAGCTCATAGAAATCATAGAACTGTAGAATTGGAAGGGACCCTAAGGGTCATCTAGTCCAACCCCCTGCAATGTGGGAATCCACAGCCATCTCTGAGTGGGCTCAAACCACCAACCTTCTGGTTAACAGCCAGACACACTGTGTGTGTGTGTTTTGTAGTGAATGATCTATTTTGGCAAGTGAATATGAATGGAAAATGTGTTTTCAGTATTTTTGCTTGCATTCTTTATTATAAGGAAGAAACATATTTTCTCTTGGGGTGGACATTAGGAACAAAACAAGGCTGTTCTTATTACAATGTCCTTTATCAATTCTGCGAAAGCAATTGTGCTGGAACTGGGAAATGCATTTGCACAACGGCAAACACTGTGCTTTGGAGGTCTTTTCATACTAAGAAGAAAAGAGGGGCTTTTAGAGACAGTGGAAATGTAATATCCAATCTCTGTAATGGTTTCCTAATGTTTGCAAAATGAGAAGGCTGTGTCATCCGAACACTTTAATGTAAATAATGAGAAATTGTTCTACATTATCTGAAATAATCAAGGCTGCTGAAGAACATTTGATGTCCATTTGCTGTGTACAGAGAAATTTACACACAATAATAGATACCTAAGGATTGCATTTTACATTCAATAAGTCCTGAATTCTTGCAACATTTACAGTACATTTCCTTTTCTTCCCAATTTAAGCTACTGTGCATAAACAAAACATCACTTGTGTACCACCACAGACTGAGAATATTATTTTCATCAACATAGAAACATATATGGTCTAATCCGGTGAAATAGATCAGTACACAGAAACAGCTTTCTCATGTACCACTAGTGTAGTTGTACTTTGGGAAGCACATGTGCACCATCTAAGCCTCATTGAACTGTTGGTTGTATCCTTGGATGATGATGGGTGATGCACATTTTCCTCTAGGTTGTGATTACAGCATCCACAAAGTGTTACCCAATTGAGGATAGTTTCGTTTGTATCATCTGTGCCCAGAAGTTGCCAGAGAGATCTATTCTCCACTAATTTTTAGCAGATGACTATGAGCTTGACTGCACTGCAAAGCAGAGTCCAGATTCTGAGCAACTATTTGAAAGTCCCTTCCATACATTCAAGAGGCATAGTGGTAGGGTGGTTAAGCTTGTCTATATTCCACAAACAACACGAATGCCTTTTTAAAATAAGCAGGTTAGAGGTGGGTATGGGACGTATAGGATGTCCTATATCGTATATCTCTCTATATTGCTGAAACTTCAAAGTTGTTGCTATCCTGCCTCGAGTGTAAGGAACAGAGTGAATCGCGAACTGGCAACATAATGATAATTACACAGATGATTGGACTTGGATGCTCTTTGCAATGTTTTTAGACAGGCAAATAAATAAATAAATAAATAAATGGAACATGTTTAGACAAGAACTTTGTTCGGCCATATGGTCTAACACCCGTGGACATCCAGTGCATCATGCAAGTTGAAATTTAACAACGCTAGTAATTAGGCATCTAAATTTAGACAATACATTTGCACGTGTCAGTAATTATTCTTTGTTATCGGCCATGCCGTTTGCTACGTTTCCCACAGAACAACTTGATTTCCTGTTCAAACACTTCTGAAATTTAAAATGCAATTCCCCACTACCACATTATCAGCACACCATCAATTAGAATAGATGATGTAAATGCAGCCAAGTCTTCCCATAAAGAGCTTAAGATCCGTCCTGCTAGATCAAACCAAAGCCTACAACCCTTCTCTTGCTGTTGTTTCCCAGCAACTAGAATTCAGAGATAGGCTTTCTCTGATCCTGGAAGTAGCAGATAGTCACCCGTAGCCATTGAGGGCCTCATCCTCCATCAGTTTATTTAATCCCTAAGGCCATCTAAATTGATGCCACTGCCACATTTTGCAGTAGCAAATTCTGTGCTTTAATTATGCACTGAGTGATGAAGTACCTCCTTTTGTCTGTCCTGAATCTCCCACCATTTGGCTTCATTGGGTGATTGTGGGTCCCAGTTTTAAGAGAGAGGAAGAAAAATGCCTGGTTCCATTGAGCTTGAAGTGAAGTCCATTCTTTCAGCTCAGCTTATCCCAACACATGCTTGTGTGCATAACAAATTCCTCCTGCCAACAACTTCTCATCCATGTGCCATCAACTTCCTACCCAGCCAACTAAATTTTGCTTCTAGGACTGCATGATTACATTTCTCCCCACCCCCATTGGTACCTTCCCAGTGCTATCTACCCACATATTTAGATGGTGTGTGACATCTACTAACTTTGAACTAGACAGGCATATTACCATGTGGTCTATGCACCCATCAGAAGGCCGTCTCTTGGTGCTTCTGACGATCTTGAAACTGATACCCCTGCAGGCTTTCTAACTTCATAACTGTTGTAAATCTTGGACAACTGGGATGAGTAAGATCAAAATCCAAGGATGATTACCGGTAATTGCCCTGGCCTCCTTGCCCTATTGATACATTCACATAGAAGTTTAACTCACCTGCCAGCTGTTTATCTTGATGCTTTGTCACTGAGATGGAGGTGCTTCATAAGCTATGGATCCCCTTGTGCTCGTTCCCATCATTCTTGTCTAACTTATTCATGCCACCCCAGCCTTGTCAAGAAGTGCCTTAAATGGTTAATTTAGAAGCACTGGGGATTTGCCTCCCCAAAGCACTACCATGTGCTAGCGTGAGGAGGATGGATTCTGATAATAACACTTCATGGAACCTCATTTATAATCTTTCTTGCTTGGGTGACTGAATATTCCATATTATTAATATAATCTTTCCTGTTGCCATTATGAGGCAAAGGATATTGGCAGCTTACTAATGATATTTCCCAGCCTTGAGCAACTTGAATATAATTCCAGACAAGATGGAAGGTCTGTTGGTGGGGGAGACTTTTTTAAAATATGGGTTTAGACTGAAGTATAGCCTGTTCTAGAAGGGGAATATAGCTTTGGAGTGATCCTGGATCCACTGCTCCTAATCTAGAAGCTCAGGTAGCATAGGGGACTAGGAGTGTTGCTTACCAGCTTTGGCTGGGCAAGTCGGAACTCATTTTAATCATTTGTAACACTCTAGGACAGATTACACCTCTAGGACAGATTACACTCTACCTGGGGCTGCCCTTAAAAAGCATCCAGATATATCAGTTATCATGAAGTAACATCTGATACCCTTTTTAATGTGTTGTGTGAGGGGGAATTATTGATTTGGTTTTGTTCTTATTTTGCTTATGTATCTTTTTGTTTTTTTATATTGCAAATTGCCCTGAGATCTATGGATGGAGGTTAAACAAGCAAGCAAGCAAGCAAACAAACAAACAAACAAACAAACAAATTTATTTTACCCTGCCTGATTTACACTGCCTTCCTCAGTGTTTCCAGATTCTGTTTAATGACTGGCCCTGTGCATTGTAGGTTTCTTTGCCATGCATGGGAATGTCCAAGAATTTGAGGCAGGACCCAAAACATGGATCAAAGAAAGAAGAGAGAGCTTTTGAGCATGAGCAAACTCACAAATGGGTAAGCACAGACCAGATACCACCAGTTTCCTGAACTGGCAGGATAGCAGGGAGGAGGAAGAAGATCCTGGCAAGGGGGGCAGCTGCAACTGGGACCCACTGGGGCAAGCCTGAGATGGGAAAGGAGAGGTTGGGGTTGCGGAAGTAGACACAGGATGACAGAGGGATGGGGGTCAGTGTGCAGAAGAGCAGGACCCCTCATCAGAACCAGAGAGCCCCCCATCTCCACAAACAAGTCAGGCTCCAACGTGCAAGGAGCAGCAGGAGATAACACTCTACAGACAAGGGTGCACATCCCAGTTGGGGATCATTAGCCCTGGCAGGAAGTGTGTGATTCCTCAGCTGGATTATGCTCAGAACAGGTGAGGGTCACCTGCCTTGTCAAGACCAGATGCTGCAATCAACATGCAAGGTACGAAAGGGAAGCAGAGCTGAGGTGCTGTGTCTGCTCAATTGCCTATGTTGATGGACCTCGGCTTGGATGCTCTAGAACCTTTATGGGACTGTGCTTTGGGTTTGACTCAGGACTGTGTTTACTGACCATTGGACATTGAACTTTGCTTATGTGGAGTGACCCCTGGACTGGGTTTCCTGACTGTTGAACTTTGGATTTAGCATACTGTATATGCCTGCAGGACTTGCTGCCAGATAGGCCGGAGGTGCAGGACAACCACCCTCAAGTGAGCTTGAACCCTCTATTGAGCAGGTAAACCATATGTTTAATAAGTTTGTTTGAGTTTTAATTTCTCTTAGTCTATCCTGTTGTAGTTTTAACTTTCTGTATGTTTCAAATTATGGTTGTACTCCCCCCCCCCCCAGTGATAAGTGGATTGTTTTATCTTTCTTGTAAATTACTGGGGGTTCCCCCCACCTCTGCACTCAAGCGGTATATAAATTTTAGGAAATAAAGAAACAAAACACTGTCCTTGACCCATTTTCTCCCTTCTGTGTTAGGGACAGGCAAAATATGTCCAAGTCCTGCTAACCAAATCTTGGTTTATGCCATATTGGGTCTCTAAAGAGTCTTTGCAAGTGCTGTTGAAAGGAAAGGGCTAAAGCCAGACTGAGAAGCAGATGTGTAACCATAGGAGATGTCAAAGCTCTCGTAGGCAGCCGCCACGAAGCAGCAGGAAGTATCCAGGTGAAAAAGCTGTTGTCAGGGAATCAAAGTCTGTTTCCTTTCCCCCACCAATGTACCAGCTAGGAACAAAGGACTCTGGGGGAGTGACCAGATCCAGGGTGCAGGAGGACAATTAAAGATGGCGGCAACTTCCATGGCATTTGTTGAAAAAGGGAAAATGGATAAAGTGTTCGCTTTTGTTCTTCTTAATAAGTGCTCACATTAAAGGCTGAGGATTTAAGAATATGTGCGGAGAGGGAGCAACACACTTGCTCTTTGTTATGAAAATATGTGACTATTTTAATGTGATAAGCCTTGGAAGAACTGTATCATTGTGTTGTGTAATAACAGAAAGCACAGAAATTACTAAGAACTGAGAAAACTGCTTCACAATATGCTTTCTTCGAGGATGAAGGAAAGGCAATAATGATGCAACCTTCTGCAAAGCTGTTTTTTTTTAATGTTCTAAATGTACTGGTTGGACAATGGGTGGGCAATCTGACAAGAGTCCCCCACCAACCAGGCAGATAATGAATTAAGTGGTTATAGTAAAAAAAAAAAGCCACAACAAGAAGTAATGATCAGAAGTGTTGTTATTTTGGGTACACAGTGTTGTCTGGGTAATTGCTGCTGGTGTTTACAGTGCATGAAATCCAATCATGTGCAAAATGTCAGCAAATACCAAAATACCACTTAAAACCACGTAAAAAAAAGATTAAAAGTGTACTCTGGGTAGGTTCTCGGCATTATCCCCCCCTCCAAAGATTATAATTTATCTTAACTTGTGACTGAAGCTACAGAGTAGGTGAGCTATTATGTTGTTTTCAAAAAAATAAAATCATTTAATATCTTCGTTTTCCCCACCCCCCTCTTACAAAAAGAGTTTTGAGTTTATTACTTCACAAGCACTCCTGATGTGGGTCCCTTAGCTTCCAACCCATGTGAAGAAACTGGATGCTGGCCAACAGATGTTGGCAACGCCATAGCAACAGGACACCACATATGCCCATCTTTCCATTTCCCATTTCTGACGCTCCATCGCCTGTGCTGGAACTTCAGGAATCTGAGTGGGTGAAGCAGTGTGCAGTGAAGAGATGCTGTGGAGAGGGAGTGGAGGAGGGATTGTTGCAAGTAGAAAATCTGTGGGGAGTCTTCATCCTGCAGTAGTGTTTCTTTATTATTATTTTCTATGTAAATGTGTCCCCAACTTCATAGCCCAGGATGATTCCCAAAGTTGTTGTTGTTGTTGTTGTTTAGTCATTTAGTCGTGTCCGACTCTTCATGACAGCATGGACCAGAGCACGCCAGGCATTCCTGTCTTTGATTCCCAAAGTGGCTTGCCATAAAAAAGGATAAAATACTTAAAAGATAGAATAAATGGTAATAAAACCAAGAAATAAATAAGATAAAGCGTTAGCTCCAGTGAAACAGGCCTTTCTGAGAAGGATTCAGCCTTTTGTGCACAAACTGAATGAGCAGCTAAGCCTCTCTTGGCAAAACTGGTGGTCACCCACAATACTGCAGGAGGAGGAGTCATTCAGCAGCTCTCAAGGCAGTGGTGGAAGTTAGTTGGGAAGAGCTACTGCTTCAGGTATAGAGCTTCAGGAATTAATAAACCTTTAGGCATATCCCCCCACCCTGACACTGCAAGGTATCTTTCATGGACAATTATGACAGTCCAACATAAGGTTATGGCATGTCTAAGCCCTTTGAATTTGGCCTCTGTTGAACAGTGACTTTGGGGTGTGTGTGTTTCGGGCTAGACATTTAAATTTAAAACTTGTATAAAGAGTCTGCAACATGTGCAAATAGTTCAGCTGAGCACTTTTCAGGAATATGGAAAATCTCTCCCCCACTTTTCCCCCGGTAACTGGGGATGATTCCAAATATTCTTATGAGACTGCTGAAAGGCGTTTTTTAAATTTTTTTTAACAAACACTTCCCTAAAAAGAAGGCGAAAGTGTGTATCGAGGTCACTAAAAAGAAAACAGTGCCACTACTTGTAAATATTTGCAAGTCCCTCGAAACCCAGTGGATCTTTGAAATCTGGATGCAAATAACTCCACTGCTTTGTGAGGCATCAAAAGTGTAATGTGCTAGTTAGAGGTGCCCCCCTGAGCTATGGGGGTCATGGTCCATCCTGTTCTTCAAAGAGACTCTTTCTCCCGTACAGGAAACAACACCCCAGACAAAGCTCAAGCTGTCCTTTGAAATTGTACTTTCCAACATTTTACAATGCAGTTTTCCAACTAGATAATGTATACAAAAATGTGTAAATTAGGAGAAAGTGTGCCTTAAAATGCGTGTGTTATTGAAAGTAACATACAAACTATACTATGTTAAGAAAAATTACCTGCAAAAATGTGTGCATTAGAGGAAATGGCAATTAAAATGTGTGTATTTAGGATAATTTTTGCGACAAAATGTCTGATGAATTTTCATGAGGATGTTAAAGATCATTCACAAACAGATTCAAAAATCTTAAGAACTGAACTTCGTAAAAATGAGAAATGGAGAAACTGAAATTGACAGATTTGTCCATCCCTAGCCTGTAGATCAGGGATAGGCAACCTAAGGCCCATGGGCTGGATGCGGCCCAATCACCTTCTAAATCCAGCCCGTGGACGGTCGGGAATCAGCGTGTTTTTACATGAGTAGAATTTGTCCTTTTATTTAAAATGCATCTCTGGGTTATTTGTGGGGCATAGGAATTAGTTCATTTTTTTCTTCAAAATATAGTCCGGCCCACCACATGGTCTGAGGGACAGTGGACCAGCCCATGTCTGAAAAAGGTTGCTGACCCCTGCTGTAGATACTGGGGGTGGGTATTATGTGCCATACCTGTTCTCCCATCTCCATTTAGGCCTTTTTGTGTTCAGGCAAATGCTTGGGCAGGGCTCTAGAGAAGCCTCCTTGCATCTCTAGCTATTGGAATAGAGAGGCCACTGTGTTTCTTGCCCACCACAGCTCCATGTTAGCATAATAATGTGGAAACACCACTTTTGATTATTCAGATAGCTGACCATCCCCTCCAAGAATCTGCTGTTCAGAAAGGCAAGACTGTATTGCTTTGATGGAGATCCATGCCTGCAGTTTGGCAATTCCTCATGAGAGGCTCAGCACACACAAACTAAGCAGGCCAAAACTAGATAAAAATATGCTACCTGTTCACGGGGACATTAGGAGGCTGTCTCCTACTGTCCCTTGTTCCCTAAAAGCCGTTCTTTCACCTTATTTTTACTTATGGTACATGAGTGGTGTAAATAGTGCCACATTGATGTGTGTGTTGCTTTATTTTAGAAACAATTTTGGAAGGTGCCAAGGTAGCCTATACTCGGGCCAAGATGTAATGTGATTGTTAATATACAACAATTTTGCTGAGAAATATAGTTTAGAGCAGCAGCAGAATCTGCAATGGCTTAAATAGCATCTCTATCGTCGGTGTCTGTAGGACAATATAAAAATGAAACAAAGAAAAGTACAGTAGTCTCCTTTTTTGGTTAGGTAAATCAAAGAGAGAGGAAATTTTGCATCGGATTATGTCTTAGCACCACAAAGATCCCATTGACCACAAAATACATTTGGAAAGCACAATAAGAATGTGTACTGCAAGGTATATATGGACAGGGCTTTTATTTATTTTTTAGGAAAAAGAGGTGGTGGAACTTGCTGAGTACCCACCTTCTCTTCTTCGCTCCCACCACCACTGTTGGCAACACTGCTGCCGACCTCAACCACCTCTGACAGCACCAACACAATCACCATGGCAACTTGATCGTTGCACTGCACAGCCTCAGGCCTGGTGCCCCCCGCCAGTGCACACCCCCAACCTAAAGAGGTGCCAGAACTCAGTTCTGGTGAGTTCTGTCTGAAGAAAAGCCCTGTACCTGTATATGGAGAAGATAAATGGTGCCAGCAATGTCAGCATGTTGTGGTCTACCTTAAGACTTGGGGAAACTCAAGTGTACATATCCATTTCCTCTTATTTATTTCTTTGGAAAAAGACCAAGGATTCTAAAGGAGGCAATACAATTTGCATAATTATAAAGGGGTGTCAATCATCCTTTGAATGAGCCGTACTGATGCTTGGCTTAGTATAACCAGTTGATTCAGGGCCACCAATGCCCTGAATTTCAGCCAATAGTAGTTGCCAGCTATTGTGAGGTTAACTTCGTGAGGCAGTCATTTCTGAAGTCGTGTGTCAACATAATGCAAGAGCTTCTTTAATTTACTATGTCTCAAAGCATGCAGAATAAACAGGGCACCTAAATTAAAGGTTATATCCCACCTCCTGAGGGTATATGAGAAACAACATGGGTTTTGGTGAAAATAAACTGCAGTAGAAAGGAAACAGGGGTGCATGCAACAAATACAGGGCAGAATGAAAATTAATGCCTTCTTACACCCCCACCTGTTATGCATGGACTTCAAGGAAAGTGGCTATAGGATCACAGCCTACATTTTGCATGCACCTGCTGAAGTGGTCCAGCAGCAGATACCGGTACATCAAAGTGACCCT
This sequence comes from Lacerta agilis, assembly GCF_009819535.1. Lineage (NCBI taxonomy): Eukaryota > Metazoa > Chordata > Lepidosauria > Squamata > Lacertidae > Lacerta > Lacerta agilis. The sequence goes on along the minus strand of NC_046314.1, from coordinate 40,324,389 downwards.
GCTAGGAAGCAAATTTTATAGGAACTAAAATGGTAATACCAATAGTTTTAGCTTATTATGCCATGTACAACAATTTGCTATAACATTTGATTTGGAAGAAAAAAGCTTTCCTTTTCATGATGGATACATCAATGTCTTTCTTCTGCCAATGACTTCTTTGTTCTTCTGTGCTTGTGTTCTTCCTGAAGAAACCCATCAAATGGGATGTGAGGGAGAAGGGTCACCTGTCACAAATCATTTTTATCAAAAGAACTGGAGCAGTACAGAAATTGGCTTGTATTTCTTGTTCTATCTCCATCACTGTCCAGAATTATTTTACAGTGCAATATATTCTTTCAGCTTCTCAGATTGCCAACCTGAAAAATCAAACAATATTCAAGAAGAGATGCTTCCTTTTTTGTGAAGTTAAGTACTCATGCTTAGGGAATAAAGAGGAATAAAATACAGTTGTGAACTGATACAGTATAGTGGTTAGATTCTAAGTTCTTCACATTTAAGTCCCAATGAAAATCTGTCAGTATTCCTACGAATATACCAGTTTTGTATGCAATTTTGTCTAACATGCATTTTTTTGCAAACAATTTTCTCATAATATGATGAATTTTTGTGTGTTATTTTCTTAGATGTGTGCATTTTTTTAATGCCCACATTCCCTTTGTATGTGCATTTTTATGTAAGTTACTTGGCTGAAGAACCACATTGCAAAATTTGGAGAAGTGTGACTTTCAAAGGATCATTGTGTTTCGGTTTCCGTATTGTTTCAGAAAGGACAAAATAGGGAGGTTTGCCTTTAAATGTGAATCGAACTGAACCTCATCCCTGTCCTTGGGATGTGGATGGACTACAATGTCTCCCATTCCTGACCCTTGGCTATGCTGGCTTGGGAGCTGGAGGGCACTACATTTTCTGTAGTATTTGCTGCCTAGTTGATTGTAAGAGGGCCGCCATGATTAATACAGGACAACCTTTTTGAGCCTAGAAAACTTTGAGGAGCGCTGCTGTAGGAGTTTTTTTTTTTTAAAAAAAAGGCCATATCAGGCAATAACTGAATAGTCATAAAGGCAAAAAAAGAACAGGAGTAAACCCCCAAGCGGAGGGGGAAGAATCAAAGGAGAGATTATCCTAACATCTTTCAAAAGCACACAAAAGACTGAGAGGGGAGTGGGGGGAAGAGCCAGCTTGATTCTATTAACTAAATTTTAACACCTCTGCCCAAGTAGACCTGTGAAAAAGGCAGGATTAACACTTCCAGAACTAGATATTGCTGCACTGAGAGAACAGAAAACAACCCGAATTACTATGGCACATGTTAAAAGTGAGAGGTTCACCAGCAAGGCAGTCAGGCTAAAAGCTCCAGACAGACAGCTGACAAATCTGCCAGGTAAAGATACCAGTCAAAGAGCTTAGGAGGTAGCTGTGCAAAAATGGCAGGTGACAGATATCGTAACTTTTCCACTGAGGTAACATCTCAGTCTCTCAGAGTGAGATCAAGTGTATATGTTAAAGTTTAAAAGTTTCAGTTACAGGCACATCAATATCTTACACTACATGCCTTTTCCTCTGCAAATTTTGTCACCAATTCCTCTAGATCAAGTGCTCTAACAATAACCTCACTCTCAGGCTGATGGTTTGATTACATCAACATAACAGACAACCATTGTCATTTGTTCAATATTACTAACATCAGGTGTGCTGCCCACAATAACTGGGTAGTATTTGGCTGAGTTTGGATGTGCTTATTTTTTCTGTTTATAGCAGTATAAACTCATTTGGACTATTTTTTCCTAGCTAGTGAACCATTGTTTCTTGATCATTAACTCTGCACACAAGTTCATTCATGATAGGATAGAAAAGGGCTAGATATTCTACAAACTTCAAAAATATTCCATTGCTAGCACGGTACAACTTTTCAGTTGTACCATGGAATGCCAAGTTTTGCATGCCTAGAACTCTGACCAAAGCACTGAAACCTTCCAAGATTGGTCTCCAATCTTGCCTAATTTTCTGCTGCTTTATATCATCAATTGTTTTACCTTTAAATAAGTGCAATTCAAGTCTCCTCTTGTATGGTATAGGAGAAAATCTGTTTTTTTAGTCTTTGCAAAAATCATGTGATACAACCTGCTGCGGTCCATGTTGTCACACAAATTTTCACTGCAATAGTTAGACCAGTTAGCCAGGTCACTGTAATTCAAATCAGGCACAACACCACCTTCTTTTGCAGACTTTGCAGTACTCCCACTTTTCTTGACACCCCCTTTTTCTTCTGTTTTCCAGAAATATCTCCAATCTGTGAAACTTTGGTCTTAGAGTTTATATGATTTGTAGTGGGTACACCACATTCAACTCCCTCAGTGTTAGTTTCAACAAGAGTATAGTCATATTTTTGTTCTTCAATTGCTTTCTGTGTACAAAGGAATTTCAGGAAGAACTCCTCTGACTTTGCTCGCTCCTTAGCTTTTTCAGCCTTTCGTTTGCAGTACTGAGCTCCAGATGGTTGATTTATTTTATCAGCCATAGCTCACTAGAATAATGAATACATTTTCTAAATGAGATTAAGATGTGACTGTACAATTTAAAATTAAGTGGATTTTAACTTTGTGTGTGGATAACCTCTAATCAATTCTATGGTTTAGCTATTTCATATATACATAAAAACAATTCTAATGTATAAATTACCTCAAAAATGATAAAGTCTTCAAAATATAAAATAAAAGTAAAATATTATCAGAAATTTATAAGATATAACAAAAGATAATCTGTGTAAAACTGTGCCCTTGAAAGCTTCATACTGGACCCCTCTGTGGTCTGTGCCCTGGGTGGCTGCCTAGTTAGGCTAATGATAGCAGTGGTCCTGGGTGCAGGGAACCTTTGGATTGCCAGATGTTGCTGAACTACAAGTCCCATCTCCCCTGGCCATTGGTCATGCTTGCTAGGAATGATGGGAGTTGCAGTTCAGCATCATCTGGAGGGGCAAAGGTTCCCCACTTCAGTTGTAAATGACAGGAAAGACCCTCTGCCAGGGGAGCCACTGCAAGTCTGAGTACACAGAACTGGGCTAGGTGGATATTTGAAAGGAGAAAGGTTCATGTTGAAGGACTGTTTCACAAGGTAAACATAGTTTGTAATGCATCTAATGGTGGTTCTCTGACCAAGTGTTTCCATGAAAGTGTCTTTCACATTGGCAACACGTACATATTTTTAGGTGTACACCTCAGATATTTTATGAGTACACTTAAAAGTCTAATGTGAGAAACTTGCCTTTGCAAATATGTGTGTCAGTCAGGTGCATTTGTTCGAGGGGGGGGATCTTTGTAAGTCAGTCCCCATTGCAGGTATGTCTCTGTGAATGCACATTCAAACCCTATTAACATCAAAACACCATCTATGGAAAACCCCAAAAGTTGTAGTAGTAATAATGATGATGATGATAATTTTATTATTTATACTCCACCCATCTGGCTGCGTTTCCCCAGCCACTCTGGGCAGCTTACAGTACATATAAAAACATAGTAAAAGGTCAAACATTAAAAACTTCTCCTCCTTCTGCCCTGATGTCAATAGCCAGGGAATTCCAAAGTGAAGGTACTCCCACACCAAAATATCAATTTCTCACAAGTGCAGGACAAGTATTATGTGGTACCTGTAGTAGTGCCAGTTCTACAGTTCCAAGTTGTGGTGTGGACACATATGGGGTAAGATGATCCTGCAAATAAACTGGTCAAAACCATTAAGGGACAGATAGCAACACCTTGAACTTGGCTCGGTACATGCACTTAAAAAGAAAAGAGATGTGTTTTATTCTAGTTCGGGGGAAAAAAATTTCCTCCTGCTTTTGAAAGGGGCTACCCTGTTAATAACTATTCATTGGAGCTGAGTCTTTTGTATCCACAACGCCTCATCCCTGAATCCAACAAAAGAGGCTAGTCTCTAAGGCTCCTATATATGTCATTGTCAGAGGCCCTTCAGTTCATAAGTACACCGTTACCAGGAGATTAAATGAATTAAAAATTGATGAACATTCTGTGCTAGATGTCTTGCAGTCAAGGATATTTAAGCAGATAAAAGAGCGCCAGGGTAGGGGGAGGAGAAAGAGAAAGGCAGAGAGAAAGGGGTTAGTTGCTAATGTTTTTATAATGGAGAGGGTTTTCATAGAAAAGGAAGGGGGGGGAGATCTGCAGGGTTCTGAGCATGTGCTTATTAGAAAAGCAAAATCAAGGGGGAAATTAGCGTGCCAGGTTCTTTGGGAAGTTCTTTGTGCTGGCCACACAGAAGGACTCTGAACAGAAATAAGGATTTTTAACAAATTGCATTGGCATTACTTGACTCGGCAGCAGCCTGTGCTAATGGGTAAGCCTAAGTATAAGGCAGAGAAGACAGCCCACTGTGGAAGTTCACCGGGGCTATTGTGAGGGTGAGGTGCCAACTGTGTAAAAGGAGACACTGATTATTGACCCGCTGTGGGAAGATGGCCTGCAATGTCTTGTGAGTATGGATGCCTATAAAAGAGAGGTGTGGAGAACAAAGTGATAAAAGGCCGGAAGCAGCTGAAAGTTCTGCTTACCGGTATATGAAAGCTACATTCCTCAGTCACTGCATCTACTGCAGATGATGGCAGAAGTAAGTTTTGAGGTGGGGGTTAGGCAGGACAGGAGAAACCCACCCAGCCTTATTAGTTTCTTATTTATTGATAGTGCTATCCAATACATGTCTACTCCGAAATAAGTCCTATTATGTGCAATGCGGCTTGCTCTCAGGTTGGTGAGGTGCAAGTGTACCGGTATATAAGATTGCAGCTTACGTATGGTAAAATGTTTTAGTGGAGTGGATATGGAATGACTGGCTTGGATTTTACAGTGACCTATACCTGTGCTATAAATATCTGGAAAGGGATTCTTCAAATGCAGTCTACATTAATTTTCTTTTCAAGATTTGATCCAAAGCTGACAGACTTTTACTGATGTTTAATCTGACAGGGGAGCAGTGCTTTTTCCTTCTTCTTGTGGTATATGTGGGTACGCAATACCAGCACCTTTTTTCAAGTAACAGCACCTCCTTAAAGCAGGAGAGCAATGACAGGTGGCTGCTAAATCATCTGTACCTTGGAAGTGTTTCCAGGATCCCTGGCACCTTCTCAGTTTACTCAGCCAATCCCAGAAATTAACCCCCACCCCAGTCATTCCCTGAGTCAACCGTCTCCTCTGCCCACTCTAATTTGTTATATGGATGGCTGGTTTCTTGGTTGGTGGGCGAGTGAGCAGGTGGGGAGTAGTGACTGGCAACTCTGCAAGCCATTGGAGGCATGATTTGCAAAGGTGGAAGGTGCCAGCAGCCAATGAGCTTTGAGAATGGAGGGGAGGGAACTGAGGGAAAGAAGTCGTGTGAGGAAGGCGCTTCTAGAGCGTTGTCCCACTGCACAGGCGCAGTTCCCCCCCTCTTCCCGCCTTGCTGCCAATCTCCTTGTGCAGCCATGTCACCAATGGAGACACTGCAGATGCTTCAGGGGGGGGGGGGACTTCGCCTCAGCCGGCCACTAGGAGTGCTTCTTTGAAGAGGGAGGTGAGTGTGCCTTTGAGTGGTACAGTGAGTACTGACATCTTATTTTTGGGGGGGGGCGGGGTGGCGAGCACTGGATGGGAGAAAAACAATACCTCGAGAACCAGGTGATAGCAACCTGTATTTATCCACAAAGTTCATTTAAGGAGATAGACTTTGTGTTTGGTTACACCAAACGACCCTCTATTTAATTCTAGAGCCTGAAGATGAGGGTGTGGGGGTGTGGAATGACAGGAACAATTGTCCCTTCAGGACAACAGCTATGGGAACAATACAGCAGCAATATATCAGAGTGAAAGGAAGAGAAGGCAGGTGCACCCAGGCTTCTGAGAGAGAAAAGGCTTAGAAAGTGACGAACAGCCAGCAGGCTAAGATCAGAATAAATTAAAATTACCTCTTAAAGGCAATCCTGTACATTAAAAAAGAGAAAGATAAATGAGCTGTCATTTAGAAATGTAGGGTGCCAAAGATGTGGGTCTGGAGGAAACGCTTTCAGCTATACTGCTAGTATACTTGAGCGTTTGAAGAACAAAATTATCTGTAGAATCCTTATGTGCTCTTACCTGAAGGATGTTTTCAAAATCTGTGTGTGTAAATTAAAAGATTTTCTCATTCCAGCGCTCCCTATTTGCCAAAAGACAGCGATCTTGGAAAGTTTGTCTCAGAGGGTTGTTTATATTTTGCAACCTGTGCAGGGGAACTATGCTCACTGCCCTAAATCATGTGCTGGCCACAGCCTTGGATTCAAACAGAAATCAAGCATGACTCGCATTCTCTGCCTTGTAGCCCAATTCACACACACTCTGGCTTTTGACTTTCTCCCTACCTACCAGATGAGGAAGGGGGTCCACCTATTTGCTCTTAAGACCATTTATTCACCAAGAAAGTTGCCTAGCTCATTCAGCAATGGAACCCTCCATTAGATTTTAATCCAAGACCCAGTAATCAGAAGGGACCTGGGCATCATGCAAGCTAACCCCCTAAGCTCACAACACTATGTTAGTGAAAATAACGTTAAAACACATTATATTAATGAAAACCGCAAAAATATGTATATTAAGAGAAATGCACACTAAAAGTATGACAAATGTTAAAAGAAAAATTGCAACTGATGTTGAAATGTAGTAAGCTGAATGAGAAACTGAATGAGAAATTGACCAGTCTGCCCATCCCTGTATGTGCTTCCAAAAAGTAAGTCCCATTGAGTCAGTGGAGCTCAGTCTCAGGTAATGAAGTAAAGGATTGCAGACTGAGCTATTCATCAGGAAGTCCTCTAGCTGAATCTCACTACTGTTGTGATCTTACTAGATGGCCTCTATTTCAGCCTCAGTTCTCTCATCTGCCAAAATGGCAGATAACATTACTGACCTACCTTGCAGGTTGGTTGTCAGGATTACAACTAGATAATGCATGTGAACTGCATTGAACAGTTGACTGTGCTATGCAGCTATTAAATATTAAGGTGGCTGTCCCAAAAGGTGTGTGTCCTCTGAAAGTCTATTAAAAACCAGTGTTTATTTTGTTCAGATTATTACCACTATTTACCATTGAGCTGATTGCTTTCTTCTCTCTTCTCCATCCTTTTTTTAAAAAAAAACTTATTTCTTCTCTTCATTCTGATCACTCTTTATGGTGTTCTTTTTTTTTTTTAAATCTCCCATGTCTTCTTTACCCCCTTTCTCCTTTTGTTCTGTGTCATCTGCAGGAGGGCTCCAGGTTCTTCATTCATTCTGCTACATCTTTTGTTGAAGCCGTTAGCAATGCCACCAGGTTTCCTTTGGAATCTGTGACAATAGTTTTGGGTTTCATTTAGGTCATCTTAATAAACGACCACAGGTTTGGCCTTTTACAGGAGCAAGGTAAGGCCACAGCACATTGTTGTGCCCTTGGTCTTGTGGTGTTTCTTGTGGGAAATGAAAAGAGTTGGTTTAAAGCCTTCACCGTGTGAAGGCTGATCACTGCTAAAAAGCTTTTCTTCTCACCTCCCCCCTTTTGGTCCCTGAACTGTATTATCTATAATAGGACTGGCTGGAAGGTACAGTGCTCTGATCTTTTGTAGAGAAGTTATCAAGGTAATCTGTGCTGTTCCCTTTCTGAAGCCAGTTCTGTAATAAAATCAGGGGAAGGAGAAGCAGAAGAGAGTGTTCTGTGGATGAGATCACTCCTTCCTTTTTAGGGTTTTCAAGGAAGCCTAAAAAGTTGAGCTCCCTTCTGAGCATAGGTGAAAGTTCACATTGTCTTCAGCAATTCCTTGGCTTGTAATAAATTGAGGAGGCTTCCTTCCACACCTTGAGTTCTTTTATATATATACTTTTTCTTTAAAAAAGTGAATTGTTGCATCCTGAGCTGAACCAAGCTGATTGAGGCTAAGGCTCTGGGCAGGGTGTCCTTGAGAAAAAAACTGTTAACCGTCTCCCTGAACTCCAACATAAGACTATCATTTCCAACCTGCTCTAGCTGACTTGAGCCTTTTCCAGGTTCTTAACTTAAGGGTGTTGCACCTGGTATCGAAATAGGACTGGACAGATGTGACTTTGGGAAAACATTGTAGTGTTTTGCTTGGAAATTAGTGTAGGAGAATGGAAACTTCTCTACCTATTCACTGGCTGGGTAGAGAAAGATGAAATTATTTCAAGCATTCATAGAAAGAGAATTTCTGGTCAGATGCTCTCTTACCATATCCTGTTATTCTCCGTGTTCAAATATACCTGACAAACATATCCAATAGGCGATTCTCTTGAGCATGTGTTAGGGGTGTGAACCACAAATAATGTATGTACACCTCACATTCCTGAGTCAGATCACACTGTTAATGAGGCCTATTGAGGCAGTCCAGGGAATCCCTAATCTTACCAGTAGCTTTGTTCCTCGGGTTTTTTTCCCCAAAAAATTAAGCACATTAACTTTTCCCCTCACCTCGTGGGTTTTCTGAGAAACAAACCCAAGCTGACTGGGGAGATGCCCAGAGTTAAAGAGAGGAGGTGATGTAAAGAAGTGATCTTTCTTTTGATGGACAGGTCTATGCTTTAATGAGTTGCCTTTAACATTGGTAGGGCAGAAGGCAAGGAGGCCAATAGCAGGTGGCACCAGAGTCAATAATAGACAGAGCCAACTAATTCTGTTTTTGTCTCCATCTTCATACCTGCTGACTTCTACAAAGGCAACACAGTCTGAGGAGGAGGAAGCTGACAGGTATTGTCACCCCTTGCACTGATTGTGAGTAAGGCTATAGGCAGGTGGGGGGCTTGGTGGGACAGCGCCTCCCTTGCCCTAATGGACCAGCCTCCACTTTCCCGAGTAATGCTTTTATGCATTAGGAGGACAGGGTGGAAATTCTAGTATGATAAATAAATATCTCCATTGCATGCTTGCATAAAATAAAAGCCACATTTTTTGTATCTTTATTCCATTTGTTTCTAAGCCTAGAAGGTTCTCATTATTCTTTGCTGACAGCTGTGCTAAAATATGCTCAACTTGTAGGTGATCTTAGGTGACAGCATTCATCTTCACAGAGCAATCCTCGCATTGCCATTATATATTTGCACTTGAGCATTCCGTTGGAATTGTTTTGACCACTGTATTAAATGGATACAAAATTCAGATTGGCCTTTTTCTTTCTCGTGGCTGACCTGCTATTGTTATATGAAGCTATGATACTGGACAAATTTCTCAAAAGTTACTACAGCCAACTTTATCTTATTACTTATAACTATTGATTTCTGGAGATTGGATTTCTTATTTTGACATTAAGTTTGCAATTTTTTACTTCTGGCAGTACTGTAAAAGGTAAAGGTAAAGGGACCCCTGACCATTAGGTACAGTCATGTCCGACTCTGGGGTTGCGGCACTCATCTCGCGTTACTGGGCAAGGGAGCCGGCGTATAGATTCCAGGTCATGTGGCCAGCATGACTAAGCCGCTTCTGGGGAACCAGAGCAGCGCACGGAAGCGCCGTTTACCTTCCCGCTGGAGTGGTACCTATTTATCTACTTGCACTTTGACGTGCTTTCGAACTGCTAGGTGGGCAGGAGCTGGGACCGACCAACGGGAGCTCACCCTGTCGTGGGGATTCGAACTGCTGACCTTCTCATCGGCAAGCCCTAGGCTCTGTGGTTTAACCCACAGCGCCACTAGCTCTTAATTTGCAGATGTTTCTTAACACTGCATGGTAGGCAGGCAATTGCATAGCATAGTTTGTTTGTTTATCCTTGACTAGCATGCATAGGTTCTCTGTGTCAATGCATACCTTGAATCTGAAACCCAAGACTTTGGGTAGTTGTAATGGGATGACTTTTGAATGCACCATCTTTTCTCTGTGGCTGATGAAGGTGACTTCAGGAACTGTGTGAGGCTGCAGCCACTGATAACCTTAAGACCAGTGATTTGTATGCATAAGTATCCTCACACTATAATCTGTTTCAGCCTACTGGCTTTGTGCTTCCTCTCCCTTGATCCGTGTCTGAGTAACTCACGATGAGAAGTTATTCAGCTTCCCAAATGGTGCTACTTTCCTGTTTGTTATCAGCATTTTGCTCACCACTTGCTGTTTTTTCTTTGGTTGGATTATCTGGTTGTGAACTTGACTCACTTGCTTTTCTTGTACGTTTCCTGGTTTCTGATACCCAACCATGACTTACTGTTCTGTCCCAGGCAGCAGGTGCAGGGCAGGGGTCATTCCCAAGTGATGGGGGTGTGTGTGCACTGGACACAGATTCAAGGGATGAAGGTCAGGCACTGCCAGTCCCAATTCATGATTTGGAGGTCAAGTTCAAGCAGGGCAAGGCTGAATGAGCTGTGCGGGTCCAATTAGGAGGGTCACGTTCCAGTGAGATCTGTCAAACAAAGCAGAGAGTGGATCACCGAAGTGAAGTCGGCAGAGAGGCAAACAAGCAAAGCAGGTACTGTAGCACTCTGGACAGCTCCCAGTGAAGTTTAGACTAGACATCCAATAAACCAGGCTCAAATAACTGCTGCAACAACCAGTTGGAACCTTAAGTAGGACTGCAGATTTCTCTGGGCAGCTAAGCACATCCCTGATGAACAGAATATCTACTCTTAATAGGGCTCATCCATTTACTCCAGTGGCATGAGGGAGCAGGTTTCTGCTGAGGCCTCAGGGTCTGACGAAGGTAGTGTAACCTCTTCAGGTCAAAGTGGCATTGTAGGCTCCTCTGGTCAGACCCGTCTTAGAGGGATCGGCCGCCCTGGCGCGACGATCCCTCGGCGCCCCCAGCCTGCCGCCTCTCCGCCCGCCTCCCTCCTGCGCTGGCCGCCCCTCGGGAGGGGGGGTGGGCGAGCGGGGGATGAGAGGCGTGGCGTTGGAGCGGGCGCCCGCGCTCCGGCGGGCGGAGGATGAGGGGGGGCGGGCGGGCGCTCGCGCACCGGCGGGAGGGCGGGCTGCAAGCCGGCCGCCCTCGCTTCCCAGAGCCCCAGCTGGAGTGCTGGAAGGTCGCGCAAAGCCCCGCGCCGCTCCAGCGCTCCAGCTGGGGCTCCGGGAGGCGAGGGCGGGCGGCTTACAGCCCGCCCGCCGGCGCGCGAGTGCCCGCCTGCCCATGGGGGCGGGGGCTGGTTGGGGAGGGGGAGCCCGGTATGCCGGCGGGCTCACGGGGGCGCCCCTGGGGTGCCCTGCGCCCTGGCGCGCCGCGCCACCGGCCTCTATGGATGAGACGGCTCTGCCTCTGGTGCTAGAAATGCCAAGGAGGCAGGTACATCAAAGGATGGTTCTGAGACCCAACTCTCCTGGTCTAAGATGTCCGAGATGTCCTCTGAATCCATGTCCTCCTCCCTTGAGGATAAGTCCTGTGTCACAATGACACTTTCCAAGTCTGTGTTTCTGTCCATTCCTACTGATTCCTGCTCTATGATTCATCAGAACTTTTTGACTTGCAGACATTGCTTTCCAAGGGGACCCAAATCTAAGATCTCTGCATGACTGAGCCCCTCTCTACCCCCTGATTCATTACAATGAAGCGCTTGAAGGCATTAGTCAAAACAAAATCGAAAATTCTTTCTAGTAGCACCTTAGAGACCAACTGAGTTTGTTCCTGGTATGAGCTTTCGTGTGCATGCACACTTCTTCAGATACCAAGTGTGCATGCAGAAGTGTGCATGCACACGAAAGCTCATACCAGGAACAAACTCAGTTGGTCTCTAAGGTGCTACTAGAAAGAATTTTCGATTTTGTTTTGACTATGGCAGACCAACACGGCTACCCACCTGTAACTTGAAGGCATTAGGTTAGAAGTAATATATTTTGTTTTTTTTTAACTGTGCTCTTACAAGTTTGCCCTCAGCAGATTGTAGTACAGCAAGCCCTCAACCTATGTGGGGGTAACATTCCAGGGATTGTGCCTAAAGCCAAAATTGGTACACACAACTCTGGCTTCCAACAGAGCGGAAGAGCCAGGAGACTTAGGAATAACTGTGTGGAGCTGTGGTGGCTGTCACTGCTGCCCCATCACAATCTTGCATCTGCTACTTTGGACGGCTGTACAGTCTGTCAAGTGGTATGGAGAGCCTTGAAAGAGAGATAAGAGCGGTTAGGATTAGAATTAATGGATTAGATTAGAGAGTATGATGAAGATAAAGTAAACATTTAGGGAGTTGAATCGACTACTTAGGTCAATTCTTAATTGTGTCCACATTTTATCATCTGTCTCTACATGAGCGGCCATGGAGCTATAATTAAGAGGGAGGTGAAGCAAGGAATTCTATTTTAGGGCCTGCTTGGGCCATAGCCTTTAACAAATGTCTGTGAAAGCAAATGACTCAGAAAGAAGGAACTCACAATTTAATGGATTTTCCTCTGGGGACACACGCAAGCACACACACACACACACACACACACACACAGAGCGCAGATGCCACTCTCCAGCTGGGCTTGAAAGGGAAGTCCTGGTGTTTGAAGATGTTCAGCAGATTAAGGGATTAAACAGAAAAGGCCCCATTGCAGCATTTTCCTCTTCCAGCTGGTGCTCTGTTGCTGTAGAAAGTTATCGTGCTAGAGAAAGAGATGGTATAGAAGGTAATGATTTGAGCCCTTTAATGTTAATAAATTCTGCAAAAACATTTTTCTACTGCAGGGAAACTACATTATGGTAATATCCATTGCTACCTTTACATTAAGAGGTAGGATGTGCTATTACTAGGCAGCAGGAAGGCACCAGAAAACCATATAAAGCTGGGCAAAGAAGCCATTTGCTCATGTGAGGCAACATTCTTTCCAACTATAAATTAGCTGGATTTTTAAATATTGAAACTGAAGGTTGGACATGATACAATTATGAGTGGGGTGAGGGACAATGTAAGTATGGGTAGATTATATGGGAGGACTTTAAATGTGCCTTTTATTTTAAGGCACATTTGATTTAAATCTTCCTATTTAAGATATTTTTTAACATAAATATATGCATACGGCACCACATAGAGAGTGCTACTGTTATTCAAACAAGATGCACCTAAAGCCCAGATTTAACATTTCCAGGAATGAGTAGAGTTGGCGCACTTGTCTCAGCTGAGCAAAAGTTGTCTTGGCCTCCTCTGCAAACTGGGCATTCAGACTCAGGCCTGAATCAAAGAGTGCACCAAAACTGCAAACTTGGGTCTTCAAAGTTGGTGAAACAACCCTACTTAGCATAGGAGTGAAACTGAACTTTGAAAGCCAGAGGATGTAGTTTTTGTTGAGACCATGGGATCATGCCTGAAGGGTCCCCAAATGCTGCAGTGCGAATAAAATTGCCTGCCTGCCTGCTATTGTATTTTTTTTTTAACTAAACACCGTTGACATGCTTTCTAATGATGATTAGCATCATGCCCCCTTACCAATGACACTTCAATAATGGATTCGGCCTTATTTCTCTTTGGAAGCAAGGGGAATATGTTTATTTTCTGGCCACCGAGTTGCTTTTCATAAATGGAACTGCACTTATAAGCTTGGGAATAGTATATTGGTTTGTGTTTCGTTTTCACATTCCCTCCCTCCCTCTAACTTTCTCTTTTATTCCTCTTCAGTCTTTCACTAATGGTTAGAGAAAGTATTCTAAACTATAAAGTTGATTTTGTTTTTCTAATTAGGAAGAATTAACTCATTCTTCCCTATATGTTAAAGACTCTGAGGGACACAGTAATAAAAGTAATAAAAGTAAAATTACTTTATGTGTTTGTAAGAGTTTGACAGAACAAAAAATTGGTGGAGTGTGCCTGATTTGTTCTCACTTACTTAACTTACGAAATGGACTCTCTTTCAAACTCCAGCTAAATCACTCGCCTCTCTGAATGTAAAATCAACCCAATAATGTGGTGTAATGGACAAAAGGAAAGCAATGCACAATCCACACTCTCCATTCTTTATAAATGTAAACAGAAGTTGTTTTGAAAGTGCCATTTAGAAGGTAGCTCTATAGAAAGCTAAAAGAAAGCTCTATAGAAAGCTTTAATTGTACTAACAGATACTGTATGAGCAAAGACCATTAGTTTATCCCCTGCTAGCACAGCAGACACCCAGCCTGGTCCAGTAATCTGTTCTGATCATAAATGCTGTGATGTGTGCCTGAAACTCATCCGCATAGAAATGCTTACCCATTCATTTCCATGGAGGGAACTGATTTTTTTGGTACACCCCTCCTCTGCAGCACAGCTTTGCTCTCCCCACTAAAATGAATGAGGACCTCTTTAGTCCAGGGGCTTCCTGTGCATTCCTGTCCATTGTTGGCTGGTGGCATTTGTATCCCACCCTTTCCCTCGAAGTAGATCAAAGGGGTGTACATAGTTCTTCCTCTCCTCATTTAACTCCCTGCAACAACCATGTGAAGTAGGTTAGACTGGGAGGCAGCCCAAGGTCACCCAGTGAGCTTTATGGCCAAGCAGGGATTTTAACCCTGGTCTCCCAGACTTATTCTGACACTCTAACTACTACAATGCACTGGCTCTCTCACCAGACACGCCACACTTTGTATTGGAATATATTATCTTTAGGAGCTAATAGAATCTCTGTATTCTTGAATGCAACTGTAGCACAGACTATTTTATTTTATTTAACAAAATTTATAAACTGCTGGATGTAGTAAAACCTCTAAATGGTTTTACAAGCTATGGCAGATTGTCCATTGAAAATACACATTTGTCTTGGTATTCTCTCTCTCTCTCTTCCCCCCCCCCCACAGCACACAACACACATCTGTTTGTTTAGATAAGTGCTTAGTTTAGCGCTGAGACTTTGAGCATGTCTGCCACGTATTGTTATTTCATTCCAGTGCAACTTCCTTTCACTCTGGGCCATGTTTACTCCTCCCATGCTCCTAAATAAGCCACATGCTAAGTATCCAAATGCTGCACATTATGTGCACTTCTTGTAGAACAGGATGGCTTTTGTTAATTAATTAATTAATTAATTAATTGTAAAAATATTTATATACTGCTAAATCATAAAAATATATCAAAGTGGTTTGCATCATCGTCATCGTCATTATTGCAGCTAATCGTCTCCCCACCTTTTTAAATCAAGGTGGGTGTTTCTTTGGTTCGAGGGTGCCTGAGAACTGTCAGATTTTCTTCTGTGAACTGGGTATTTTGTGGGTCCCACAACAGTTCCTTTTTCACATTTTCCAAATGCGCACATCGGTCCAAAAAGGTGGGCAACCCCTGATAAAGCACTTTCAAAATGCCTCCTATTTCCCAATTGATATTTCATTATTTCATTGCTATCTCATTTCCAGCATGGAAAAGTAGTTTAATGCTATTTCCATTCTATAACAAACATGCTTGTTCAAGGTCACTATGCAAATGCAGTGCTGAAATAAAATTATAAATCAATTGGGTGCTTCATTCAGTATATTGCTTATCCAGAGTCTGTACCAAACAGGCTGTGGCTGGATTGTGGAAAGTCTGTTTGACATATATGCAACACCGTTGTTTTCCAGACACCTTTGTTTTGGGAATACCTCAAAACTTGGCAGCATGGGCAGGGGATGATAATTTAACACTTATTCCATGCTAGACTGAGATAGACAACAGCAGGAGAACTGATGCCTTTTCAGCATTTGTATTCACAGTTGAGATAAAGTTCATTGCTTCATTAAAGGTGCTTGTTTCAAGTTGCTCTCCATCAATCTTCATTGGCAACAGCCTGCGTGGGTGCAGCCTGCTGTATATGTCAATTCTTGTGCAGCTACAGGTTCCTGACCTGAAAATATCAGCTGGACCTGGAACAACTGCAGTATGCAATCTCTGACAAGCCTTTTTGGCCTGCCTGCCTGCGGTGCGACTGTCTCATCACACCCTTTGCAGACAAATATTTTGTCATCCCACAGTTTGTGGATAGCTTCACTAAAGAGGGACTCAGGAATGTGAAAGAGAAAGCAGCAACTCATTTCCCAGGATGTCCAAAAATGTGTCTGTCTAAGGACAAAGAGTGACACATAAGAATGAGGTGTCAGTCTAGTACTGTGATGGTACCAGCAATCACACATTCCTGCAATGCAGTGTTTAATGGTTTTCAGCTCATCAAATGTTCAAGTGCTGTGTCTGATGGGAGTTGTAGTCGAAAACATCTGGATGGCACCATGCTGGTGATGGCTGCTCCAGCTTGGCTGACTCTGATACCCATCCATGGGCATACCCATGGGGGGGGGCAGGGGGGCAGATGCCCCCCCTAGAAGCAAGCTACCCCCCCCCCCAGAAGCAAAAATGATCGGCGTCCGTTTGGAGTAGACCGGGACTCCAGGGAAGATCCGAGTAGACAAGGACTCCAGGGTAGAGCCGACAGCTGAACAGCGCTGGGAAATAGCCCTGCAGTTCCTGAAGCTGCCACTGGGGGCGCAGGGAGTCCTCAGGCCCACCAGAGTCGGTGGACAGCGGCAGACCTGCTGCTGCTGGAGGTCTCGCCCGCTCGCCTCAGCCTTGGGGGAAGAAGGGCCCCCCCCGCTTTGGCTTCCTGGCCATGCCGGCTGCCGCCTCTTTCCCTCCCTCAGCCTTGGTTTCTAATAGAGAGTTTGAGATCTCTCACACGGCAACCCAGGGGGGGGGACCCTTCCCCCGGCGCCTTTTTGTCCTTGACACCCCCAAGTCCTTGCCATGGGGCTCCCCGTTTTGCAGGCACAGGCACAGGCTTCCCCACCCCAGTTGAACTGCGTCCCCTCCCTCCCTATTTTTAAAAATATTTTTAAAGAGTCCTCTTCGGTGTCAAAATCAGTGCCCTCCTCTCCCGCCTTTATTTTTCAAAACCGCTTCCTTAAAACTGCGAGGCCGGCAAGGAATCTCCCCCCCCCCCCAACACTGCAAGCCGCCACCTTTCCATTTTGGAGATTCTCTCGTATAATTGATCCTCGCACACTTTTTTTTTCTTATTTCATGCTGTCCTGAGAGCAGCTGGCTGCTCACATCGCAGCCATGTCGTCATATCTTCCAGTTTTTAAATTTGCTATTTGAGAGAGGAGAGATCTCCACTTTGCATGTAAAGAATTTCTCTGAAGGAGACAACTCCTGTTTCTAAAGTAAATTGAAAGGAGAAGGGTAGCAGATAGGCTTTAAAGTGCAGAGACTGAAGGAATGTAATCATAGAGTTGAAAGGGACCCCCAAGGGTCATCTAGTCCAACCCGCCACAATGCTATCCTTAATGTTGTTTACATCTCTCCCACCCCCCCTTCACATGGCTTAAAGTCACTTGTAATCAGATTTTGGGGTTGATCCACTGGGGTTGGATCAGTATAAATAGAAGAATGCAATTCTATATAAAGGAGAAATATTCCATGTAAATTGGCACACTTGAATTTAAGCATGCTTTACAGTCAAGGCTGTAGGAATAAACCAATTTAAATGCTTCTATACTGTGTAAAGTTGGGATTTTACCCTCAGGACTGGATTGAAACGAAAGTTTTGAACACGTTTTCTTCAAACCCAAGAAAAATGATATTAATATAAGACATGTAACTAGAATAAAAAATTATTTTTTTTCAAGCAAATCATTGTAATAACTATCGTAATAAAGCACTGCTATAATTATACATAATTTTCCTAAAATTTTGGTTTCATTCACCTTTTCCGTGCTGAAATGTCACAACCTGAGCGACCATGGCTTGCCCCCCCCCCCAGTTTTGATCCTGGGTACGCCCCTGAAGAACACAATGAAATTCAAAACAGTTTATTGCACAATTAACAATTTATTGCACGTTTATTCAAAATCCATTAAAAACTATTTTGTTTAAGTGATGCAAGAAAATTGATCAGCTTGATCCAGTGACACCAGAGAGAGCCATTTTCTAATAACTCAAGGGCTGTTCCATGGAAAATGCAGCAAGCTTTTTTCCTCCTGCTCTGGATGGTAGGACTCGAACCAATGGCTTCAGGATACAGCAAAGGAGATTCCGACTGAACATTGTTCAACAGAGGAATGGACTCCCCTGTCAGGTGATGGACTCTCCTTCCTTGCAGGTTTTAAAGCAGGGATTAGATTTCTTTCTTTCTTTCTTTCTTTCTTTCTTTCTTTCTTTCTTTCTTCCTTCCTTCCTTCCTTCCTTCCTTCCTTCCTTCCTTCCTTCCTTCCTTCCTTCCTTCCTTTCTTGTTATGCCCAATCTCAGTCCATAATTCATGGCTGGTTAAATCATCTGTCCCCCTCCTGATTCTCAGCGCCTCTTCTTCTGCCAGTCTTCAGCCAATGGGGTCGTCCAAATGCAGCAGCAATTCCTTCAGGGAGAAGAATCATATGTCTTCAATGATTATGTCATCTGGATGGAAGAAAATGAAAAAGAGAGAGAAACTCTGTTCAGTCCTGTCTGCTTTTTGTAGCTGGAGTCAGTCTGGGCGCTGCCCTCCAAGGCCAGGTGGGAAAGGCCTGCCAGGCAGGGAGCAGGACCTGCAGGATTCCCAGCAAGAAGACATGGGAGGTGTGTCTTGGGCAAACTAGGGACAAGGAGGTTCACTGTCCCCAAGGTGTGGGGCTTACCTTCTTTTAGATTCTTTCTGAAACATGCTAGCTCAGGCCGAATTATTGTATGCTGCAGAGGAAAGAAAAATCTGAGTCAGATGACACCACGAACCTCACTCCACACCAGGAAGGACAGGTCTCCCTATGGTTTGGGCCCAATCCCTTGCCCCAGAGGACCTCCCTGGGCCCTGCAGCCTCCTGGGCAGATGGGGAAGGGCAGCACCAGGAAAGGGGGCAGAAAAAGCCTCTGGCCTCATCCTGGCACCCAGGAATACACACTGCATCTTCTGCATTAAAAGTTGCTGGGGGTGTACTCTTGGGGGGATGGAAGCAACCAAAGAAATGAATACAGGAAGGCAAGATACTTACTCGGAGTTTGGGAAATCTTCGTGAAACGGCCAGCAGCAGGGATATGCTGCTGCCCGCTAACTTCCTTTCGTCCTCGCTTCCCCAAAAGGCGTAATATCTGAGGTCCTGCAGGAGGAAAGAAATGGGACAGTCAGTTGGGTAAGGGACGGGGGGCAACCCTAAAACCACTCCTGATGCCATCAGGACACTTACAGTAAGAAGCTGGAGGAGGGTGCCAGGATTAGGGGCTTCTAGGAGCAGACCCCCCAGCAGACTCTCGAATGGCCTCTTCAGTTCCTGCGGGAAAAGAGAGAAGAGAGGTTGAGTGCTGGGTTAAATCTTGTAAGGGTGTGAGAAGAAGAAAGAGATGAGCAAAGGGAAGTCAGTTCAGAGGACATACCTCTTTGTCCTCCTCCTGTCCCCCCAGTACAGCTTCAATTGTCTTGTGCAGGATAGCGCTGCTAGTAGCGTGGCTGAAATGGGGTCTCATAAAACTGGAGAGAGAAAGGGAAGGGGTTAGACGCTGCCTCCTCCCTTGCCCCCTTCTCCCTCCTGCTTGCTCTTGCCCACCCAGAGCTCCCCCTGGAGTTCTGCCCTCCACCCCCTGCAATCCTGCCCACCCCAAAGACCCCACTCACCTTAGCTGGAGGAGCGCCTCGAAGGCCAGGGCCAGGCTCAGGGGGCGATCCCTGAAGCACTCCAAGTGACCAAGGATCTTCTGGAAGAGAGCAGAGGAGGAAAGTCAGCTCCTTCCGGGAGTCTCCAGAGGACAGCTCCAACCCCAAACGCCAGCCCCTCTCTGCCCCTCCCTCCCCATGGGGGTCCCTCACACCACCCATCACTCACCAGAATGGCTTTGGCTGTCTCCTCCTTGGAGTACTTCAGGGTTCGGAGCCCCCTGAGCCGAGCTGCCTGGCAATCCTGGATGATCTCCAGCAGATAGATCTGGTCTTCATCCAGCAGCTGAAATTTAAAAGCCAGGCTGTCAGTTCCTTGTGGGGGGGAGGGCTCCTCTGCAGCTGAGAGTGCAGGGCAAAGAGCCCGGGCAGTGGGGGGGGGGCAGGTCTGAGGGATCCACTCCCTTCTCTCATTTTATCCAATACTCACCTCTAGGGAACGGATGGAGAATCCCAGCACATCTGCAAAGAGAAGGACATGGGGCCAGGTGAGTTCATCCCTGAGCCCCTGGCAAGGCTTTTCCAAGAGTTTTCTCCTGGATTCCAAGTCCTACCACAGGGGAGGGACACCAATCCTGACCTCCTGCCCCCAGAACATGGCTCCCTAGGGAAGGTGCCCCTCCCGCTGACAACTGCCCCCTGCCTTCCCCCGCAGCCCAGCCCCCTTCTGGGGTGGTTGCTGAGTGGGGGGTTGGGTTTCCAGACGTTGGCCCTAATGGACCTTGGGTCGGATCCAGCCATCTGGCTCTGTGCATCTTTTTTACTAGCAGCCCCCCTAGCCCATTCCTGCCCTCCTTTGTCCCCAAAAGGAGGGCCACTTGCTCACCTGATGGCACAGGCTGCTCTGGGCCTTGCAGGGGGGCCACCCTGTTGCTGCGGCCCATCAGGCGTCTTAAGCACCTGAGCCTAGAAGAGATGTGCAGAGAGAGCGTCTCAGAAGCCATCAGCCCCAATTCTTGGGGGGGGGGGTTGTGTGTGAGGAGGGGCAACTGGACCAATTCCTGCCATATCTCTGCAGTTGTGTGACCTGAAAGGGCATCACCAGAGATGGAAAGAGGCGGCCCAGAGCACGAAGGGATGTCAGAGAGAGAAAGGAGGTCCCAAGTGTATGGGTTCAAGAGCTGTAGCCTAAGGAAAGACAAGCATTGCCCGCTGTTAAAGGGCTGCTATGCCTCATCTTCTTAGGACAGCCCTGCCCTTCCTGGAGAGGGAAGAGACCCCTAGGAGTGTCCTCCAAGCATCAAGGTGTCCCAGAAGAGGAGCAGAACATGAAGGTGGTGGAGTCTTCCTTGGAGCCAGAGAGACCCCCAGGAAGGGGCAGAAGGCCGATGTTGTAGGGCAGCTGGAGAGATGCACAATCGAGCCAGGCAGAGGTGTAGTGGTTGGAGGGCTGGACTAGGAGGACATGGGAGAGCAGGGTTCGAATCCCCACTCAGCCATGAAGGTCCCTGGTGGACTAGAGAGCTAAAGCTGTGCATGGGACCCCAGGACTCGCCCCCCCCCCCGCCCCCAGGAGACCAAGAGAAAGCAAAGGAATGCTACTTACAGCCTGCACATCTTCTTTACGGAAAATTCCCACCCTCCTATAAACTATCTAACTATCTAAAATCCCCACCCAAGCCTAATTCTGACCCAACCACCACCCCACCCCCAAACCCAGCCCTAAGCGTAAGCCTAACCCCCCACCCTAACCCTACACTTACCCCTAACTAAACCTCTATAAACAAAATATATACAAAATGTGCACAAATGCGCACAGTATAAAAATAAAAAATAAAAAATATGAAAATATGAAAATAAAGAACAAAAAGGAAAATAAAAAAGTAAAATAAAGAACAAAAAATAAAATAAAAAGTAAAATAAAAAAGTGAAAAAATAAATAAAATAAAATGAATCAAATAAAAGTAATAAATAAAATAAAAATAAAAATAAAAGTACCAAGCAAATCAACACCTCTCCTCGTCTACAACCACCACCACCACCACCTCTCTCCTCTCTCATCTCCTCACTAACCCACAATGGCTGCCTGCAGGTCAGTGGCTTTTAAGGGAAAAGCAAGAGATGTCATAAAGGAAGGCAGGTTCTTGTCACCGTGGCAAACCCCCCCCCCCCCAGACCTGGACCCTCCTGAGAGATGATGCTTCTTTGTCAGAACTTGGAGGCACCTTCTGTTCCACCTGCAACTGGACTGCATCTTCTCTCGGCAGATTCACGTCGGCATTTCACATCCTTCTTCCTGCAGCCCCATTTCCAAAGGGAGACCATCCCCACATCCTTCAAGGCAGCCTAGGGGTCTCCATGGCACAGGATTGGACCATCTGCTTTGCATGCAGGTCTTCTGTCCTGGGCGGCATCTCCAGGGGGGGGGGCTGGGAATGTGTGTGTCCCCCCATCTGAAACCTGGGAGAGCTGCTGCCAGTCAGTGCAGGCTAGTTGAAGAAGGATATTGAGCAGCTGGAAGGTGAGCAGAGGAGGGTGACCAGGATGATGAACGGTCTGGAAACCAAGCCTCATGAGGAACGGTTGAGGCAGTTGGAAACCAAGCCTCATGAGGATTGGTTGAGGCAGCTTTTCCGTGCTGAAATGTCACAACCTGAGCGACCATGGCTTCCCCCCCCCCCTAGTTTTGATCCTGGGTACGCCCCTGTACCCATCCACTCTGCAAAGCTTGCTGTCTTCTCCTTCTTCAAGAGAAAAGTAAGGGACAGGCTAGGAGTGACTAGTGAACTGAACTCAAGATTTAGACCTCTAGTCCATGCTTTATGGACTGCTGTATTCTGCTTCATGCAGATTGATTAAACTAGTGGTGATCTTTAGATGAAACTGGTTTTATTCAATGTACATTGCCACTCTGGTCTACTTCTGGTTCAGCTGGTTAGGTCTGCCTAGAACTGGTTTCATGAGGTGACATAGTTGCCCTTAATGCTTCCTTCATGTGCAGTGTCATGGCATTTTTCTTCATAAAATCTCCTCTCTGAGGAGGTGGGATTGGATGTGTAGGAGAGAAACACACACTAATATGGGAGGGGAAAGAGGGGATCTTAGATCAGACTGCTAAACTTGGATTTATATTTATTCTGATGCTTATTTTATTTTCTCTTGGACCATCATATTCCCTAGGATTAGAATAGTTGAAGCTTCAGATAAACTGGTTTGAGCCATGGTTGCTAATGTTATACATTGGATGCCTGGCAAGCGGGAGTGCCATCTAGCATTGCCCAGCCTGACTCATTCTATTTTGTTATTAAAGGGCTGCTGTAGCTTTAAAAAACCTTTCCTGGTTTGAAAAGACAGTTCTGCTTATGCAATCTTTGTGTGTGCTAGTGCTAGCTGAAAGCCTTTTGTAATTTGTTCTGTTGGATATTCCCCCACCCCCACCCCGCTTTTATTTATATATATATATTGTCATTTATAAAGGTTGTCAGGGGCCCATGATGACTTTTGGGTGAAGTGTATGCTAAACATCAACACCCCTTTTCTACTGGAAAAAGAAGCACCATGTGGTTGCACTGTGGTATCACATCTTAGGCTGCTATTCTGAGAGCTTCAGGCAAATGCTATTGTGAGCTGTGCCTCTGGGAAGCCCAAAAGGGAAGTCAATGGCCCTCTCCTGTTGTGGCTCCCCAGCAACTGTCACTCCAAAGGATGGTGCCTCTAAACCTAAAGGATGCCTCTCATTGCCTGAGAGCCAGGGTGGTACAGTGGTTAGAGCATTGGAGTAGAATCTGGGAGACCAGGGTTCAAATCCCCATGCAGCCATGAAGCTCACAGGGTGACCTTGGGCCAGTCCCTACCTCTCAGCCTAACCTACCTCACAGGTAGGGGATTAAATGAGAAGCGGAGAGAACCGTATTTGCCACATTGAGCTCCTTGGAGAAGAAGGAGGGATATAGATGCAATAAACAAAATAAATAGTAAATAATAACATTTCATAGGATCGGGTTGTTTGAAGTAAGATACAGTAATAGCATTACCTTCCCACAGATCTTTGGGGCAGGTTGGAACAGAACCCTAAAAAAAAACCAAATAAGACCAAATAAACATTAATAACAACAGTGCTCCAAGAAGTCAGACAGATCTGTTTGTTGAATGATAAGAGGAGATTCCTGCCAAACATCTCCAGATCGGGAACTTTCAGACCGGAAACAACACATGCCAAATGTTGCTAGCAAGGTGGCTATGCTGATCGTGAACCAGGAAATCAGAATACAGGCTCTGCTGGCAAAAAAAACCCACCCCAGAACAAAACAAAACCCTGTCCCTTTGCAGCCTTATATGGAACCTGTGTGTTTAACTGTAGGATCTGTTTAATATGCAGTGGTGGTAGTTAGTGGTTCCTAGAGCAATGGAGTTAATACCAAGGCATAAGCATTTTACTTCTGCACCCGGATGCAGTTGTGCATACTAATATCTACTCTGTGCATTCAGCTGTGAAAGAAATGAGTTGGCAAGCTTAGCTGGCTTGTAAGTGCAGGGACTACATGGTAGGAAAAGTTATTAACGCTGTTCAAAACATTGCTGTGTGCGCTGTAATATGTGTTGCCCGCTTTGCGGAGCAACAGAGGAACAGCAAGCCTCAGAGAAATGGTTGCTCAGTGAAAGATGAGGACTTTTTTATGACAAACACTGATTTAATTTTGCTTGTGTACTCTGCACCAGCAAATGAGATTCCTTTGACAAGAGATGGCAAAATTATCCAGCTACCTTATTTACTGGTATCACTGTTTCTTGCCCAGTGTTTTTCCAGATTTTGGGGGCTTTGCTCATTTGCTTGCCCTCCCCTTTGGGGCACAATATGCACTGCAGCCCAGAAGGGAGAGGTCAGGGCAATGAGAAGCTGTTGCTACCAATGGCTACTAGCCACAATGGCTGTGCCAGAGATGGTATGCTTCTGAATGCCTATTGCTGGGAATCACAAGTGCAGTCAGATCCTGCATGTGGCTTCCTGTTGGCATCTGATTGGCTACTGTGATGCTGGATTAGATGGGTCATTGGCCAGCAGGCTCTTCTTACATTCTCCTCCTTCTTGCACTTGTCACAGCTCACCCCCTTGTAGAGAAGGAAGCAGGGCAGCAACAGGAAGGAGGAGGAGAAGCAACAGGGTCAGGAGGCTCTGAGGATCAGAAGTGGGATTTCTGCAGGCAGGGCTGCCGCTTTCATTAGGCAGTCGCCTCAGGTGGCAGATGCTAGAGGATGGAGAGCAATGACAGGAAGTTGGAGGACCAAGCTGTTCATGCCATGTGGCCTTACCTGGCAGCCTCTAAGCTAGCCTTCTGCCCTCATGAAAAGTGGGGGGCACTGCCTCATAACCCAGTTGAAGTATAGTTCAACACCAGTTTGTTGTCAGTCAGCTTCAAATACACCTGTGTCTCTGTGTGCTGTCATTTTGTCTTTTGTCTCAGGCAACAAAATATGTTGGTCTGACCCTGCCTGTTGGAGTGCCTCTAATGGCAGGTGCCTCTAATGGGACTGCCGGTTCTCATTCACAGCTACTGGGCTCTTCCAGCTATTTGTCATGTGCTTTGAAATGGTGTGAGATGAACATCTTCATTCCATGTAATTCATGCAGTGATAGCAAAAACAGGTACCTCGTCCTGTGTAGGCATTATCATGCCTTCGGTGTGTGAAAACAACAATGAGCCTGTGACTTAAGAAACAAAAATTTAAGAAACAGCAAATGAAATTGGCTGGCCGCAACATCAGGCAGGGCGAGGTGGGCTGCTTTGGGCAGCATGTTTTGGGGTATCGTTAAAGGACTGCAAATGGCCAGCTCTTTAGATGAGGATAAGGATGAGGATGAGGATGAGGATGAGGATTACTCTTCATTTCACTACATAGGAAGTCTTCCGCTTCAGCTGTGTACAATTAGAGCACAGCTGACTGTGCATATAACTTGTCCTATGCATCCATAATGCTGATTATGGACATGGGGAAGCTGTGTTTTGCCATGTCAGACCATTGGCCCTTCTCACTCAGCATTGTCTACACTGAGTTGCAGCAACTCTCCAAGATTTCAAAGAGGGAGTCTACCATACCTGGAGATGCCGAGGAGTGAACCAGAGATTTTCTTCATGCAAAACATGTGCTCTGTCACTGAGCCATGGCTCTGACTAATGCTCATTGCAAAACCCAATCAGCTAGAAAATGAAATGTGGAGACCTCTTCTGTTTCCCAAACCAAGTTTTATTTTTCACTTTGTGTTATGTTCAGTAGAACTCAGGAAAATAAAGGGATAATTCCAAATGGAATATCTGCCAGCTGAGTGGCAGCATGTATTACAAGAAAACCGCTAAGCTGGCAGAATACCAGTCACACCACTGGTGGGACACCCTATCAAATTATATCTACTTATAATCACCTCTTGTACATCTAGCTTCAGGGATGAACCTGAGCATTGCTCAGTTGGTAGA
Source organism: Lacerta agilis (assembly GCF_009819535.1). NCBI lineage: Eukaryota > Metazoa > Chordata > Lepidosauria > Squamata > Lacertidae > Lacerta > Lacerta agilis. The sequence continues at coordinate 40,298,478 of NC_046314.1, read as the reverse complement.
GCATGAGCCTCTTAATCTCAGGGTTGTGGGTTTGAGCCCCATATTGGGCAAAAGATTCAGGCATTGCAGGGGGTTGGACCAGATGACCCTCGTGGTCCCTTCCAACTCTACAGTTCTATGATTCTACTGCTTGTTACTCTCCACCTTACACTCTGGCTTACTCTCTAGCTTATACCACAGATATAAGACTGACCGCACACCACATTCTGTAGAGACCCATCCCTGTGTGGTTGTTAACTTGCTAACTCTGGGCAAGTAGGGCCAGCCCTAACATTAGGCAGACATTTCAGGTGGTAGATGTTGGGGCAGGCAGAGTGTATGCCACACATTCTGCCACATGCCCCCCTATACTAGTCTGCTGCCCTCAGATGTGATGGAGGAAGCCAGTGCTGATGTAAGAATTAGCTGCCATTCCAGTTACCTTTCATAGAAGGAATTGGGGGCTGGGAGTAGGGGTGGAATGCTACCTCAGGCTGCAAAATGCCCAGTGCTGATGTGCTTTCAAGTTGTTAGCTCCCTTCTGGTGTATGTATAGGATGGCTCTGCACAAATCTGGGTAAACAAATCAATAGTAATCAGAAAGAGTTTGATTTATTTTTTTGAAGTTGTAATTTACAAACATGAAATGGGCTGTTATTAATCCTTACAGGCAACAGGGTACGACTAGCACAAAATCCTTACGTTTAGGAACGTGTGGTGATTACATCAACATGCATCTAGTTTATACGCCAGGAATTTCCCCCTCCCCCCTCCCTTGAAGCACCAAGGTATTTCTTGTGAAGGAAAACCATTTTTAAAAAGACCTAATGAGCAGAAGGGGCTGACCTGTTCTGGATTGAGGGCTGCATTGGCAACCCTCCAGGAGATGCATGGCAAAGAAGGGGTGGTCAAAGTGTAAAAGTGGGCATCACCAATTGTTTGTTTAAGGGGTACGGTACATTTTGAGAAGGAGGATCCATAAAAATCACAGTATGACAGCAGAAGCTTGCAAGAGTGGTCATTAAAACAATATAGTGATTTTAAAAATAAACATTTTTTTAAATGCCACATGCAAAAACACTGAGGGGTACAGCCCATGGACTAAGGGTTAGCCACCCGTGCTTGAGATATGGTTTGAACAATAGCTGGCATGATATTAAGATCTGACTAATTTGGATTCTATAACAGCCTACCTAAATGTTTCATTAATAGTGTTGTTTGTGTGTGTGTGGGCAAATCCTGTTATGACTTTGGGTATCTTGATTAGCATGAATGAGCCTGTTGCTATGGTTTTATCAGACAAACTAATAGATGCACTCAGAGAATTAATAAAATAATATTAGTATTCCTTGATGAATGAAAATCTCTCTGCTTTGCCATTGGTATGTGACATCTATCACAGAATTGGTGAAGGACAGGCAGCTTGAGTACTTTGAATTGGCATGCGGCCAGAGAAAAATAAGAGATAAATAAATAAGAGATAAATAAGAGAAAAATAAGAGATAAATAAATGGAAATAGACTTGCATACAGTTTGTCTTTGGTGACCTGCTGCAGCCCTTAATGTTTAGCACTCGTGCTGTGCACTTCAGGAGTCTGCTCCAAAGCGATCTACTTGTACATTTGTAAATAAATATTACGACACCATAGCTCAATTCATTGGAGCGTGGTGCTGATAATGCCAAGGTTGCAGGTTCGATCCCTGCATGGAACAGCTGCCTATTCCTGCATTGCAGGGGGTTGGACTAGATGCTCCTTATCATCCCTTCCAACTCTGCAATTCTATGATTCTATGATTTCCAGTGCTCTCTGATAAAAACAAAGAGGCAAGCAACTATTAAATACTGCAGCACCGTCCCTTGGCAACTCACTTGGCCAATCATGTTCTCCTAGCCTAACCAAACTCACAGGGTTGTTATGAGAGACCCTTTAGTTGTTTGGAAACTATATATCAGGCATAGGCAGACTTGGCCCTCCAGATGTTTTGAGACTACAACTCCCATGATCCCTAGCTAACAGGACCAGTGGTCAGGGATGATGGGAATTATAGTCCCCAAACATCTGGAGGGCCGAGTTTGCCTATGCCTGCTATATATTAATCAAGTGACAGATAGGGCTACAACTGTACTATCACACTTGCAAAGAAAAAATTATTAAGCAAGCATATGACACTCAAGTTTTTATTAGGTTTAGATTCAACTATTTATTTGTGAATTATATGCCAGCAAGTAACCAAACTCATTGTTGTTGTTGTTGAGAGATCTTCATTGGCTCCCAGTACGTTTCCGAGCACAATTCAAAGTGTTGGTGCTGACCTTTAAAGCCCTAAACGGCCTCGGTCCTGTATACCTGAAGGAGCGTCTCCACCCCCATCATTCAGCCCGGACACTGAGATCCAGCGCCGAGGGCCTTCTGTCGGTTCCCTCACTGCGAGAAGCAAAACTACAGGGAACCAGGCAGAGGGCCTTCTCGGTAGTGGCACCCGCCCTGTGGAACGCCCTCCCACCAGAAGTCAAGGGAATAAACAACTACCTGACATTCAGAAAACACCTGAAGGCAGCCCTGTTTAGAGAAGTTTTTAAACTGTGATATTTTAAATGTATTTTAATGTTTGGTGGAAGCCACCCAGAGTGGCTGGGGAGACCCAGCCAGATGGGCGGGGTACAAATAATAAATTATTATTATTATTGTTGTTGTTGTTGTTGTTGTTGTTGTTGTTGTTGATTCTTATTATTTATTAGACTTTAAGGACTTGTCCACACTTCTGCTTGTCGCATAGGTAGAAACCATGGGTTCCAGCAATTTTCCATTTGTCCCACACTTTCTAGGAACTAGTCTGAGCAATTTTGCCTTTATCCCACCACTTTCCCTCAGAAAACCTGCACTTCAGCGCTAAATCAGATAAAATGACAATCTGTGGAAAACCCTATTGTTGTTTGTTCCGATTCAGTGCTAAAGATCAAGTTTCCCCAGGAGAAAGTGGCTGGGCAAACACAGGTTGTGGACAAGCCCTTAGACAGCCCTTTGTCCAAATAGGATCTCAGAATAGTTTAGAAATTTTTTTTAAAATGCAACAGATACATTGCACCATACAATAAATGCCTCCCTGCTGCCATGGCATCTTCCATGGTCCTCCTGGCCTTGCTGACATTGGAACTCTGGTGTCAGTAGGGCTCAAAGTGGGGCAGTTTGGTGCCATGCTGGAAAGAACAAGGAGAGCACTGATAGCTGAAGCATCCTGTGCCTTACTGGTCCTTCAACATGCCCCCAAACCTAAAAAAAAAAATCCATGTTAGCCCCGGAGCATTCACAGATCACAGGAGCAGTCATAGATTCCTTTCAGTTGGAGGAAATATTTTTTTTGAAAGCAACATAAGCAACAAAAACCAGATAAGAGATGGAGATGTGTAAGAAAGATAATCAGCCCTTGCTTCCACTCTGTTGGTAAGAGAGAAGGTGGAAGCAACCACCACTTTAGGATTGCAGCCTACGATACAATGATAAATCACACACACACAAACAAACACAAATATGCAACACACCATTAAAAATTCCAGCAGCATGGAAAACACCATTAAATTCCCAAGGAACACCTATAATATTTTAAAACAATGTTAAAGGTTTCTTCTTCTTCATTTAAAGGTTTTTCTAACAATAAAAAATAGCTAGATCTAGCTCCTTCCTAATCTTCTGTGGGTCCTTTGTGCTGTGTGCTAGCTAGCAGTTGAAACAATTAACAGCAACAACAAAATCCTCTCAATTTTTTTTTGGGTCTGTATGTTAAAGGAATGCGACATAATTGATGTTGACGTGCTTCCCTGTAGCCTGTAGCCAATATATTTACTCAGCTAATTCAGTAGAACTGTATTACATACCCTCTCTTTCATGGGCTATTAAATTCAGTTTACCTGGCAGAATGCCAGAATATATCACAAAGGTATCGAATCTGAGCCCTGCATTCACTTCTCCAGTGCCCCTAGGCACATCTATTAGTTCTACTAATAAGCAGGACTAAGCCAGTCAGTTCGTAGAAATGAACTCTAAAAGGTCTGCTGCAGATTGATCTGAAATAAGCCCTCTTGCAGAAATATCCCAACTGTGTCCAATAATGGCTGGACACCACATCTTATGGATGGAACACAACCTGAAAATCCCAGACACAAGCTCTTTGATCTGTAGTGTGGGAGCCTCGGTAGATATATCAATATGCTTGCATTCATTAGGAATGTAAAACAACAAGCACTGACATGTTTAAAGATATTTAATGCTTTCACACTTTTTGGAACTTCCTTGGTCAGTGGTGGCTAGGGATGGAGGAGAGATTTGATTCAGTATGCATTTAAATTTTAAGCTATTGAATTCATATTTTCTGAAACAACACATGAGCCAAAACAGCCATCCTGCAAATTTTGCACTTAACAAAATTTTGCAGTGCAGTTCCCACAACAGACAATGTTTACAAAAATGGCTATATTGGGGAAGGTGTACATAAGATTGAAGATGTCAGTCAAATTGGCATGCAGATATGCATTATATTAGGAGAAATTGATTGCTAAAATGCATACATTAGTCAAAACTGCATGCAAAAATGTTTATTGGGAGAAATGCACACTAAAATGCTGATGAATTTTCCTTAGTTGGCCAGGGGTGCAGGGTGGCTGGGATGTGGCTGTCAAAACTCTATGGCCCCTCCCCTAAACCTTTAAGTAATGACATGCATTACTGTAGTCACTCGATGCGTCGAACCATTGGGCTGGCCAGAAGCATAGATTATTTTGAGGAATAATCACATGCCTCTGAAACACTGGCATGTGTGCCCTGCTGAAGTTCCATGATCAAAACATGGCCACAGCCCAGACCTGGAAATATAATGTAAATTAAATGTGTTTGTTTTATTTTATCTCCATTCTTTCAGGATGCATACTAAATCATGCCCAAGAAAATGGATTATTTTTTTTGCACACAAGATAAACTTGTAAATATGTTCCTGTCTCCAGCACTTGTGCATTATAGATCTTGTGTCTTCAGAAAGATGGATAATCATGGCACCTTGGGAGAGAGATTCATTCATTTTCTTCCCATCCCTCTTAATGCATTCACCACAAATTCTGCAAAGTGGGCGATCCTCATGGGCCAGGATGACAAAACAGAGTCCTCTTGTCCCCAGAATAGCTGTGGAAGTAATATTATAAGATCAGCCCTCATTAGATTAGTGATGAATCTTCCAATTACTGTGTATATTTCTGTTTCCTTTCCTTTGATTAAATAAATATTGCATGATGAGGGCTTACTAAATATAATCAAATCAAATTATGCTATATAAATCATCTGAACACACATTGATTTAAAACGTTTGCCTAGTTCCATGTTGCCTGGGAAGTATTGCTCCTTCATGGAATAACTTGGCCTGATTTCCGTTCCTTCGATTCACATATGGCAATCCGTCTTTGCCAAAATCATGGGGAATAAGACAGCAAAACCTAATGAGCTGTGCATCATAAATCTGTAACACATCTCTTGGATGAGTTCATCCCCTATGCGTACGGCATATATACTAAATTTAGAATCTCAGGCATGCTTGTTATAATCCTATTGTGTGAAGAGGAGCCTGCACACAGGTTCTTTCCCTGTGAGCCTGTCCTGACAGAATGAGCAAAGTGCATTGAAAGCTGCTGCTCCAAAGGGTTCCAGGAACCTTATTTGGGGGTTGAATGCTTGGAGCATATCAAATGACTTATTGACAGGAGTGTTCTCATTAAATCTGTGCTGCTGCTTCCAGTGTAAACATTTCCAGTGGTTGTACCTCCAGGGAATCATTTTCATATCCAGTATGAAACCCTAGGATGCAAAGGATTATGGGCACATGTTCTAGGGCACAACTTCAGTTCATAGAGAATGCTGGCTGAACCTGTTGGGCCTCTGTGTTCGTCCTGCTTGAACTGAGATTCAGACCTAGAAACACACACACACACACACACACACACACACACAAACACAAACAACAACAACAAAACAAAAACAAAAATGAGCTGAACTGAAGGTTCTCATGTGAGAACTTTTGCCTCAAAATTAGGAAAGTGTGTGGGAAATTTGGGCCTCCTGAAATGGGAGGCAATTTCAGGGGGACAGTTAAATTGGGCAAAGGCTGCTTTTCTGGCATGTTCATTTTTCTTGACACAGTCTGTGAGTGACGTTATATATATGTAGCTAGCTTTTCCTCCTGGACCATAAAGAAGGCTGATCGCCGAAGAATTGATGCTTTTGAATTATGGTGCTGGAGGAGACTCTTGAGAGTCTCATGGACTGCAAGAAGATCAAACCTATCCATTCTTAAAGAAATCAGCTCTGAGTGCTCACTAGAAGGACAGATCCTGAAGTTGAGGCTCCAGTACTTTGGCCACCTCATGAGAAGAGAAGATTCCTTAGAAAAGACCCTGATGTTGGGAAAGATGGAGGGCACAAGGAGAAGGGGACGACAGAGGATGAGATGGTTGGACAGTGTTCTCGAAGTTACTAACATGAGTTTGGCCAAACTGCGAGAGGCAGTGAAGGATAGGCGTGCCTGGCGTGCTCTGGTCCATGGGGTCACGAAGAGTCGGACACGACTGAACGACTGAACAACAACAAAGCTTTTCCTCCTAGGTTCTGTATCATCCTCCCCTCTTCCTTTTACCCATGAGGTAGACTGGGTTAAGTTAATCTATGCACATCAGCACATGGGGTCACAAAGAGTCAGACACAACTAAATGGCTAAACAACAACAATGCACATCAGCAGCAGTTCTTGTCCATCGATTGCAGGTGGTTGTGCTTTGTACTAGGCCCAGAAAGTGGTGTTGACGTACCTGAAAGGTAGCTTCTTATGCTTTAATTGTTGCCTAATTCTACCACATAAATTACTTTGAGAACTTTTTGAGGCATAACAAAGTAAAAAGTTTTCCCTTTGCAAGGATATTTTAATATCAGGAGTTCCACATTGTACCTGAACACACAGAATAATTCTCAGCCTGGAAGCTGACAGGACTGCAGTGAGACAATTTGGCATCTATTGCAAAGTGAATGGAGCATGTCCTTAGAATCATGAAAGACATAATGTGACTTTTCACTGTTCTCAACCTGTTGGTAGAAGACACTGTGCCGGCAATTGCTATGGCTAGCAGACATTTCTGCTAAATAAGCTAAGGGTGATTCAAGGAACTCTTAGTGCTTCCATCTAACTAATGCTCTATATAGGTCTTTGCTCCAATTTTTAGGAGTTCATTTCTGCATTGTTGTCCTCGTTTCTAGTTTTTTGTTTGGTTTCACAGCAAAAAGCAAGGAAAAGATGAATAGATGATGAGCAGTGCTCTGCTGGCTTTATGATTTGTAAGTGGGTGATGGGACAGGTCCTACTATTTGCAGAGAGTGAGGTGGAAAACTAGAAAAAAAACTTATACAGGTAGTTGTGGTTTTTAAATTGCTTGGAAGTGAGTGTCTGTAGGAGTTTCTGGCTCAGGTGCCAAAATTATTTGGTTGGCCTTGCATAATATACACCTTGATTTGGGTGCGTTCTGTTTGCTGCTTTGCCTCAAGCAGCAAAATGTCTTGGGCAGGGCCTGGTGGGTGATATTTAACAAAGCACAGTCAAAGAAGCAATAATGGAAACCAAAGGTGGTGTGATTTGGTGTGATTAGATTTTGCGATGGAACACCCCAGGCCCAGTAACCGTCTCAGTGGGTAGCCTAGGATTGTTGTTGTGAGGGTAAAATACTATCCTCAAATCCTGAGAGGAAGGGCAGAATACAAACAAAGCAAATTAATAAAATTGACCCTTATTAACTGGAGATGGAACTGTGAAGTAGCAGGTGCAAGAAAAGTTGGAATGCTAAATTGTGATAGTAAGGAGGTCTTTCCCAGCATCTTACAATATGAGAAATATGACAAAAAGATGATCAGTGTAAATATTTGTCTGGGAGAAATTTGGTTCTCCTTCACAAATGTTAATACATTGTGAATCCATAAGTCTTATTGAAACCACATCTTAATATATCAATTTTGCCAACAAGTAGGCAACAAGTAGGCAATTTTGCCAACAAGTAGGCAAACCGCTTTCACGATCTCTTAGAAAATACTTGGCCATTACTGAATAACCCCAATTTTTCTCAACCCACTCTTTGATTGCTGGTTTACTGCCATCCATTAATTGTAAATGCATTGTTTAGCTTCTTGGTTCTTACTTTGTCTTCACATCCTCGACTCCTGCCTGGAGTGGATGTTCCACAGTTCTCTCCTACAGAAATACTGCCGCTTGCCACTCTCGTTGTTATATAACACATTCAGAGCCATTGTTGTGAATGTTTACCGATACCGCAGTCTTTAGAAGAATGTCTGTAAAGGAAGAACAGAAATGGTCAAGCATCCTTTCGTCTCAAAGAAAACAGAACACACTCGGCAGTAAAAAAATAAAATAAAATAAAACATAGGCTCAAGGAAGACAAAATGCACTCAGCAGTAAAAATAATAATAAAAAAATCCAGCAAAACACAATGGGGGTGCTTTTCAGATAACCTAGATTTTTGGCGCTGTTGTGGCTAATGCTGCTTTTGTTGCTGCTGTTATCACGAAGAGAGTCACAAAAGCTTTTAAGAAGTGTTCGACATACAATATCCAATCTCTTCAGAATGACAGTCATTACCTAAGATAAGATGGGAAAACAGCACTATGGGGCTAAGAGATTTATCTCTATAGCATACAGTACTCTGTATCTTTAAGAGACATTTGAAACACATTATTTCACTCAAAGAATTCTGGGCACTGTAGTTTACCCCTCTTAGAGCTGCAATTCCCAGCAACCCGTAACAAACTACAGTGCCCAGAATTCTTTGAAGGGGGAGAGATTGTGATTCAAATGTGTTTTAGTTATAGTGTATAGACACAGCCTATGTTTCAGCCATGTTTATTTTGAAATTGTGGCCAGTATAAGGACAGAGAAAGGTATTTGATTGCTCACACATATATACAAGACACTTGCTACATTCACTGCCTTGAAGACTGAAAAGTCCCAAATAGCCTGATAGCTTTTCCTCTCCTCGCTTTGCCTCAGGATCTGTCCCATTCTGAATAAAATTATGCTATAAAACAGGCATAGGCAAACTTGGCCCTCCAGATGTTTTGGGACTACAACTCTCATCATCCCTAGCTAACAAGACCAGTGGTCAGGGTTGATGGGAATTGTAGTCTCAAAACATCTGGAGGGCCGAGTTCTATGCCTGCTATAAAATATTGGTAAGTAACACAGAGTTGCCTCACTAAATTAAGGACAATTGAGCAGGAAAGCTTCAATCTTTGGTCTGTGTTTAGAAAAATGAAAGTTTCTGGTTTAAATGTACGTGTTACTGTAAAGGGCAAGAGATGATGGTCTCCCCCCTGTGCTGTGGTTTAAATTCCCTGTGGACCCACCCCCTGGTAGGGCCCTGCCCAGTGCCATTGGTGTGACCAAGTGCCAGCAAGGAGGGCACCAGTCTCTGGCCCCCGGCCGGATCACCGTGGGGCCCAAGGCCTGGCCACAACACCGCCTACTGAGTAAGGAAAGCAGACCTGTAAAATAAAATGAAAAGGGAACCGATTTAGGGTATTCTCTGCTGAGCAAAGTTGATTTCTGTGCATTTTTTCCTCCATCTCTCCCCCCCCCCCCCGTAATTGCCATACACAAAACCATTCCCTCCCCCATTTTTACTGTGTTGCCCAGGAAAGAGAGAGAAGACCACTGCCATGATCCTAGAACTGGAGGACTTCCATTTTTAACCCATTATTCTTTTGTGTTCTGTAAGATAATCGTAATATTTTCCAAAGGTTGTTTTAGGGTTCCCTTGGGCAGTTCTGGGAAATAAGAGTAGGGGACACACACCATTTCTTAATTGATGTACTTCTAGAATACAATCAATGTTTTTTGTCTACAATTATTTTTCTCTGGGAGTCTATACAAGATCGTAACAGCCAATTTGCTTCACTTGCATAGTTACTATAAAGGAATAGCTGTTTATAAGAGATAATTTGGGCACTTATGTGAAGGCATTCTGAATTATTTTTCATATCAGCAGTGTGGGCAATTTGTCATAGTGGAGATGTGTTTGCCAGCCTTACACTTGGGTTTCTGACAGGGCTGAGTATCCCACCTACAGTGCTGTTTCATCTTACCCTGTAGGGAATCTGCTTCTGATTATTGCTTTGGCCAAGTCAAAAATGGAAGAAGGAACATTTCTGTGTCTCAACAGATTCTGCCATTCAGTGGGAGAAACTGTTTTGCACTAGGACAATAAAGGTAATCCTTGGTGTGGTAAGAAGTGAAATGGTGGGTTTTCTTTTAATCCCCTGTACAGTGGTACCTCAGGTTACATACGCTTCAGGTTACATACTCCGCTAACCCAGAAATAACGCTTCAGGTTAAGAACTTTGCTTCAGGATAAGAACAGAAATTGTGCTCTGACGGCGCAGCGGCAGCGGGAGGTCCCATTAGCTAAAGTGGTGCTCTAGGTTAGGAACAGTTTCAGGTTAAGAACGGACCTCCAAAACGAATTAAGTTCTTAACCCGAGGTACCACTGTACCTGGGGATACCTTCCAAATGCAAAGCAGATGCTATACTGCGGAGCTACAACCCTTTCTTACGAATAACCTCTTTCAATCAAACCTGTAGTAGGCCTATGGTTCACAAAACCTATAGAAAGACTGGCCACTTTTCCAACTGGCAACAGCCACAGACCCCAGCCTGCTTCCAACTTCTCATATGTATACAGAGCTCAGAGGGAGGGCAAGGGTAGTGGTGACTATTTGCTCACCTCACAACATTCTAAGATAGTTTCCAGCCAAAATGCACCTCTAATGTAGCAAATGGTCAGCCTTCACTGAGGTGGCTGTACTGGGAGACTGATATGTGAACCATGCCACACAGAAGAAGACTTCCTCCATGTTCAGATTCAGGCCCATTAGAGAAATCAGGGTTGACAAAGTGCTACCTCCAATAACATACCCTCCAACACATTGAGATGAAAAACTGGGATGCACATCTTCTGGAGCTGAACTCCTGCACAAGTCATGTGGCATGTGTGAGACCGCATCCTTGAAAAGAGTGCTTTTTTCAGGGTGAGATTGTGGTGCCCCAAAATGCACATTTTTGGGTGCCTTGCTGTAACACAAAAACATGGGATGTCCCAGTCCGGATAGTTGAGGGGGATGCAATAATTACTGCAAATTTCACAACAGCAAGCTGAAATCATAGCACTAATTTAAGATTGGTTTAGTGCAGAGTGAAGTAGGTTTATTTGCTACAGTGCGGTAGGCAAAATTCGGTTTATTAACAACAACATCATGCGCCTTCCATATGCTTTACAGTGGAGTCATGACAGATCTTTCAGACTAAATCCATATGATTGATTAGCCCAATTAACTTGCCATTTCATTCAAAACGTGATCCTGGTTTCTGGGCCACCTAGTGGTGGAAGACAGATTGATTTTCGGTTGCTAATCAGAACCCCATGAAAGGATGCAATAAGGAAGATAGCAAGAATGCCGCCTGCTGAGCACACAGGATTTTAAGGCAGCAGGTTGTAGAAATTGCACCTGAAAGATGGATAGAGTTGGGCTCTTTTTGTATCCTTCACCAGCCTGGTCTGTCTTGATGTCTGTGGTGCAAGGGAAGAACTACATCCGTAAAAGAAAATGTGTCTACAGGTAATGAGAGCAAAATAAACATGTATTGTATCATGTCAGTTACACGGATGTGTAGATCATACATTTTCCTTCTTAGGGATATGTGTTGTAGTTTTCCACTATTCACTTGTTTCCCTTACAAAAAAAAAGAGAGCTGTGATTTATACAGAAGTGTGCTCTTCTCCACAGTTAATGCAACACCCTTATCATTGTATCTGAACACAGAAGTTTTCTTACTGTTTATTAAATACTTTTAATCCCCTCTTTCAATTTACAAATTCAAAATAAATAATGCACAAACAATTTAGAACACAAAACAGATTAAAAATAATAAAATCAGCATACAGAAGCATTCTCAGGATTAAATATTTAAGAAAGGCTAAAAAAGAAAGGAAAGTGTAGTCTCCTCTAATTGTTGTTGTTCAGTCGTGTCCGACTCTTCGTGACCCCATGGACCAGAGCACGCCAGGCACGCCTATCTTTCACTGCCTCCTGCAGTTTGGCCAAACTCATGCCAGTCGATTTGAGAACACTGTCCAACCATCTCATCCTCTGTCGTCCCTTTCTCCTTGTGCCCTCCACCATTCCCAACATCAGGGTCTTTTCCAGGGAGTCTTCTCTTCTCATGAGGTAGCCAAAGTACTGGAGCCTCAACTTCAGGATCTGCCCTTCCAGTGAGCACTCAGGGCTGATTTCTTTAAGGATAGATGAGTTTGATCTTTTTGCAGTCCATGGGACTCTCAAGAGTCTCCTCCAGCACCATAATTCAAAAGCATCAATTCTTCGGCGATCAGTCTTCTTTATGGTCCAGCTCTCACTTCCATACATTACTACTGGGAAAACCATAGCTTTAACTATATGGACCTTTGTCAGCAAGGTGATGTCTCTGCTTTTTAAGATGCTGTCTAGGTTTGTCACTGCTTTCCTCCCAAGAAGCAGGCGTCTTTTAATTTTGTGACTGCTGTCTCCATCTGCAGTGATCATGGAGCCCAAGAAAGTAAAATCTCTCACTGCTTCCATTTCTTCCCCTTCTATTTGCCAGGAGGTGATGGGACCAGTGGCCATGATCTTAGTTTTTTTTTATGTTGAGCTTCAGACCATATTTTGCGCTCTCCTCTTTCACTCTCATTTAAAAGGTTCTTTAATTCCTCCTCACTTTCTGCCATCATGGTTGTGTCATCAGCATATCTGAGGTTGTTGATCTTTCTTCCGGCAATCTTAATTCCGTCTTGGGATTCATCCAGTCAATAATACTCTAATACCTAAACATAATTAAACCTGATTTCTGATAAGATGGGTATGCTGTGACTTTTTGGTTTCTTAAGTCCAGGAATGAGATGAGCAACAGGTTGAAAATCACATTGAAGGAAAAGGTCTGTAGTCCAAAGGTACTTCTGGTTTTCACCTTGTTACTGGAGACTCAAATATCTGGAGTGGCACGGAGTGTCTTTCCCAGTTGCAATTGGTTTGCTAGCTATGGCTGTTACTGGTCAGAATTAGCATGTAACATTGGGTAGAAAAAGAGCTCAGGTTAAATTATTCAGTGTGGGAGAGAGTGGAGCAGTTTAGAGAGAATAACTGGAACTGTGGAGAAGATGGATGACTGAAATGCTGCAGGACTTTGCAAGCAACTGAATACAGGACTTGGCTTGTGAACTTTGGCAAAAGGACTTTGTAAGCAAAAAACCCTCTCTGGACTCAGAGAGTGAAGACTACTAGTAATATTTGATAATAGTGTGTGTATATAGAGTGAATGTATGTGTTAGATAAATCTGTATATAGAGTGTGTGCTTGTGTTAGATAATTCTGCTAAACTGCTGTTTCCTGTGGTGAGCTTAGCTGCTTGACTTAGCTTCAGCAGCACACACCCAATATCCTGACGTAGGGGAAGAGCTCCTCACTGTCTGGTACCTATAGCAAACAGGAGATGAAGAACACCATGGAGAAGAAAAGCGATGAAGAGTACATAATGGGGATTTTGGGGGTCTTTAAGGAGAATATCACGCTATATTTGTGATCTCATTTCTTCAGCTATGTCCAAATACTTTAAAAATTCTTCCCGAGACAGATGTTGAGCTTTTTTTTTTTGCAGCAAAATCGGTGTGTCACAAGTGAATTATGACCCACATGAACAAATAAAACAACACTGGTTTTGATGGGTTCTTTTTCCATTCAGCTGAATGCCTCCCCTTTTACTTGCACGGTGAGCCATGCTAAATGAAAGGCATCCCTTTACTTTCCCTAGGGACATTCATTACTTTAGCATGCTTTGATCACCCCTCATTTTCTTGGTCTCCCTTTAAGTATAGCTGAGCTTGGTGTTTCCATCAGCTTTTCTATTACTTTACTAATTTTTGTTGTCTTCCCTTTTATGTTGAGTTAAGAAGAGCAGCGGCAAGCCTGGTGGCTCCTAAGAGATTTGGAACATTAGCTGACACACCAGCTCCTCCTATTTCAGCTCTGATGTTGTCATAGAAAGCTTAGAGGACAAGAAGATATGGCAAGTGGAAACTGTTGACTGCACCCAGATACAACTAAGTCCAGTGCCACCTAGCGACAAAACAATATAATGACACTACCCACTGCTTTATTCGAGGAGCCTCACAAGTTTATAATGTGTTGCAGAATACAGGTCTCTATGCCATATATTTTGTAAGAATTTTTTTTTTATAGAATTGCTCTTTCACAGATTTTTATTGGGATCATGTTTTATTGAGATCCTTCTGTAGTTACCATGGTTCCAACTGTGCATTCGCATTTCTTCAGAAACTGAAAAAGAGAAAGATTAAAACTAATCAATCTACAGCAACAATAAGAGAGACAGGGACATATTTTCAGTGTTTTAAAAATATGACAGTGGTAAAGTCCAACGTCCTGATGTCTTGATACACTTCTCATTCTAATGCTGTGTTATCACCTTCCCTTCCCAGTGTCATAATTCCTTGTTTCTTTAATGCAGTTTCCTAAACCAGTCCAGAGGGACTGAATATTGAATATTCTGGACTCTGAGACAATAGGAGGGATAAGGCTTATGCATTTATGAGGAAATAAAAGGAGAAAATTGGTGGCAGGCAGATTTTTCTTCTTGAAGCAGCTGGCTTGAGCAAACATTAAAGTTCTTCCCTTAGGAGATGGTTTATTTACTGGAGGGCAGGTGAAGAGGTCAGAGTGCAGAATCCCTGCACTTTAACAGCTAGTTGTCACCATCATCTACACATTCATGAATTTCTGACATAAATGCCTGCAGCAGGGTGCAGACGTCAGGTGGTTCCCTCGCCCCCTTCCCTTCCCTGGGTAATTATTTCATAGTGTGAGCTATTAAACATCCTCATTAAAAAGATACTGTTTTACAATGAGCAATTAAAGTTAAATTTCAACCCTGTCCCCCCCCCCCAACCCGGTAAGAGGCTGTGGATGAGTCATTGCTGAAGTCAGCCGCTCTGACAGACGTTTGGATTATTTCTCTCTACCTATTAATACAACTTGAGATTTACTGACACTTTGTAAGGATGAGTAGGGCTGAAGGAAGCTTTAGGAAGCAACTACCGTAGAAGCAGAGGGGAGGAGAAAGCCTTTGGGGCAAAAATGGGCTGAACTGGAAAAAGGCGAGGAGGTTGGGGAGGCGATAGCTCTGAGAATGAACATCTGAAAGGACCTTCTTTGCTCCTGGGCTGAAACTTAGGGCATGACACTGGTTCAACTCTTGCTTAATGTTGTCGCTGATTAAATCTGGAGGCCTTGCAAGCCATCAGGTCCAAGGTGGATGTGCTTAGTCAATAAGCATGTACCCTTAGGCAGTACTATTTTTCTAGAAAAAGAGGTGCCGGAACACTCCATGAATGCCTCCCTTGTTTTCTTGTAATGGCAATGTAAATTAGTAAATTAGATTATATCCTGTACTCCAGAATTTGTAAATTAGTCACATCCCCATGCTCTGCAGAAGGTGGGGAGTCCTTGGACACAGGACCTGAGTCCAACCCCATTTCCCACTCCATCTCTGCTGGCTCCACTGATTAGATAGCTGCTTTTTCAGCTACCCTCGTTCATTCTCAGGTGGTGGAGACATCTAGTGGAGCCCTCTTCTCTGCCACTGCCTGAACTCTGCTCATCCTCAATTCGGTGGTGGTCCTCCTCCTCCTCTGGCAGATCGTGCCATCCCTGTCCTGTCTTGTCTGGTGTTGGGTGGGGTGGGGGAGCATGAAACAAGATGTAATGATGACCACCAACTAGAATGGCTTTAAAATGGAGTTCAACAAATTCAGGGAGGTTAGGGCTAGTGTTGGAAGCAGCATTGTCTCTCAGTCCTCTGGGGAGCACAATTGAGGAGAGTACTGTTGGCATTCATATCCTATTTGTGGACTCAACATAGGCATCTGGATGGCCAACAATGCATGCTGCTCTTCCACTTATTTCAAACTAACAAATCCCCAGTGGATGGTGCAGGGAGAATACTCCTTTTCAGTTCCTATAGAACTCCATTTTGTCATTTCCAATATTCAATTTGCGGGAAAGGCCATTGGGCGAGATAATATTCTGTTTTAAGCCTGCCTGTTGGTTCTTCTTGAGAGTCCTGTTTCTGAACTAATTATTTGGTTGATATCTTTGTATAGCCAAGCTGCTCCTGCTCCTCCCCCTTGAGACTGGACAAAACTGAGGAGGTTAATGCTAGAGGATCACTGGAAACTGATTTGTCTGCCCACCTGCTTCTCTGCTTTATGATCCAAGGATTCTGTTGCATCTACCTTCCAAGATGTTCACTGACTTCCTTTGAATAATAAAAAAAAATCAGTATAAACTTTGTGTTGCCATATACAAAGTCCTTTGGAGGCTAGTATCTGTGTGCTTAGCAGATGGATTTCTCCCATGTGTTCTACTGTGAACAGTCAAAGATGACTTGGGGCTAAGTGTCATGCTGTTATAATAGCCAGGCAAACAGGCTTGGGACACTGTGTTCTTCCTGGAAGCCCTGAGTCTCCATGGTGGAACAATTTAAGTTGATTAAATTGGCCATTAGCTGAAGAAAGAAGCTTTTACAATCTGTTAGGCCTGTTTGGCCAGAGAGCCTGAGAGAGCTAGTCTGAGTAGTAATGTAGTCTTCTGCCCAGTTTGCTCTGTGCTCAACATTTTAGGTTTTCTTGGCTGGTTTCAGAATAATTAGGAAGTGTCTTATTTTCAACTGTGGGATAGCATCATCAATGCTGCTCCCCATTGTACTTCTGTATGATCAGGGACAGGGCTGTGCTTTCTGTGCAGTAGTGATGCTTCAGGAATTCTTCATGTTTGCCAGATCTAGTGAACTTGCTCCTGTCCAAGGAATGATGTCAGTTCCCCTATATTGGTGCTGCCTGGGACTTTTATGTACTGAGGACAACATCCTACTTGGCAGCTTAATTTTTTCAGTACACACTTTGACCCCTTGCACCATCTGCTAGTGTGTCCAAGCACATAGGGTGGTACCTAATACACTTTTCCCATTATTCCATGGATTTACACTTGTGCAACAGAACTTCCCCCCTCCTCGCAATGCGTGCAGCCAGCACACTACCCAAATCTATTCCAGAGGGTTGGAGGTGTGGGATGATGTCAGTAAAGTCCAACATTCTAAGGGATGACCAACTGCCACTTTGTGTCAGTTAGCTTTGGTGTGTTGGTCAGTTAGGCTGCTGCTGCTTAAAGATGTGTTAAGAGACTCACTAATATAGTTTATATAGTTTATATCTTTTGTTTTGTAACCTAAATATGTACATGAAGAATCTGTCAATAAATTACTTACTTTGGTTATTAATCAGATTCATGTGTATCTTTATTTTGAGGGGGATAAAGGGATTGACAACCAAGAAAGGACGAAAGACTCAAAAGAGTCAGCAGCCGTTTGCCACTGTGCAGGTTTAAATAAGGAACGTTTAACTCTGTAACTATATTATATAAACGTTCCCACATTAGGAACCCCCAAAACAGTTTGAGGAGAGCATGGGAGAGGAGAGGGGGCAGTTCCAGTGCACAAACACAAATCCTTGTGCTAATGGATTCAACCCATAGTGTTTTAGATTATCTGGATATTTTTGTTGCTTCAAAGGAAAACTCTTTCAATCAGGACTCCAGACTGGTGTGGGCTTGCAAGTACAGTAGGTGTGGCTGTGCTGACAGCGCACCAGAACCGTATGTTTGCAACTTGTACATTTGTAAACAAACAGATGAGGAGCAGAAAGAGGTTACTGGAGTTCCTTAAACATCCTGTGTTCTGGAAACTGACTCCAAAATGGTCATCCTCTTTGACTCACTGCTTGGGGCATGAGGAGCAACTGGGCCAGCCCTACAACCAGGAAATATGAGGCACCTTCCTGAAGTAGCATATGCTGTGTGATGGCAGGGAAGCACTGAAGGACAGGGCAATGTGTTCCACATGTCCTGCCCAGCAATCCCTTATGCTCACCTGCTGCCCTCAGGTGCAACGGAGGACACTGGTCGATCCCCAGTGTAAGATGCTTATGCCTTTATCCTGTGCCTCAGGCAGCAAAATGTTTTTGGCCAGCCCCAAGGAGCAAAATATTCTCTACAAAGGTGGTTTGGATGGAGATATTTTCTTGATAGCCAAGGTGTGTGTGTGTGTGTGTGTGTGGTAATGGTCATGGTTCTGCCCACAAATGACTCCTTCTGAGTGACACCTTTGAAGCAAGGAGTCTGGAAAACCACATCTTCCTTTCACTGTGTGTAACCTTTCCTTGCCTTATTATTATGAAGATTGGCAATTCTTAGGGGAGAAAATTACTCCCACTGTGCATGCAGTGAGCTTTGAAGATGCGTCTATGACTTAAGAATGTCAGGAAATCTCTCTAGGACGTGGCTGGATTGACTATGCTGTCAGAATGACAGCCGCAGGCACAGTGGAGATGCAAGAAGACGCATATGTTTGCGCTGCCCTCATAAAGCAGGGATGCAGCTTGACAATTGGGAGGATTTTCTTTTCCAGACAAAAGAAGAATGGAAACATCAGGTGGATAATACTTTTGACAAGTATGTTAGGTCTTGAATGATGAGCTCTCTACTTACCTGCCCTGGGTGGCACATTTCCTGACAGCTACATAGAACCTGTGTAGCTTTTAGGGAGGAATAGAATGGTATTGTGTATTGTTTATATACATTTGCCATAGATTTGTCACTTTCTATAGGATTTAAGCCATTGGCGAATCTTGGATTGCATGTTTTTTTCCCAGGAGCTCCCATATTTTTTTTAAAATAACACCCAGCATCTATGCTATTTCAGAATATCTGATACATTTCACATGCAGCATCTTTGTAATCTGTAAAGCAGCCTTGCAAGGATAGCCATTAATGTTAGCCACACATTGAAGAAGGGATTGGAGCTGTGACTGAGAGATAGTGGCATGTCTGATACCATCTAGTGTTTTAATAATTGAAGTGAGATTTCCTGGTTGACAGCTCTGGCTCTTGGCTGCTACACTACATTGGTGCTAGTAGGGTACAACATGTAGGGTACAAGCTTAATGGGGAATGTGGGGAAAACTATAATTCCCCATTGCTTAGCTTTGCCTGTTCCTTGTACCTGCCCCACCATGTGCCCTCTGTGTGGGATACCAGCCACATATAAACAGCATACTTAAGACAAATTACTGCAGGAAGGGGTTAAAACCTTAGAGTAAGATGTCATGCCAGGCTTAGTATCTTGGGAGGGACTAGGTAATCAAGTCTTTGTTCCCCTTCAGTCTACCTGAGAAGCTCAGCATCTGAGGAGGTCTGAGGGTGTTGCTCCAAGCTTAGACTCTCTGGCTTTCTCAATCCACTCTTGAGTTCCTATACCAATAATTTAGGAACTTTCAACAATGTAACTAAGCCAAGTTTAACTGCCAAGTTTTACTTTACATTTCTGAATGCTGTATGGAAAAGCACATGAACCAGACCTTTGAACAGTTTGTAAGTAAAACAAATCTGAACATACCAAACGTGTGGTCTTTTCCTATGCTGGGGGAAGAGGGAAGTTTTGGAATTCACAAGGGTGTATTTTACAGGTCTAACAGCCTATATTTCCATGCTTTACTTTGCTGCATGTTTTGGTGATTCTGCTGGGGTTCTCTCACCAAAGAGTACTTGTCCTAAAATTGGATCTTGCAGCAACACTCTGGACCTCTGCCCTTCCTGGCTTATTAAATCCAGCAGAGCGGGATTTGACTTGTGGGGTCCAGAGTGTGGTTAAAGCTTCAGAGACTATCTGACATCAAAAATCACAACAGAGAATTTTGTGGATAATTTTGTGGAAATTTGTTTTCGCTTTGATTGCTGGGAGTCCTGTGCAACTTTTTCAACAAGTAGATTGGCTTTGCTCTCTCTATCTTTATGCCAGTAGAATTTTCCATTAATCCTGATCTCACAAGGCAGAAACTGCCAGCTGCAGTTGCCATTTGCTAATAACACAGAACATTCCATTATTTGCATTCGACCTGTATATGTCCTGCCCTGCTATTTTGTACAGATCAGGAGAATGATCAATTGGATTCAAACTGCTACTGAATTATGCTAATAGTTCATTGCTCAGTAGATATGCTGAATGATAATATGCACAGCATTTTAAAGGAACATTTGAAGGCTTTTCCTTTCAATAAGCATGTTAATTTGAAATAAGATCATGCTGTACTTAGAATTAACTCCCATATACCCATATAGTCACAAGATTATTTAATGCATGCACTAGGTAAGAAAGTGCACTATCATTTCTCACGTGAGCATTGAACATCAAGGGGCTACAAGAACACAGTAGTGCTGGTGACACTGTTCAAAGCTTAAATATCTAGCATAATTGCGCATCTGTGTATCAGCCAAGGTTACATCTTAAGGGGACGTATCAAGACAGCTGTTCTCTGTGCCCAAGGCAAGTCCTGTTAGCACATCTTTGATAGTGTTTTCCACATCCCACCGCAAACTCTGCACTGGAAAAAAGAAATATTGTAGGGGAATGTGGTCTTTCATGTGATTATTTGTAGTGGTCTGAGCCTGCAAGGCTTAATTTTAATAAAAAAAAGAATTAGCTCTTTGCCTAAATATTCAGGTGCGAACTGCACAAAAATTGGTAGTGGATGCAAATCAAAAGTAATGGGGAAAGGCAGCTTCCTTCTCTCCCCCTCCCTCTCCTCTCCATTCTTTGAAAAGGAAAGCTTATTTCCACAGCAAGCAATTCATTTGTAGTATAATCTGTGAACCCAGGTTTCCAGATTTTACATGATACACATGATACATGATAATACACACTCTCTCTTCCTCCCATTCACACACACACACACACACACACACACACACACACACGTATATTGCAAAACCTTGACTCTCAACCAGTTTTCCTAAGCTATTTCTTTCGCATTTTGCAGGAAAATGAAATTGGCTCCTGATTCAAACCTCCTTTCCAGCATTGGGCTCAAGCTGAGCACAGCTTTAAACTGAGAATTTAGACCAAGAAGCTATATTGCCTTGTGTCTGCTCAGATGGATATCCAAAATGAAAGGATTTCTACACTAGTTATGTTGTATGCCTGGGAGGACTCCATAGCTCAGAGATCATGGCAGCCAGCTCAAAGACAAGGGGCTGGATATGCAGGAAACTGAACATGAGCTCCTCACATATAAACTGTGAGGGGAACAAGGTCTCCGAGTAACTCTCAGTACCAAGGTACAAGTCACAGGAATGGGGAATCCCTGAAATTAGCACCATTGCCAGAAAATGGGGCCTCACCAGTAAATTGTCGTAACTGGGAAAAGGTATGTGGCAATATTAACTCTGACCTCATCTGCACCCTACATTTTAAGCAATATCATACCAATGGCTCCCCCCAAAGCATCCTGGGGACTGTCATTTGTTAAGGCTTCCCCCTCACATAGCTACAGTTCCCAGAATTCCCTGGGAAGAGGGATTGTTTGTTAAACCACTCCAGGAATTGTAGCTCTGTGAGGGGAATAGGGGGTCTCATCTCTGCACCCGTCACAATCTACAATTTCCAGGATTTTTGTGGGGAGCCATGATATTTAACATGGTATGATAGTGCTTTAAATGGCTTTGGTCATCTTACAGTTGTAAGGAGGGTGCATGACCATTGTTCTAGAATTTGAGAAAGAAAATATATTAGCATAATTTTACACTGTGGAGGGCTCCTGTATACCGGTAATTTTTCATCCAGCCACCCATGCAACTCCCTTTCACTGATAACCCCCGCCCCCCAGTTTTCCATTTCCTCCACAACAGCCAACCAGCATTCCATGGACACCGAACAAACTTAGTCCTCAGTGGGCTGTTCCCAAAATAATGTTTGTGCTTCTGCAAACTTTGAGATTCCCTTGAGCCTGCTGATAAGGCCCTCTTTTGGGTGGTGGTTTCATTTTGGCTAGATAAGCAATGACGGTCACAGCCTGAAGGTCAGAAATAGAGGGAATGATGTGGCTTTAGTATTAGTTTGGGGGAGGGGGTACGCACACAATTGTGCCCCAGGGCATCTAAAAGTTTAGAAACCATGGTCTAAATAAGGATAATTCGTGATTGTGCACGAAGTCATCCGTCAGTGACTGCAGCAAGCTTTAGGCAACACTCCTGGGTGTCTCCAAATGGCTGTGACTCAGTAGCATGATTCAAGAACTGCAGCTTGGTATTCTGCCAACCACTTTTCAGCAGAAAACTGTCCACTACAAACATTAGCATGTGAGACTCTATGTGTCACTAGCAGGTATCCACAAATTCTCTTCATGCAGCATATGTTTTGATGGGGGCGGAATACAGAATATCAAACCAAAACAACACTTTGGGGCTGTTGTTTTTTAGCTCCCATGAATAGGAAAGAGAGGTCATGTCTGTCATTTGCAGTGTTATCCTCTGATAAAAAGTTCATAATGCCATTTCCTCACAACTCACACATTATTACAGGCTACAGAATAAAAATGCCTTCTCCACCCACAAGCCTTATTAAACGAAGAAGCGAGGGCTTCCCATCAACTTCCAATGATACAAACGAGAGACAGCATCTTCTGAACTGTGAGAAAATGTCAGACACATCATAAGTTAACCAAATGGTGTAGCAAGTAGAGAAAACACACCACTCATTGCTGTCACAGCATCATTAGGATATGCTAAACTGGAACAACCCTTCCTGAAAATTCCTTCCTTCCACAGCCTCCAACCATGAGGTGAAGCCCAGTCTTGCCACCACCCCTACAACTGCTCAGTAATCTGTGGAGATGGAGCAGTGGCAATGGTGGACTTAACTCTGTGATCTGAGGCCACAGGTGACCATCTCCATGATTTTCAGGCACTAGGTGGTGGGTTTAACTGGCTACCACGTAGCTTCCAGTCACTTGAATCCATCCCAGGCCTGATATCAGCATGTGGCAACTTGGTGCCCCAGGGGCACCTCTAGTGAGTGATGGTTTTCATTTCCCACAATGCACCTGACAAAGCATGCTTCAGGGGCATTGTGGCAAATTAAAAAGGCACTTTGCCAAGAGCAAAAGGTATCTAGAATTGACCCTGTAACAAGCAGGGTGAAGGAATAGGATTAAAGAATTAGATTCGGAGGTGCGTGGGGCGTGGCTGTGTTGTTGGATGACACAATTTGTTATCTTTCTTATCTAAATGACTTTCAATACGTGTATAATCAAATTGTCCAGCTTCCTGTAACACAAGTGATAACCACTCAGGAGAGGATTGTTGACTGTTTTGCCTTTATCTCATGTGCCACGTGATCTTGTAGGCTACAAAACATCTTCTTTAAAACAGCTGATTAAAACACTAGGGAAACGGCTTAGTGGTCTAAACACCACATTTGTTATAATTAGGCACCCTGGAGTGTTCAATTGCTAGCAGGGGTTGATTTGGAATGTCATCCTTTCAAGGTTGACCAATTAGCAGCCTGATCCACAATGCAGTAACACTCAAGTAGTAGGATTTAATCTGAGTTTCTCTCATTGAAATCAATAGGAATAAATCACCTTAAATCCCAATATTTTCAGTTTAACGAGGCTCTGAATTCTGGGCAGTAACTTCTGAAATGCTTAATTAATGTAGGGATTTAGGGCAAGGTCTTCAAAGCAATAACAATGCTAATAAAAGTTTTTATAGATGCTTTCTGTTCTACACATTTGCCCCAATTCAGTTAGGGTTATAGGTGCGTAGATGCAGACTTCTCTATGTGTGTTTCACTAGCTGGATGAGGACTCTGCATGTGGTTACTGGCCCTGTCTAGTTCTCAGACCTCATTCAGAAAATCAGTGGGGGAGTGCAGATCAGGTGTTCAGGAGGGCAGAACAAGAGGATTGTGTCTTGCTGTTCCTTACGTCAAATAGCCAGTTAGTGTGATTCCCAAATGTCTGGAAAGTCATATATACAGCCCTCTCTGCTGCTCGCAAACATAGTTGCATCAACACAAGCGACTATCTCCATAGTAAGTGTTGGTTTCTCTGTCCTTATCTAAAATTGTCACATTTGGCTATAGTGTGAGGTTCATCTCCCTTTAAAAAAATCAATTCATAGAGCATATTTCAATTTAGAGAACAACTTGTGCACCGATGTCAAAGTTTGTGATATGTATATAAGGGACCAAAAAAAATGTTAATAATAAAAGCAAACCCTTCTTATTTCACCTCCCACAACTTATTGTCAGTACTTTTGTTGCTGGTCTCCCAACTTCCATCATCCATGACATTAACTGAGCTAGCAGAGACTGATGGGAGCTGAGTCCAAAAACATCTGAGGGCACCATGTTGGCCATTCCTGCTTTTGATATTGCAACACATGACAGAAGAACACAGTGAAAGTTTGGCTGCTATTCTGTGTTCATATGTTTACCTGAGTGTAAACCCCATTGAACCCAATAGGTAACTTTTCCACAGACATGTATAGGATTGCACTTATGAATGTTTAGTCTTAGAGAGAATCTCTGGGGCTTCCTTCTTTGTCTGCTGTTTGGGTTTGGTACCAAGACAAAACAGGGCTTTGGGCTTTGTAATGAATGTGCTTCTTTTATTTACCCTTCCTTTTTTGACCACATTCCTTCTTTACATTTACAGAATCTTTGGTGCATGCTTTAAAAATGCTTTAAAATGTAATAAGTGAAGTGGTCCTCAGAGGAATATTCTGGGGTTTTTTTTTTTTTTACCATTCTGAAAGTTGGCCCACATTAGCTTTGCAGTGTCCTGCTCATTCAA
Organism: Lacerta agilis; assembly: GCF_009819535.1. NCBI lineage: Eukaryota > Metazoa > Chordata > Lepidosauria > Squamata > Lacertidae > Lacerta > Lacerta agilis. The sequence goes on along the minus strand of NC_046314.1, from coordinate 40,273,622 downwards.
ACCTCCTACCCTCTTCAGTTTCCATATTGCCTGAGGAAAATGAAAGGCATTGTTAGTACCTCAGGAGGTTGCATATTGGCACTTATGTACATTCTCTATCATATAAAGGAGGCTCTGTGCTGACCTAAGCATGGGACAAATAGAAACAGTTGCTACGCAACCGGAGACACAGTCGATGTACAATATGCTTGAGAACCCATGTTAGGTTACCTTCAGGAAAGGTCAGGGTGACTCAAGTACTTCATGCCTAAAGTTCTACCTTGCAGTGAATGCAGATTGAAACTAATCTTGGGCATCAATTTCTCATTTTTCCAATCTTCAGTTCATCCAATTTCCACATATATGAGTAATTATTATTATTTTTAATTTAAGAAAACAACCCTTTCTGCATAAATTCTATGACTTTTCCTGCAGTTCTCCTAATAAATGCATTTTTGTAAGTATTTTTAAATAGACTTCATTTTTGTATGTTATCTTCACTCACATAAGCATATTTCTATGCAGTCGTCAGGCTGGTAAACTGCACTGTAAAATTCAGAGAAGTTCGAATTTAAAAAGAGAGCTGTGCTTTGGTTTCCGAATAGGTTCAGGAAGTGTGACTATGGTGAACCGAACAAATCTCCCCTCCCCCCGCCGCCTCTCATCATATCTCCAGAGAGAGCTGTAGCCTGAGATGCTTTCAGTCTGCAGCTAACTCTCTCCATCTTTCTCTTTCAATGCCATGGACAAATGACTTTCTCAGATTCTCTTACTTCTGGTATGAAGTGGGGTGGGGGTGGGGGCGGGGCGGATGACATGTGGCTCTCAAGGTGTGGCTAAACGATAACTCCCATCATCTCTGGCCATCAGCCATGTTAGCTAGAGCTGGCGGCAATTGTAGTTCAGCAACATATGGAGGATCAATGGTCCCCTACTTCTGCCCTACCGTATCTCACAGGGGCGGTTCATAAATTAGTGCAATTGTGTGGAGCTGCTTTTTCCATAGGTGCTATAACATTCCTGTGATATTTGGATTCTGGAATCACAGCAGGGTAGCTCCCATTAATTGACACCCAGCCAGAAGTGACAGTGACTCCCTAGTGTTGCATTCAGAAAACACCCTTTTTGAAAAGTGCTCTTGTTTGGAAGGGCTCTGAAAAAGAAAATTGTCCAAATGGAAACTAAGGCTGCAATCGTACAGGATTACAGGGCTGGGTGTGTGTGTAAATCCCATTGACTTCAGTACTATTGAGCAGATCTCTATAGCATTAAGCCTATAAACCTTGAAGATCATAATAATGTATATGTTACCACATTGTTGTTGTTATTTTATTTGCTGATTTTTTTAGGATACTTGTTTGCAACTTAAACTTAGGATATGTGAATAACTGAATAAATGCATGAGAGATGATTAATAAATTCTGCCTTTGCTAAACATGATGTTTGGCCCATTGGGGACCTGTTGCAGACCTTCTTAAGGCCAAGTTAGAAAATTTCTACATTTTAAAAAACTCAGTTTTGTTCACACTCTCGTGTTCCAAAGTACATCTTGTTCAGGGAGAGTTTCAAGGTATAAAATAAATCAGAGGGGAAAGGAGGAAGAGCACAAAGAGCAGTTTACAAAAGAGAGATTAAAAGGAATAATGAAACAAGTAGGGAAAGGCAAGTTTCATGGTTCATATTTCAGTCTGTTTTAACTGTAGCGAAAAGGGTGCCAAACACAAGGGAAGGTCCGGTTGCTGTGATGTGAGAGGAGACCATTTGCCTGCAGCCACCGGCTTTAGGGGAGGGAGAACATATCCTGTCACTTTCATGCATCTGCACTGCATAATATCCAATCCAAGCACCCAACTCTTTGCTGCTGAAGCTAGTTTTCCCTCCTCTCCCAATCGATACTCAACAAAAGGCATAGTGAAAGGGAATAGCAGCAGAGCAAAGATATTTAATTGCAGCCCCATGTAATCTCTTTCACAGTTGTTATCATTATTGTATATATTTCCAGCCCAATTCGTTTATCTTTTCCGGCCGCCTGTCTGTGCAGCTGCCTCCGCTTCTCTCCTTCCTGATGGCTGCAAATATCTGCTTATCGCCCTTTTTCATACTGTTTTGTCAGCCTCCGCCTTTATGTGTAACGCATTTGGCCATTTATTATATCCACCTCCCAAGTTGTGGACATTGTTGCAAGGAACTCCGCTGTGTAAGCTCCATGCTTTGGTTATTCTCTCCAGCCTCTTCTTGTTTTGCGTGATTTTGTTTTTGATGAACTGACCTCACTCGTGTCCAGCCCAGCAGCCTCCTGCACTGTGGCCAGTATGGATGCATTGTTGTACCACAAGGCAGTAAGACAGTTGGGCAATTTGTTCCTTATGCCTTTGTGGTAATGTGTTTTTCACGCCTAGTCCTATGGTGGTGGTGAGAATCTTCCCTATTTCTTGAACAGAAGTGCATCTCTTAAGAGAATTCCACCCAAATTCCCTTTCAGGCTTTGTTTAGAATATGTATTTATTCTGAAATATTTATTCAATATTGTAAGCAGCTTTTTAAAGTGACATTTAGAGGAGTGGGAGGCAAGGCACAATAGAAAAATAGTAACATAAATGTACAGATTCCTAGGAGAGGCTGCTGTGGAAACACAAGCTGTTTGTGGTATCAATTAAAGGCAGCTGTAAAGAAGGAGGTATTCAAGGTCTGTCTAGATGCCAGAACTGAGGGGACAAGGTCCATTTAGAGTTCCAGAATTCTGGGGCCACAACTGAGGAGGCCCTGCCTCCATAACATCAACTATCTGTCATTGTCCCTTTGCTCATGGTTACATCCTTTTCATTCCCCTTTCTTTGCCTGGCTATCCTCTCTGTATAGGCAGGTCCCCAAACAGCTACGCCTCACCCCATTGGACTGGGACTATAAGTAGAACCCCACTTTACAATTTGAATTTAACAAGTTTCGAACTTTGTTGAGAAATTAGTACCGTATCTCTCTGTGACAGCTATTTGACAGCATTTGGAAATGGTTAAAAATAGAAAATTTATCCTAGAGAGAAAACATGCCCTTCTCTTCATAACTCAGACATGGAATGAATGAAATAACACACTTATTATATCCTGGATGCTGAACTGAAAATGCCCTGCTTTCATGCTTCCCCTTGATTTGATATTCTAGTACAATTTAGGCCTCTGATAAATTAAATTGTTTGGAGCCTTGGTTCACTGCCTAAAATATATGCACTGTTTAATGCTGTTTCTTTCTTCTGACTTTTTTATATTAAGGATAAGCGAGAGACAAATCAAATGCCACAGCCGCTAATCCACGTGTCTAAACACATATCTTACCCCAACCAAGCAGAACTATTCCCAAACCTACAACTACCGCCTGCTGTCTGTTCCTGCAGGTGTTTTTCTCTTCAAATGAGCTCTGACAATAAAAGTGTGCTCAGCCTGCTGGAAAAGGTGCTTGGGGAAAGGGGCTGTGGTGAGCTAAGCCTTGGGCAAGGAGACAACAGGACTCTACTCCTCACCCTCCTTTTTGGACCTGATTAGGGTAGATCCACGTTTAAACATCTGGTTGGGCTCCTCATTTACCCTCAGGATAAAAAACCCCAAAGGAAGAGACATCATTAAACAGTGAACAGATTTTAGGCAGTGAACCAAGTTTCTGAACAATTTAATTGATCCGAGGCCTAAATTGTACTAGATAATCAAATCAAGGGGAAGCGTGAACGACAGTGCATCTTCACTTCAGCACCCAGAACGTAATGACTGTGTTATTTCATTCATTCCATGTCTCGGTTTGAATTATGAAGAAAAGGGCATGTTTCCTCTCTAGGATAATTTTCCATTTTTAACCGTTTCCAAATGCTGTCAAACAGCTGTCACAAAGAGAAACGTTGCCAGTTTATTGCTGAAGCTTGAAACTTGTTAAATGCAAATGTAAAGTAGTGCTCTCCTCCTAGTCCCAATGAAATGCGGGTGTGTGGGGGTGGGTATAACTGCACTGAGATCTGCCATGTTTAAATGCATGGTTCTGCCACCATCCCATCTAGTTAGGCCCTAATTTAGCTCTAGAGCAGATCTTGTAAATCTGCAAGGTGTGTTGATACGCTTGGTGATTCTCAGCTGGTGAGTGCCAAAGTGGTGTAGTGGTTAGGGTGTTGGACTATGACAAGCAAGCAAGGCCTGAGATTCAACCCCTAGTCAGCCATGAAGCTCATGGAGTGACCTTAAGCCAATCACTATCTCTCAGAATTACCCAATTTACTATGCATCACCTTGAACTTCTTGGAAAAGGGCAGGATATAATGGTGTCAAATAAATGCACAGCACCCACATTTGCATGGTTTTTCCCCCACTGTGCTCATTTGTATTTCCTATGTTGCCATAATTTGTGGGTTTCCAGTCAGGTTTGTGGTATTGCTGGGAATAGGTACCAGTACATGGCTACTTGCCAGCCAAAACTCAGCCGGCTTGTTCTCTTTTTTTCCTCCCAAGGTGAGAGTGCTGACGGAAGGCAACTATGAGCAGCATTGCCTGCCAATGGCATAGTACGAACCATTTGGTGGAAAAGCAAGATGGGGAACCCTGCAAAGGAGGACCAAAGACTTTAATCCCTTTCTCCCTTGGGGTAGATGATTTTGAAAGGAACACTTACCAGGAGACTCTACCTAAGAGATTCTGAATGTGGGCCCTCAGACCTGTTAAACACAAAACAAAGGTGTGCTTTGGCATAAAAGGGTTGGCATTTGAGTTGCTACTCCGGCCAAAGCCAAAAAAACTGCTTCAAAATCCAAAGGTGGAAGCGTTCTCATTCAAATGGCTGTTTCCTATAAAATGACCTAGTGGAGCAGCGATAAAACTGCTAGCACATTTGCAAAACTAAGCAGGCATGCTCCCAGACTGAACGAGAGACTGAGTGTTGAGATTACTGCATTGCAGGTGTTTGGACTAGATGACCCTTGGGGTCTCTTCCAACTCTACACTTCTATGATAGAATTCCCTAGAGTCAGCCTGGCTGATTTTTGTTCAGATTTTAAAGCAACCTGGTATTCTGAAAACCCTTGGCTATGCTTTCTGTAAAAATGACAAGTGCTGCTTAAAAATAAATGTATTCACACAAGGGTAATTAGTTACATCATTGGAATCCCACAGCATTCCTTTCGAGGCTATTTCTTTCTTCCACACACACACATTTTGTTTGGTTTTGCTGTCCATCAGATATAGTAGGGCAGTCTGACTCACCCGTGTTATAACAGCGGCACCTCTCCGCAACCTCCAGGTTTCCGGGTGTACAGACTACAAGAGGATGCTGTACCCTGCACAGATGCTAGAATGTTATGCCTGGCTGGTAGCAACATCAAACACAACACTGGGATGACTCACCCATTTTACTAATTTATAAGAGCAGCCTTCCTTGAAATCCCAGCGTAAAGTCCTGTGCTCTCTTTCTGAAAGCAAATGCAGCCTTGAAGCCAACGAAAGCTACAATGCGATATGTTGAATACAAAATAATGAACCTGCTACTTTTGTCCTTCTACAAGTTTGGGTATATTGTGTTTACAGCGGCAAGGGGGTTCAGGAATCCCATAGTAAGAAGAGGGGGAGGAAAGAGAATCTCAGTTATGAGCACAGGGAATGTTGCAAAGTGGCAAGCAGTGAGCAACAGCAGCTCAGGTAGATTTGTTCTGATCTCGCAGAAAACGATCACTAGGAATTCCTGAGATATTGAGGGAGAAGTTCCGCACCACTTCACATAACACGTAAATTATTATTTTTTGTAGGTCTATACCTAAGTTTTAATTTTGTAATGGGCACCTAAAGAAGCAATTGTCACAAACAGTTCTGTATCTAAGGTATTAATGTGTTAATATTTGCCTCTGCCTCTTTAGTATAGCAGGTGGCAAGCCTGGGTTTAATGTGTGGACTGCCCCCCCCCCGCCCAGTTTTAAAGACATTGAGTGTCTCTCACAAATTATCATCATACAGTCATTTTCATAATGAATCTATGAACCACAGGGCCACACAGCGCCTTCACAATGTATCAGTCCATGGGAGGAGCCAATGACCCCTCAGCTGATATGATGTACCACTCTGGGGGTTCTTTTGCTGGGTGATTGAAATGACAGGTGATGGCAACTGGATCCAGACTCCTGGGTTAGCATCATGGTTGCTTCTCTAAGAGCACAAGAGCCCCGCTGGATCAGGCCAATGGCCCATCTAGTCCAGTATCCTGTACTTACAGTGGCCACCCAAGTGTTGGCATATTTAAGCTGAGCAACTGCACAACAAAAGGTTGAGGAGACTGTAAAGCATAACTAGGAGTTGATTTAATTAAAGGAAAAATAACAGAAATTACATTAGCTATAAGAACATTACAGAAACATGACCCATCCAGTGACCCACCACCTAGGGTACTGAGAGAGGTACGCAGACCTCCTTATATACTGCATCTGATTGCTGATACGCCTTAAATCAATACAAACTTAACATCACCTGCTGTACTGCCCCACAGCTGCAAAACTAGGTCAGTTCATTTCCTTCTTTCTTTTAAAGAGATATTTCTGTGGAACAGTAATGAACCTTAAACTGTAACCACTCAACACCAAGTGCCTATGGGATTCCTGTAAGCAGGCCCTGAGTGCTAGAGCACTCATCCTACCTGCGGTTCCCTGCAACTGGTATGCTGAGGGATAGAGTGGAGGCAGAACACAGCCATCGTGGCTAGTAGTCATTGATACACTTACCTTCAATGAAGTGGTCTAATCCCCCTTTAAAGCCATCCCTCTTGATCATGGGTAGGCAAACTAAGGCCTGGGGGTCGGATCTCGCCTTCTAAATCCGGCCCGTGGACGGTCTGGGAATCAGCATGTTTTTACATGAGTAGAATGTGTGCTTTTATTGAAAATGCATCTCTGGGTTATTTGTGGGGCATAGGAATTTGTTCACCCCCCCCCCAAATATAGTCTGCCCCCCCACAAGGTCTAGGGACAGTGGACCGGCCCCCTGCTGAAAAAGTTTGCTGACCCCTGCTCTTGATGGTCATCTCTGCCTCTTGTGGGAGCACAGCCTAACTATACACTGTTTCTTTTGCCTGCCTTGAATCTTCTGTATATGAATGCTCTGAGAAGATTTGTGCTTTGTTGTGCAGTTTTTCTCCCTCTATAACATTAATCACAGCTGCGAACTCAGGGGCAGATCCTTAACTTTTATCGCCAAGTAAATACATCAAACACACCAGGAAGTTAATGCAGAAGAACAGGGCTAGCTAGTTTAAAGAAAAAGAGAACATAAATGCAAGGACAAACTCAGTAGATCAGAAGGAAATATATTAGGTACAGATAAATAGTATTATGGAAAGTGTCTCTAAAACCTTTGCAGGAAATACATCTTTAGGACTTAGGACTGATTCATATACGTGGTGGTGGTGGTGGTAAAGCACAAGCTTTGCATGCTAGTTGCTAGAAATCACAGGACGGGAGATGGCTCTTGTGCTTGGGTGCTACTTGTGGGTTTCCCATAGGCATCTGGTTGGCTACTGTGTGAACAGAATGCTGGACTAGATGGATCATTGGCCTGAGCCAACAAGCTCTTCTTATGATCCAGTGTAAAAGGTTCCAAGCTCAGTCTCCATCATCTCCAGAAAGATTCTGCCCCAAACCTCTGGACAGCCACTGCCAGTCAATGCAAACAATACCAAGATAGATGGGAGCAGATCTAAGGCACCTTTCTATTTTCTTTGTATTGCCAAGACATGCTACCTGCACAGTACCACAGTACCACCAGCTCCTTCCTCTTCAGTCCCTTGGCTGAAATGCTGGCTCATGCTCTAGTCAACAACCTCCTTAACTCCTGCACCCTTGTTCTAGCTCACCTTTCCCTTATCACACCTCCATCTTTTCACATCTATCCAAAACTCTGCTGCCTCTCACATTTCTCTGATCATAGGATGTCCTGCCTCAAACTGCTGTGCTGGCTTATGGTCTCCTACCAAGTTGAGAGCAAACTCCTTGCCTGAACCTCCTTCAAAGCTCCCCAAGGCCGTAAATGATTCCCATTTATTTTCCTTTTGCTTCTCGTGATATCTCTGCCTCTGAGCTTCCCTTCTCCAGCTCTACCACACTTACCGGTAGTCACAGACAAGCCTCCTGGGTCAGTCAAACTATTAATTAGTTTTAAACTAATTAGTGATAAGCTTAATCACAAAACTCTTTGAATGGTGTACGTAATAGAATTATAGATTAAAAAAACCCAACTATTGAAAATTGTATATGTAAAATAATTATGTAATTAAAATAAAACACAGATAAAATCAGTAAAACTAATAAACAAAACACATATAGGAAACCATATTGTATGCACTTAACAAGCAGGCAGATACATATATTGCTTTTCTTTAATTTATTGCAGGGAAAAGGAAGGCATCGTGCTGGAAGGGGTGCTGTTGCCCTTCCTTTTGTTTTTAGGCTCCTGCTGTGGGGAAAACTCCATTTTGATCTTGGTAAAGGAATAAAGAGATAAGCACCCGTTTCTCTTGTACTGCCATCACATTGAGAATTGGGCTCCCCTGCCCTGGAAATTACTTACGGAAACAATATGTTTGGCTGCCTGTTATGTATTTAAGCACACGTCTCATTTGGCCTTCAATTGCCTATTCTGTCTTGCTGCCCCCATGCCTGGAACTCTGTTCCAGGTCATCTACAAGGTGTTTTCCACCCTCCCTCATGCCCCTTTTCTGAACTCTCTTTTTATCCCATTAGTCCTCATCTCCAACTGCAGCAAAGCCAATATGCACAAGTTCATTTGCTTTTATTTAAGCTACCTTTTTCTACCCTTTCTGCCTCTTCCCCCATCTGTATTTATTTATTTGGACAGTTTTTATGCCACTTAAAATACAGTTCTTTCCAGGCAGTCTGCAAGGAATACAATGCAATGGAAAGAAAAACCTGCTTGAAATTATAAAATCATAATTCAGTTATTTATGGCTGCTGGAATAATAATAACAGAAGAAGTCTCCAGTCAGCATTGGGAGCTCAACCTTATCACCTGCCATAAAACTGCCAGTATTTAATCTTTGATCCAGGGAATTCCATTTATGGGATGTTCCCACTTATGTGAGGGAGGGGACAATTTTTCCCTTCCCCCTGGAGCGCCCTACGTCCTCCCCCCAAAAAACTGCTCCAGAGGGTTGGGGAACTGCCTGGAGCAGTATGAAAGGTGTTGTGGGGAGGAGAGTTGCAGGGAAAGGAAATTTGGGCTGATTTTCCCCTTCTTGCAGTGGATCAAAGAGCCTTCTGTCTGTAGAAAAGCAAGTCTGGATCCAAGCGTTAAATGATAAGCTCTTGAGGTTAAGGGCCCATGGCTTTTGGAATAAGTTATTCTAAAATGCTTTGTTCATGCACAACGCTATATAAATATTTAACATTATCATCACTGATCATAATCTGTTCCCATAACTGAAGTTATATTTGTGTGTTTGAGAATGCTCCACTACCGAATCATGTGCGGTTCTCTTTTTTCCACTCCTCTTGTTTTTCTCTGAACAATCCACTCAAGAAACTAATTAGTCTTGTTGTTTTGAATGCCAAGAGCCCAAGTGCTACTTCAAATCAGAGAGCGTCATTGTTTTCAGGGATTTATCAGTGCTATTTAGTAGTTATTTTCTGCTTTTGTAAATGAACATTGGGGAAATGATCAGATAATATTTTGGAAGGAAGGAAGGAAGGAAGGAAGGAAGGAAGGAAGGAAGGAAGGAAGGAAGGAAGGAAGGGTTAGATGGAGAAGTCTGACAGGCAGGCAGGCAGGCAAAATAAATAAGAGAGAGAGAGGAAAATCATCATTGCCTAAAGAAGAAAAAGATAAAGAAACAAAAAGCCTCTTTTATTATCCAGAAAAGGAGTCAAAACAAAAGTTTTATCTGAGTTGTCCTCATTCAGAAAGTAGCTTGCAGTTCTTCCCTTCCATTTTGCACCATACTTTGATGTCCTACATAGACCAATAGGGATAGATAGGAGATTGGGGGGGGGGGAATCCAACTAGATATCCATCTTATTCCTTTGGAAAGTGTGGCCCGTAACCTCAGGTCCATTCATACTGCTCCAGCTAGCTCCTGCCTCCCAGTTCCTTGGCCTCTGTCATGGCAGGTCAAAAGATCTGGCAAGAACTGTGGAGATGCACCACTGAACAAGAAAGATTCAGTTCCATTGGCGCAGCCAGGATTTTTGTTAGGGGGGACAGGCCTTTAGTTGGGTGGGAGAACCTCAGTTAGCTATGTGTTTTTATTGATGGGGGCAGCTACACCCCACCCCCCCGGCTATGCCAATGTTCGGTTTGGACCCCAGTTTGGCATTTGGAAAATGACCTGCTTTGGTTTGAACTTGTTTTGGAGTGTTTTGGAACTCTTCCTCAGCTCAGTGCCCAGCTTCATGTGCTGCTGTCTCTGTCCCTGCATCTAACAAGCTGGCCTCCCCTGCAGCTTCTGTGAAGGGAGCTGCCAGTGGCAAAGTACTGCCAACTGCCTCCTTGTCTGCAAAGAGAGCCCCCTTTTGTAGCGAGAATAGGCTGCTCTCCTCATACTAGCAGCGCTTTCAGCCTGCAGGGTAGTGGGTAGGGCAGGGGGAGGCCTGCTTCTGAGTATCATTATCACTGCTCCCGCTTGCTGTGATAAAGATGTTGCATTTGAGACTGTGGGTGAACTCAAATGTCCGGTGCTGCTGCCAACACCTCTGGCACCGCTGGCGTGCCACTTGCCTTGCTGCCAGTGCCCTAACCTACCTCACAGGTTTGTTGTAAGGGAGAAAGAGGGAAAACATGTATGAACTTCTTGGAAGAACAGAAGATACCAATAAGGGTATACAGCAGATTCAGATACATTCCAAATTAACCAAAACTGGACCTCCCCCCCCCCCACGCCTGTGAATGCTATACTGTATTTACTGTATGTTCAGTGCAGTTGTGTTCTTCTGTTTTATCTTTTAGTCTGCCATGAGTTATTTTTTATTTATCAGTCATAGCCTTAACAACAACAACAACAACAACAACAACAACAACAACAACAACAACAACTTCATGTCTGTCTGTTTCTCACACACACATCATGTGTGACACATGCACAAACTATTGTTTCTTACAGTGCTGTGTGCATTGCTGTGCTGTAGAAAGCAACCTAACAGCAACTTACTATACCAAATCATGTATAGTCAACACACATTGGGTACAATGGCAGGTGGGATTGCCAAAGTCTTTTTTCCTGGATGCCCCCCCTTTCCGCCCCCTTTTATTTATTTATTTTGCCAAGCGCATAAAGCTAAACGCACACAAGTTAAATGTTTGTATGTTGTGGTCCTACTGTACTATGTGTAAGCACCCACATTTCTAAGTAGTAAAGCAAGACACCGTCTATATATTCATGTATTGTTATATTACACCCAAACACACACCCCACACTTGCTTTACATAGTGTTTGATCATGAGGCATGTATGAGAGCTAGCACCTTGCCCAGGGGCACCCAGGGATTTGAGCCCGGGTTTTCTAATATTAGGGGTGTTCACATGTAACGCTCAGCAAGTATGCAGTCTGTGTATCTGTGCACACAGTAGCTGAGCTGTGCAAATAAAAAAAGTGTACATTCTTCCACATGAACCCGTGTGTGTGTGTGTGTGTGTGTGTAGAGACAACTTGTACCTGTCTTTAGTGTAATGTATCAACAAGCCTGTTCTGAACTTTTAAAGTTCAGTACTCCTGTAAACAAGGATACATATAGATGTTGCTGGTGCCAAAAAATATTGTTTACACAGCTGGATCCCTTGGATAAAACTGAAGGGTTTTGTTGTTGGTGTTGTTTTGCTGGTGACTGATTGTCTTCAGGTTTGTTTTCCCATGTAGCTCATCCATTCATGGAGCAGTTTTAAGGAACCTTTTGCGTGACAATTAATATGGTCTCCAGTTGGAAACGCAGCTTTGAATAGCCGATTATTTCAAAACCTCCACGCCAAAGGAGGAAGAAGAAAGTGAAGTGAAATATGTGCAGCTAGCAAATGCATATATTTATCCTTGTTTTATTTCCTTCTTTTTATTATTATTATTCTGTTGCAATATCAATTCACTTTCAACTGTAGCAAGTTATCATTAGTCCTATTATGGGCTTTCCCCTCTAAAGCATTCATTTCCTCTCCTTTTGCTTCAGATGTAGCCAATGAGAACAGCTGATCTCAGCTGGAACAATAAAAAGTCTACGGTTCTGTTCTCTCACAGTCAACTAGTTATTATGCTATACTTGAAAAGAAACTGGGAATCTTTTATCGATTTTTCCCTGGTCAGAACAACATTTATTAAGAATGTGGGGGTGGGATGATTGATTGATGTTGGCTGACATTTTGACTCCATAAATCCGTACAATGATTGGCATACGATGCTCTTCAGGGGCGTAGGCTCATCACAGACTCTATCGTCAAAATATGGCACTGGAGCTGAGAAACATCAATAACGATGCAGTGCTGCAAGCCAACATTGTAGTGAAAGCTTCTTGGCTCTGTGAGGCTTCTATTACCAAACTCTGCATCAATTTAGCATGTAACCGTTCTGGAATATGCAGGAAAATATTCTCTGTTGTCAGTGCAAGTTTGGCGTTGTGAGCATGCCTCTTGCCAGAGCCCTGAAGAAGCTGTCAGGGCCCAAGAGGATCAACACCTGACCTAGACTCCTGGCTGTGGGTTTGCCTGGTGGTGATAGCAGGCAATGTCCTCAGTGTACCCGGAGTGCTGGAGCTGGTCATGGCTGGCCAGAAATCTACGTCTGGAGGAGGAGAATATATTCTTGTCAGTGCTTGGCCTGCAAGCAAACAGTCCCTGAGGAGCAAGCTGAAAGTCAGGACCAAAGGACAGCCAAAGGATACAGGAATGCAGCAGAGCTTAGGCAGACCTTGTTGCTCGAGCAAAGCAAAGCTCACATAGAACAGGAAAAAATCTTTTATATTCCTTTATTTCCAAGAAGATCCAATGGTCAGTCTAGGTTGACAGTCTTTCCAGGACTCTGCAGGTGCTTCAATGATATGTTACCCCACATGGGGTAGCTGCACACACACATCACAATAGATCCTGACAGATCCCTGAACTTGGTGGCTTGGTTGGATGCACTCAGGTGCAGCATGTACCAAAGGAAGAGAGGCTCCACTTAAATAGCCATCTTCAAGGCAAGCAACTATCTGTTTGGGGAAGAAATTGTGGATCAGAGTGGGACAGGTGAGGGTTTCAGGTAGGTGGCATGAATGAAATTGGCACCTCCTGCCCAAGGTTTTTGCAACTTCCAGGGAATCACCTGTTAATTTCTAGATTGCATCTCATCCTGTCTCCATAGCTGTCAAGTTTCGGATTTGAAAATAAGGGATCAGCAGTCTCACCTATCTCGGGGACAGTCACATGTCAGTGGTGGGTGGAGCCAGAAGCAAAAGTGGGCGGAGCAGCAATGTAAACTCCAAGCGGGCTCGGACTCGGAGCGGAGCAAAGAGGAAGGAGCCCCATTGTCTTCTTGACTGATCCTATCAAAACAGGACAGGAAGCAGCAGCTGCTCAAAGGCAGCCAGGCTCCGCCCACCAGCTAACCCTATTGGCCGGCTGAGGGGCTCGGCGGCAACGGATAGGGGCAGATGCAGGGGGAGAAATACACCCCCCCCGTAAGCACGGGAAACGGCTCCCACTTGCTTTGAGGGCTGAGGCTTTTCTCTCCAAGTAGGTGTGGTCTTCCCACCCAGTCCCTGGCCAGCAGGGGAGGAGCTGCTTCCATTAAAAATGGGAAATAAAAAATAAGGGAGAGCAGCGGGAAACTGCTTAAAATAAGGGAGAATCCTGGGGAAAACGGGATACTTGACAGCAATGCCTGTCTCTAGTCTCCATGTCATAAAAGGAGAATACACTGCAGAACTATACAAACTCCATTCAGTTCAGTTAGAGTCACTCCCCATGTAGGTGTGTTGAGGGTTTCAGCCTGAGTGAGGAGGCTACGGTTCTTCTTTCTTTGTGAAAAGGACACAAAGGACACAAAGCTAGAGAATTCGGTAATACCGGTAGAGTGTGTTGAATACTGCAACTTTCAGATTCCAAAAATGAGGGATACTAAAAAGTTGTAACATGACTAGGAAATTCAATAGGTATTTTGGCTAAATTGATATAATTTAGTTTTGCTTGGTAAGTAAAATGTGTGTAAAATTGCATAGAAATAATTAAAAACTGTGGCCAAGAACTTGCAGTTATATTACATATTAATATTACTTTTATTAATTATTATTATTTAGCATTACCTGACATTTTCAGAAGGTAAAATTATTATTATTATTTTGGTTTTCTGAAAGCTGTTTATGTGCTTCTTCATCTAACACAGACTTATCAAGCGAGCTGTTGTCCAACCACAAAAATAATAGCAGATTTGAATTCCACACACCCCAAAAATCTTTTAAAGATCCTTCACTGAAGAAATTTCCCCCAAAAATAAGTTTCACTTCCTAAAATGACCACACCCTAGTAATATAAGGTATCTTTGTGAGGGGTGTATCAGGAAGGATTTTTTTGTGCTTTGTCATAAATTAAGTAGGGCAATAATTGCTGTTGTTGATGCTTAGCTTAGTCAAGCTGTTTTTAGACTGAAGATGCATGATGTGCTGCTAAACTGCTGTGAACCAAGGAAGCAAGGACTCCACCAGCCTCTACAAATCAGCTTGCCGCTGAGATTCATGCCAGCTTGCCAGCTTTGTCTTGTTGTTTTGCCATGATCTGCTGCATTTAATGAACTGTAAATTGGCTCTGATCCATTTCCTGTTTTACTCATTCATCTTCCACTTCTGTTGTATGGTGTCCAATGCCAAATGCATTGCTTACCCTCCTTTTATAGACTATATGGTGCTAGAACTGCAGTTATACTTACAGTGTGTACACATCATACATCTAAAGCACATTTGAAATGCATGACCTCTCTCAGAGAATCCTGGGGACTCAAGATTGCAGGGAATTGTAGCTCCGTGAAGGGCAAACAACAGTTGGCAAGATTCACTGGGGGAGATGTGTGCTTTGAATGGATGGTCTGCCCTAAGCCTACATCTGTGATGAGTTAGGGAAGGATCTTAACTGGATTAAAACCTGAGTCTCTTCCTGATGTGTCTCTTCCATCTACACAAAATCACAGTCACAGCTGTCAACTTTCGGATTTGAAAATAAGGGATCAGCAGCCTCACTTATGACAGTCACGTGGCAGTGGTGGGCGGAGCCAGAAGCAAAAGTGGGCAGAGCAGCTAGAACGCGACGTCCACACTCTTCCCTAGATCAAGCTGCTTTGGGCCTCAGCCGCGCTGCAGCCTCTGGGTCGCTATACAGCCCAGCAGGCCGGCCCGCCTTGCCTCTCCCACAGCAGCCCCAACAGTCGCCTCTGTCAGCTTCGCTATCGCTCTCTCTCCCCCGCACAAGCTTGGCAACGTCTGGCGACCGGGCTCGCCCATTGGTCGACGCGTCCGCGCGGAGCCTGGCGTCTCCGGGCTCTCATTGGTCTCCGTGGCTGTGTGTACACAATCGGCGGCGCTACTCGGAAGCGGACGGGCAAGAGGGAAGGGGCGGGGCTCAAGTTCTGGAACGGGCCTTAAGGCAACTTGTGAAGCAGGGGGAGAGAGAAGGGGGCGTGTTGTCAGAAGCCAATGGCGGCAGCCGCGGCTCCTCACCACCCACAAGCCCCGCTTAAACAGATATGGGGGGCCCTTCGCAACCAGTCTCTCCTCTTCCTCCTCCCCCCTCCTCTGGTTGCTGCCTGTCTGCAGCAAGTCTGGCTCTTAGTGATAGCAGGCAAAGAATGGGGGGAGATGGGGAAGGAAGGGAGTCCTTTGACAACCCGGGAATATCCGGGTTTTTGAGTAATCCGGGGCAGCAGCGGGAAACACGTTGAAAAACGGGGGAATCCCGGCCAATACGGGATACTTGACAGCACTGATCACAGTGCTGTGACAGTGCCTCAAAATCACTGGAGTTTAGACCTGTTGTCTAAATTCAATCCAGCTTAGTCACATTGAAACCAATGAGAATGTAGCCCTGTTCACTCATTATCCCCCCAATGTGTGAGGTAAGGAGCAGGACTGTGCTTCCTAGCCCAACACCATATGCCATGCTGGCCTACACACTATGGGTTGGAAGTGAAGGCCTGAAACAGGAAGTTGTTGGCATCCATCTGTCTTGAGAGACAATGGAGTGTGCCTCCAGGGGTAAAGTCAAACCACTGTGTTAGCAGCACCAAAATCACCTCCTCGGGGCACAAGCCTGGGCAGTATGTATGGAAGCCCTGGGCTGCCCAGACGACAAGACACCTCCCCCCCCCCCCAGCCTCACTGGTGTGGTTCAAAGAAAAGCAGAGCAATACATTTGGCACCAGCTTGGCTGCAGCAGTTGCCGGAAGGAGGCGTACAAGGCACCATCCAACCATTTTAGAGACTTCACTTCAGATTTGTGTAGGGTTTACTCCTTAGCCTTTTCTTCACCTGGATATATCCCTCAAGGCAGCAGAGGTTTAGGATCAGAGTTTTCTTTCTCCTAGATGGGCTGCCGTCCCAGGTTCATGAGCCCTGTCTGCTCCTCACTTCCCTTTACAGCATGTGCAGAAACCACCTTCTTGACCGTTGGTGTCATATGACTTTGGTATACATGCCTTGTAAAAAAAACAACCCTTCTCCGCTTAACTATGCCATTTCCCTATTGTATTTATCTTTATTATCACAGCTCTTTATTACATCCAGAAGACAAAGTTTTGAAAATGTTGCAGTAATGAATGTCTCTATGATGCTTAGAGGATAATGGTGTAAAGATGGTCATTCATCATAGGGAATAACAATTTCGTTGGATGATGCATTGCCTCGATGCAGAATACTGGAAATATAAACAAGGAGTTATATATTGTCCCAGTGCTATAATCTAATCTTATCAGGCTATAGGAGACCAAATGTACCGAGGCTCATTGGAAGAATTCAAATGATGCAAAAAGTGAACTTTAATAAAAATAATTAATAGCAAGGTTCTTGCAATAAGAGAGGTCCCTAAGCATAATTGTTGCAGTCAATCATGCTGCTTGCTTGCTCTCTTCCAGAGGTTATTGCGAGTTCAGAGATATTAAGCTGCCTATTAAATTCAGCTTTCTTGCCCACCATTTTTATATCACTGTAAAGTACTGGACTGATCATCTGACTGCCTGGAGAAATGCAGGAGGAAACCTCTGGAGATCAGTCAGATAGCACAGGGAAGATGAGGAAGGAAGAAAAAAAGAGATTGCAAATGTACAAGGGAGTAAAACAGTGGCAGGGAATATTTTCTCCATCAGGGGCCACATTTCTCTGGAGGATAATCTGTTGAGTTGCATTCTAGCCCAGTCCTATGTGTGTTTATTCAGAAATAACCCTCACTATTGCTTTATTCAGGTAATATGATTAAATTATATCCATGGAGGGGTTGTGGGCTTGCATAAACCAGCTTTGCTACCTTCACTCCCAATCTTCTTGCACTGCATTGGAAAGTCTGAAGGAGGGGTGTGTAATTGCGGTTGGCTGAAGGCAATTTCAAGCTTCCTCACAACTGGAGCCCTGATCATGCAGCTTTCCTGATCATGGGGAGTGATTGCAAGAACATTGCAGCCCCATTTCAGACTTGGGAATGGAATAAAGTCACGGGGGGGGGGGCACATGGTCTCCCATTCCTCCCACCGGTATAGTTTAAGAATGCTGGAATATGGCTTAGGGGAAATGGGACTAAGGGAGAAATCTTTCAGATGCACACATTAGTGAGAAAGCAACAAAAACTGGGCATCAGTTGAGGATGGTGGGAAGAAATGTTAAGAAATGTATGAGATATGTTAGCAGGTGGGCTTTCTGAACAGATGAATACAGTGGGATCATGCAGTATCAGAGACTGAAGAAGTTGCAGCTAGTTCTTAAAACCTTCAACATATATGATACCAGAGGCTTGATATGTGATTCATGAGACTGTGGACTCTGGGGTTTAAAAAAAAATAAATCACCTAACTTAACAGAGAGGAGGGAAGAGGGTGGGTGGATTGCATATTGAAAAATTAAAAAACCTTTTGCTGAGTTGGAAAAAGCTACTGCATTTTTTAAATTTTATTTATGAACTGATCTGTTAAGTGCTGTAGTAATTAGCAGCTGAAACATTAATGCAGAAAGAAAATATGAAATATGTGAGAAGTAAACATGTATTTCTTCCTGTATAAATTACAGCTTCCAGGATTCGTTAGGGGAAGCAATGCCTGTTTTAAGTGGCACAATGCTTCTTTCAATGTTTTCTGCAGATGGGGGCTTAGCATATAAAGCAAGGACGGGGGAGAGTTTTGTAGAACTTTTTCTTTCTTCCCCCCTAATGTCTTTTGTTACTTTTTAACACGCTGCTGCCAGTTGCAGTTAGGCAGATGGTCCTGAAATTATGCTATTCAATCACAGAAACTATCTCTGCCTGATGATGAAAATGCTGCCTATATGTTTCATGGTGTAAACACCGAAAATATTGCTTGTTTCTTTAGGCAGTGGGAGGGGAGCTTTAAAGGGTTAACAACGTCAGCTGAAGAAATATGAAATTGCTGTTCTGTATTGTTAACTGTTATGCAGCCTGTGTCAGAGTCTTACACAGGGTTCTCCAGTGGAGTACCCACGGGTGCTCATGGGGCCCTCAGATAACAGCATCATACTTTCACAGCCATTGAGACTGCTTTTCAGTCTCCAATGTGATTAGGTGTGAATGTGTGCTATGGGGAAGGAGTTGCATAAGTCTTCCCCTTTTGTCCACATTAGGTAAAAGGGAAAGGGTTAAGCACACACACATTAGGTAGAGGGGAAAGGGTTAAGCACGCACACACACGCACACACACATGTACACAGTTCAACCCCACCATTTTTCTGGTGAAATTTGCAGCCACAAAGTCTACAAGAAAATGAAAATGGAGGGGGGAAACGCCAACGTCTGTGTGTAGTTTGATCTCTAGAAGAGGAGGGGTGCATAAGCAATAGGAAGTCAAAATCAGATATATGTTTGTGTATGGTCTTATGGAATGCACTTCCTGCACTATTTTTGTCTGATTGGTTGGTTCATAACAGACAGAGGAGTGTGGTTGGCGACTCACTGAGATATTTTTTCACCCCAGTTCTTCATGGTCCTCTTTGTTCCAGTTCTTTCCTCTCACGGCCACTGAAGGTCTAAATGCTGCTGCTTCAGCTAGCATGACTTCATACTATATACTGCAGGGGTCAGCAAACTTTTTCAGCAGGGGGCCGGTCCACTGTCCCTCAGACCTTGTGGTGGGCCGGACTGTTGTTGTTGTTGTTGTTCAGTCGTGTCCAACTCTTCGTGACCCCATGGACCAGAGCACGCCAGGCACACCTATCCTCCACTGCCTCCCGCAGTTTGGCAACTCATGCCAGTCGCTTCGAGAACACTGTCCAACCATCTCATCCTCTGTCGTCCCCTTCTCCTTGTGCCCTCCATCTTCCCCAACATCAGGGTCTTTCCCAGGGAGTCTTTTCTTCTCATGAGGTGGCCAAAGTATTGGAGCCTCAACTTCAGGATCTGCCCTTCCAGTGAGCACTCAGGGCTGATTTCTTTAACATGGATATGTTTGATCTTTTTGCAGTCCATGGGACTCTCAAGAGTCTCCTCCAGCACCATAATTCTAAAGCATCAATTCTTCGACGATCAGCCTTCTTTATGGTCCAGCTCTCACTTCCGTACATCACTACTGGGAAAACCATAGCTTTAACTATACGGACCTTTGTCGTCAAGGTGATGTCTCTGCTTTTTAAGATGGACTATATTTTGAAGGAAAAAAATGAACGAATTCCTATGCCCCACAAATAACCCAGAGATGCATTTTAAATAAAAGCACATATTCTACTCATGTAAAAACACCGGGCAGGCCCCACAAATAACCCAGAGATGCGTTTTAAATAAAAGGACACATTCTACTCATGTAAAAAAATGCTGATTCCCGGACTGTCTGCGGGCCGGATTTAGAAGGTGATTGGGCCGGATCCAGCCCCCGGGCTTTAGTTTGCCTACCCATGCCATATAGCAACTGTAAACAAAACGACTGGTTAGAGGACAACAGGGGCATTTGCACTTATTTCCAATCTAGTTAGCAGACATTTATCCACGCAGTGAGATGGTTGCCCTCTTCCCATTACCTAATGTGTTTCAGGAAATGGAACACTAGCATTGTTACATTCTGCTGAACTTCGATTAAATTAGGAGTCTGTCTTCAAGTTGAAACTAGCTTTATTTTAGATACCAGAAAACCATTTGTTGTGAATCAATCTTGGCTTCTCTTTGCACTATTAGGTAGAAATTGTTGGAACCGTTTATATGTTGCACTGAGCCAAAAGTTCCTCAAGGAACTTTGATAGAACCCTGTCAAAGAAAAGGAAAGAAATATCTAGTCTCTTGCTTGATTATTTCCCACATTCTCTGACTTTGTTTATGCTAATTGGTCACAAACAAACTTGCAAGCCTTATTATGACTGTATCTACTTACCAGATCAACTTAGTTCTGTCCATTATCCTCAGGGCCAGTGTAAAGTACAGTACTTAAAAGTTTATGGGCACAGAACCATGGTACACATTTGCCTCTGGGAAATTTAAGATGGTGGCTGGCTGGGGCCTTGCCAGCACTGTCCTTTGCCCAGCAACCCAATATGCATTTTTTAAAAAAAGTTTTAAAAGAGAGTAATGGACAGAATATTCAAGACCAGTGCAAAGGTCCTGGGGTTCAGGCTGCCAGCCCCCCCCCCCCCGAATGCCACCAATTACCCTGGTTCCAGCTTGATGAGGTGAGGGGGGGGGAGGTCCTGTGTTCCCTCTCCTCTACATCCCTGATCCCCCACTTCCTAAGTTGATGCCATCTTTACATTTTTAATCTTCATTACTGCAAGCCTTGTTGAAGAATGCAGGAGCTCTTGCACAGTATCTCCCCATTTAGCGTTCCTGGCCCTGTCACCCAGCCACAAGGTCCCCTGGATTTTTGTAAAAGGTCGGGTAAAAACACTGGGAAAGAATGAGATGAATATTTCATACTTGGGTGGCTACTGCATAAAATACTTCTTAAAAATCATATTAAGATTCATCTGCTGCTTTTGATATCCCTGTTTCACTGTGGTTATAGAACTTGAAAGATGATAAAGTCTGCAAATAATCACTTACAGCAGAATGGAGAAAAGTCTATATAAAGTATATGGATATAAATGGGGCTTTGGATATAGACAGACACTGCAGTACAGTGATGCTGCTAACCGACTGACCAGAAGCTTGCCTGCATGGCTGAACTCTTGTCTTCTTGATTTAACAAGAATTTGTCATGCATCTTACCTGCCTAGTCTCTGGATGTATAGCCAGGAACTGGTATACCTATGCATCAGTTGCCATCATTAAAACCATCAATTTCAATCATGGATAATGACATTCTAACACAAGAGTGATTATAATACTTCAATTTGCAGTACAACAAAATGTGTGCTGACAGAAACATCACCCTGGGATTTTCCTGTTGCCTTCCTACATAGAGACCTTCTTGTTCAAATGCTCTCCTGCGTTGCCTTTGTTTAACTTTGCTGGCTCAAAAGATCTGCATATTCAGCGCCTCTGCTTCCTGTCTAAATTTGTTCATTTTATGATCAGTTCTGTTATATTTGTGGTGGGTTTTTTGGTGTTTTTTTTTTAAAAAAATAAGGTCTACTAGAAAGGTAGAAAGGAAGCAAATTACACACATAGACTCAATATGGAATCCTGTGTATGTTTACTCAGAAAATTTTCCCATTTCAATTATTGTTGCTGTTGTTTTTAGTTGTGGTGGTGCTGCTATTGCCAGCAGGTCCAAGACAGTTAAAACAATTTAAAATTCAATATTAAAAACAGTTAAAACAAATTAAAATAACAGAAATTGTCCTTATACAAGTACTTACGCAATGAACAGCTTAAACAAACAAACAGAAATCTTAGCTACAGATATTAAATTTACAGTGGGTTACTACATTTCCCCTAGGTAAAGGTAAAGGGACCCCTGACTGCTAGGTCCAGTCATGGACGACTCTGGGGTTGCGGCGTTCATCTCGCTTTATTGGCCGAGGGAGTCGGCTTACAGCTTCCGGGTCATGTGGCCAGCATGACTAAGCCGCTTCTGGCGAACCAGAGCAGCACACAGAAATGCTGTTTACCTTCCCGCCGGAGCGGTACCTATTTATCTACTTGCACTTGGACATACTTTCAAACTGCTAGGTTGGCAGGAGCTGGGACCGAGCAATGGGAGCTCACCCCGGCGTGGGGATTCAAACCGCTGACCTTCTGATTGGCAAGCCCTAGGCTCTGTGGTTTAACCCACAGCACCACCTCCGTCCCTAGTTTTTATCAAAACATATCAACCCCCCCCCCCCCAGGACAATGTTGGGACCCAGCACCTAGATGACTCTCAAAATCCTCCAGGCTCAGAGTCAGAGACAAAATTCCGAGAAAACCCTTCTGGAGTAGAAGACAAGTTACTGGGCTCGGAGCTCAACAGGGGCAGCCCTAGACCTTTTGGAATCAGAATCCAGCCACCCAACCCCTGCCAATAAGGAGCAATTCAAAAGTCTAGGTTGTACTTTTTACTGATGTTGCAAGGAAGATGGTCAGGCTCCTAATTCTTTTTTCAGCTTAGATTTTTTAACCCTACTTTTCCTTCTGTGCACTCATTTTGTCCTTTTGCCTCTGATTGGAAACTTTGTTTTGGTTCCCTGTGGTTTTAAATGTTTACATACAGTTGATGGAACTGTGGCTTCCTGTGATGGGCAAGGTCGATCATATAGGAATGTCTCCCATCCTTTTTGCTGTAGTGTTAAGCAGTGGGAGTGAGAGAGCAGCTTTAGCCATGTGGCTGAGGGCACATTTTAAAAGTTGCCTAAATAAGGGGCAATTCAGGGACAATTCAAGCACTAATCCCCAAGCTGTACTGAGTAGGAAAGAATGAAATAAGACCATATAGTAGATGTTAGTAAGGAACAGCTCCCTTTAAAAGCCTAAATAGCATTGTGCCTTTCCACACTGTGCAGGCTATTGTCGGAGCTGTATTTTATAGCAAACAAATCACATCAGATCTGGAAAAAAAGGAAATACTGAAATCCAGCTATTTGACAATGTCATCATATGAGTTCCTTATCTTATTTTGTTTTTAAATGAGTGAATAAAGGATGGCAATTCTAGAGAAAAGGGATACTGTGGAAGCAACATTAAAATTCAGCACTTGAAAAAGTAATTTTAAGGAGGATTGTAAAATGGAATGGAAAAAGACTTATAGGTGCACACAGTGCTCCACAGACCATTGGATTCACTGGTACAAACTATTAATATTTGTAGATTCCACTTTGGAATCAGATGACATTAAAGACAGAGAATTAGCATTCTGACAAAGTTAGAATCATTTTTCTCCTTTCTCCCCTACAACCCATACATCAGAGTCAGCCAAAACTGCTTACTAGCGTGTTTCTGCAAGATAAAAAAAGTTTGTTGTTATTTTTTCAGCTGATGAAACTTTAGCAACCCTTTGCCATCCACTTGACTTGTGAACTATTCATAATAGTTCTGAAAAAGTTTTTTAAAAAATCACTGGCAGAAACACAGGCCTCTCAGTCCCTTGGTACTTGCTTTCACTTTTCAGCTGGAATATATCCCAAGCACATCAAATGAGGTTCTTTCAAGCAGTTTATTCCATGAATGCACACAGACTTTAAAACAAAAAAGTGCTCGTGCTTTAATTTTAGAGTTTTAGAATACAGCTAAGCTGGCCCATCCTTGTGCTCCCAGAGGTTATTACACAGTCATTTGAGAGAAGACTTTTGGGGAGGAAGGGAAAGGAGAATGTTAGCCGCTTTGAGACTCCTTCGGGTAGTGAAAAGCGGGATATCAAATCCAAACTCTTCTTCTTCTTCTTCTTTTGGAGCAGCAGAGGTGGAATGGGGTGGAACGACTGGCTACTTAAGTGATGTAAATCACAAACCCTCCAACATTTCTCCGATGAAAATAGGGACATCCTAAGGAAAAGTGGGACATTCTGGGATCAAATCAGAAACTGGGACAGCTTCTCTAAATTGGGGACGTCCCTGGAAAATAGGGACACTTGGAGGATCTGAAATCAATGTTCTGTTATTGCCAGCAGACAGAAAAGTTGAATAAATGTTAGGTGTACATGACCTGAGCCCAGTACTTTTTTTCTGGGGGGACGTAGGGGTACCCATACCCCTAAACATTTTGTGGATCTAAGTTTGGCCTCATTGCAGGGCAGCATTTCAATATGTGTAGGAAAATGAGAGTATCCCTAAACATGTTTTTAGAAAAAAAGCACTGCCTAAGCCCAATCCTCCAACCACAAACATTATGGGTACAGAGGAGCAAGGAGTAGAATCAGCTTTTCTCCACTGTGAATGCGATCGTGCGGAGACCATTTCCCCCTTCTTTTTATAGATAACTAAAGATAAGTAACTCACTTTCTCTATAAAGAGAACTTGTTAGAATTCCAAGGCTGAAAGGGTAGAATTTGCAGAGCTACCATTGCAGGGACAGACCTCCATTCAGCTTGGTTAATTTAAAAGACAAGATCTTGGCAGTGAGTTTTCAGACTCCTACTGCATGCAATATCATAATGTTTCCACAGTGCTGGGGATTTTTTAGAGTGCCATATACCGGTAAATACTCAAACAGAATGGTCCCATTCTCTTGAGAATTACAGGCCACATCCTCACTATTATACCACTTTAACCATCATGGCTTCCCCCAAAGAATCCTGGGAACTGTAGTTTGTTAAAGCTGCCAAGAGTTGTTAGGGCCATAACAGTACATACATACATATCTACTCATCTGTCTATCTAGCTATATCTGTCAGTGGAACATAGAATACCAGGACTGTAACATCTGTAGACTTTACCTCCTTATTAAACACAAGGATGAAGCAAACTTGCTGCATTCCATGTGAAGTGACCTGGAAATTTCTGGCGCATTCCCAGCACGGCTTTGGATTGTACAAAGTTCAAATGCTTGTCATTGCATATGAACAGGGAGCAGGGGGGTGGGGAGCAAGTAAGATGATAGAATTTAACAGAACTATTTATGGAATGCTAAACTCAGCTTAATTAATGTCCTCCCTCTAGGCAAGCTAGTTTTCCATCTTCTTTAAAACTATTATGGCGTTAAGCACTGATGTAAATCTTCAGGCAAAAAAAGAGAGAGAGAAAGATCACTTCTGTCTTCACAAGACAGCCTATTTGTCTAAATGTGCCATAGTCATGCTTTACCTTTTCATTGATCTTGTCAATGTTGACAGAGGGCTAGTTGGAGACAGTGTTGCTTCTGAATACCAGTTGTTGGAAACCACAGGAGGAGAGTGTGGTTATTGTGCTCAGGTCCTACTTGTGAGTTTCCCACCAGCATCTGGTTGGCCACTATGAGAACAGGACGTTGAACTAAATGGGCCATCGCCCTGATCCAGCAGGCTCTTCTTATGTTCATAGCCCACCCTTGGGGAAAGTGAGACATGGTGCCTGGAAGCACCATCGCACCCCATGACACGTTTCTTGGTGCCCCAACGTGGTTCTCTACTTCTCCCCATTCTAAATGGGAGTGTGTTGTTCATTCATTCATTCTCATTGGGAAGCATGTTCTGGCACTTTTCCTTCCCTGTCCTCCCCCCCCCCCAAGGCTTGGAGAATAAGGTTGAAAACCATCCCAGGGTGATTGCTTCCCTTCTTCCTTTATTCAAGAAAAAATGAGGCACTACCAGGGAAGTCAGAGGCCAACTCTATTCCAGCATGATGAGCAGGGTCATGGTGAACAGAGTGGAAGCAAGGAGAGGGCTGAAAAAAAGAATTTCCAGCCCTGGGTACCTGTAGTAGCTGTCAGAACCAGTATCCATTACAGATGCCCGGAGGCTTTTGTTCATGTAGTGCCTCCTTTTAGAGGCTAATATGTGAACCAAGCCTTGGTGGTCACTGTATATGGCAAATGATAACCAGTTTCTGACTCTGGTGCAAGTGTGCATCATGGAAGTGGAATACATGATTTGTGGAATATTTTCTCTTCAGTCACAACCTGACACAAAATTCTTTCAATAAGGGGCATCTTGTTTGACAGGCCCATTTATAAATGGCTCGAAAGAAAACACTTTATACAAGGATGTCTTTAATGCTTCAGAGTATATTTTTTTTGTTCTGAACCCGTGCTTTGAAATTAATGTAAATTAAACTGTCATTATTTGATCAAACAATGTACCTGGGTCACTTGTATTTTTAAAAAGTTCTTGTAAAATACAAAAATCCTCCCTCTTTGATAATATGCTGTCAGAGCTTTTGATGAATTACAGTATGTAAACTAACTCCAGCTCCCAACTATTCAAGCATTGAAATTTGCTCCCACTCCTTGTAAGCATTTAATACCACACCTTAACATTACTCAATGGAAAATTGTATCTGTAAGGCAAAAGGCAGCGTGGTTCAACTTCTCTCTGCCAGAAATAGCAATTAAATCCACATTTGCCTAGTGCAATTTCCTTCAATTTCCAGATAAACAAGGAATATATTTTTTGTTAGCAGACATGCTGTGTGCATAATGATAACAGACATTCTTTCGTATGCCATTAAATGGCATTCATAGGTAGAAAGAGCCAAAAAGGGGGAGGCATTGAAGGGAAGCAAGATGCATCCATTAGGAAAACATTTGCCACTGTTGTATGATCATACCTGTCCTGACCTTATGGAAGCATCTTGACCAAATATGACATTTTGTGCACTTCAGTGTGTGAATCTCTTGCCAGCAAGCTACCCTGCCCAATATCACTTTTGTTCTGTGATCCAGAAAACTTCATTTTGCCACTTCACCTACCTAGGTAGATGTGCAGCTTGGTCTGGATGGGATTGCACTCCCCACCCCCTCAGACTCACAACTTGGGAGTGTTCCTGGACCTCAATGCTATACAGTGGTACCTCGGGTTAAGTACGCTTCAGGTTACATACGCTTCAGGTTACAAACTCCGCTAACCCAGAAATAACGCTTCAGGTTAAGAACTTTGCTTCAGGATAAGAACAGAAATTGTGCTCTGGCGGCGCAGCAGCAGCAGGAGGCCCCATTAGCTAAAGTGGTGCTTCAGGTTAAGAACAGTTTCAGGTTAAGAACGGACCTCCGGAATGAATTATGTACTTAACCAGAGGTACCACTGTACTACTGATGGGTGACCAGTTTAGGCTGCTGTGCCCTTTCATGAAGAAGCAAGACTTCACTGTAGCCATTGGGCAAATGCAACTTGCAGATCAGACTACCGTAATGCTCTCCATATGAGACTGAAGTGGGAAAGTGCTTAGAAACATCAAATGGCCCTAAATGTCTAACTGAGGATCATTGTATGGAGCATTGAAGCTCATTATTTTCTGCATATTGGTTACAAATTTGTTTCCAGGCCCATTTCAAAGGAGCCAGTGTGGTGTAGTGGTTAGAGGGTTTGACTAAGACCTGGGAGACCAGGGTTCATGTCCCCAGGAAGCTCAGTGGATGATCTTGGGCCAGTCCTTCAGCCTAACCTATTTCACAGGGATGTTATGAAGATAAAATGGGCAGGAGGACAACTATATATGCCACCTTGAGCTCCTTGGGGGGAAGGTGAAATAAAAATGTAATCAACAAAGTGCTGTTAATAACCTTTAAAGGCCTAAATTATCTGAAGGACCACCTTGTCTCACGTGTGTCTACCTGTGTGCCCTGGACAACATCTTAGACTCTGCTTTGTGCTTCCCCCACCCTCAGAGGTGAGGCAGGTTGGCGTGCAAGGCAGGACCTTTTCGATCATGGCACCATGATTATGGAACACCCTCTTGAGGGAGGCCCACTGGTTCAAGCCATGTTCACCTACTGGCAAGCAGTGAAAGCCTGGATATTTAAGAGGTGTTTGGGGGCAAATTAGCTGTTAATGTAATGCTGTTGCTATATATGATTGCATTTTTAAAAAGTTTTTGGTGATACTTTTTAAATATATTGTTAAAGGACTTTTTTGCAAGTTGCCTTTGGAAGCATTGGAAACTAAAAAGCTAGGTGTTAGATGTTGTATAGAAATGAACTCAGCACAAGCTCACCCGCTATGAATTGGAGAGGGGGTGACATCAACCCAACACATGTATTTGGGTAATATCCAAAGGGTCTGTGCAAGTCTGATAAAATATATAGATCTGCTAAACTCCCTCCCACCCCCATCATGACTCTGTTCAGATATATATTCTCAGAAGAACCATCACACCCAAAGTTCTCCTTCCTTCCAAAAAAGAGACTATCCTGACTAGCACTCATATTTTTGCTGTGCTTTTCCTTCCATAGGCAAGATAATAAAATCTTTTCTGCTGCCACATTGCATTATATACTTTTCTTTTCACTTCTGCTACTTTACAGATCCCTATAATTGGGATGTCTTGTCCAAGTTGCAGCCTCAGCATTTTTGCTCTTTGTTTAAGCTTCTCCAGACTACCAAGGCTTTTGTTTTTCTTTCTACTTTCTCTTTGTAGACTTATTTCCCCCCTCCATTTTTTTATTGTGAATGAAAAAAGAAAGAAAGAAGGTGGACTGAAAGGAAGGAAAATCCATAAGGAAGTTTGAGAAAGAACAGGAGGCTGGGCAGATACTTCTTGAGAAGAGTGGCTCCAGAAAGGTGATAGGAACTTGAAAGAGGTGGTGGTCACTCAGTTTGAAGAAGCCAGGACACTACTTCTTACTGGGAGAGGGAGGTTTGAGGAAGCAGGGAGATTGGAGCTGTCCAGGTATACCAGTGACAGCACCAGACTGGCTTCACCAAGTGCACTCACACTGTCTAGGGACACCAGTCATTCTACAGAAATGCCAAATTCCCTTGCTGTGGATCATAAACTCTTACCTTTCTGTTACAGGTGGGTAGCCGTGCTGGTCTGCCATAGTCGAAACAAAATAGAAAATTCTTTCCAGTAGCACCTTAGAGACCAACTGAGTTTGTTCTTGGTATGAGCTTTCGTGTGCATGTCTTTGTTCAGACCAGGTTTCTCCATGGTTCTAAGTTTGGTGATTAGTTGCAATTCAGCCACTTCTCTTTCCAGTCTATTTCTGAAATAGAAATAGAAATAGAAATTCTGAAAGATCTCAAAGTAGCTGTCTTAATACAAAGAAATTTCAGAAATAGACTGGAAAGAGAAGTGGCTGAATTGCAACTAATCACCAAACTTAGAACCATGGAGAAACCTGGTCTGAACAAAGACATTGGATTCTTATCTCATTATACTTAACAAAGCTATCTTTAGCCATCTCACCCCTTGCCTTTCACTGCAAGACTAATTGCAGCCGTTAAGAGTCGTCAAC
This sequence comes from Lacerta agilis, assembly GCF_009819535.1. Lineage (NCBI taxonomy): Eukaryota > Metazoa > Chordata > Lepidosauria > Squamata > Lacertidae > Lacerta > Lacerta agilis. The sequence continues at coordinate 40,244,262 of NC_046314.1, read as the reverse complement.
AGGTTTCCCACACCTATCAGCTGATCACCTATTCCCACCACCCTCTGAGTAATACCCCTCCCCACTCCCTCACTATATTTAAGGATCTGGTGACTTCTGTTTCAGTGTATCTGAAGAAGTGTGCATGCACACGAAAGCTCATACCAAGAACAAACTCAGTTGGTCTCTAAGGTGCTACTGGAAAGAATTTTCTATTTTGTTTCTTACCTTTCTGAATCACTGCTGCTCATCTTTTAAAAATCATACTACTGCCACTTATCCCCCCCTCCAAAAAACCCCATATTTCTTCACAATTCCTGCCACCATTTTTTCTGTTCAGTTGCTTTACACTGTAAGCCCTCTGGGCATGAAACACATGCCACTCTGGTGCTTGGTATATACCGGTACACTGAGTGTGAATATATGGTGCACTGCAACAGTCTTATTCCCTGAACAGTAGTATTCTTTCCCATTTTTATGCACAATATAGTAATAAGTAGGATCTGTATATGTCCCGAATAAACATGCCTAATTGACGTTGGAATTCTGCCAAAGCTTTGCTCTCGGTAATATGTCGTGACGTGACAGAGATGTAAACATATTAAAACAAAGGAGTAGCTATCTTTCTAACCCTTGCTCTCCTGTCCATTAACTGTTAGCACTATTTCTTTTTCTTTTTCTTGCTGTGATTATCTGTCTTATGATGTCTAAACTTAACAACGCCTCCCCCTTTGTGGTGAATGCCTTTTCCTTTACAGCTGTCTTTAATGTGTCAGTTACTCCTAAGGTGCCCAATGAATAATTAATCATATTTCTTTTACTGACAAGGGTGCTTGCTGCAAATATTCCCAGAGCATCTCAAGAAGAGACGGGGTGTGTGTGTGTGTGTGTGTGTGTGTGTGTGTAGGGCTCTGAGCATTTAAAAGCAGAAAGTGTCAGGGTTATATCAGCTTCAGCTATGGAGAGTTTTCCTCTCCATTAGCAGGCAGGATTTCACAGACTTGCAACCACGGTGGACCAAGTGATTTATTGAACCATCAAAATGGACATTGGGCTCAGTGGTATCCAGTTTTACTGCAGCTGTGTTCGGTAATCAAGTTTCATTACATCAAAAGCTAGGCCAGGCAGTTAACAATATGGAAATTGTTCATGAGGTAAGACGACTCACATTCCATTTTCTTCACTTGGGGACTTCAAGGCAAGAGTAAACGGAGAAGACAGGTGGGAGAACAAGCAGAAATATATTTATTGATTTTTCAGGGTAACTGTCACTCACTGAGGCAAAACGTTAAGGAAACTGGATAGCTGCTGTAGTTTTTATTACGGAGACATTGATGTAAACATTTTTACAACTTAAACAAAAAAAGAAAGAATGAAAGATGGGTCTCCAATTCCACCCACAGTCAAACAGCTGACAATGTGAAGAGAACAGAGAGAATAAAGGGGGGGGGGTCTAGCAGTGGATGAAGTATAGGGCAATCTTGTACATGATATTTATTCATCATGTTGTTGGGGTCTTAGTTCCTAGGCTTAGTGTTTGTTTTGGTTGGGGTTGAAGAAAGGAGAGGGGATTGAGCATGGGCATAAGGTGAAATGTGGGTTCTGAAGAGAAATTTGGAAGAGAGACAGAAGTGGCAATGAGTGGTGCTGAGTATATATATTGACCCACATGTCTTTCTTTTTCTACTTATCAGCCTGTTTTTGTGTTACTAGGGAGCAGTGGGACCTACTATGGGTAAACATTGTGCTGCCTGCCTTCCAGTACATCTTATGAGTCAGTTCTATAGAACAGTCGTCTCCAGCCACCATTTTCCTCTCAGTGTTCTTCCATCCTTGCTTTACTCAAGCCTCTGCTTTTGTTTTGTTTTGTCTAAATTTTACTCCACCCCTACTTTACTCAAACTTCTCCCACTGTTTAAAACAGCTCTTTTTTGCCCTTTCAATGTTTTACCTTCTTGCTGTATTCAAACTTTTCCCTCTTCCAGCTGAGAGAAATGAAGGATGTGCAGCCTTCAGTATTCCTCAGTACAGTGGTACCTCGGGTTACAAACACCTTGGGTTACAGACTCCGCTAACCTGGAAGTAGTACCTCGGGTTCAGAACTTTGCCCCAGGATGAGAACAGAAATTGTGCGATGGCAGCACAGCAGGAGCGGGAGGCCCCATTAGCTAAAATGGTACCTCAGGTTAAGAACGGTTTCAGGTTAAGAACGGGCCTCCAGAATGAATTAATTTTGTATCCAGGGGTACCAGTTTACCTTCAGGCAATATATTTTGCTCACAGTGCCATGCACTGTCTTCAATTTGAAGTTCCAGATTCAATGTAGTAATTTAGAGCAGGCATTTTATTAACAAGTAAACACGTACATATGTACAACATCCATCAAATGAATTTAACCTTGCCTAACAAAACAAACTGACAAGATTTCTTTACATTAACATATACTATCATGAAGCGTGTGCACAAAAAGAGCTGAAAAATAGGAGAAAGGAGAAGGCATGGAAATGGACATGATCTGTGTAGAAAGGAGAACTGAGAAAAGTAAGGGCGGGGGAGAATTAGGTGAAGGTAAAATGGGAGCGCAAAGGGGGTTGTAAAAAGGAGGGAGACATGGAAATCAGGTGGTGATAAAAGGGGGCATCAAAGGGTCTGCAGAATAGGAGGGAGTGGCTTTGTAACTGTGTGGAAGGTGAAAAGGGTGCTTAGTTGTTGCAGTGCGTGTAAGGAAGAATATGCAGGAGGTTACCATGGGGTAGTTTGTTTGCAAGGGAAGGTTGCACAGAAGGAAGGGGAGGCAGAGACATGGGGTGAAAGTGAAAATGGGTGTGAAGCGGGACTGCAGAACAGAAGAGAAAATGGCATCAGAAATGGGGCTGGAAAGGTGAAAAGCGAGTTGAGTGGAGAAAGGGGGGGGGGAAGCTCTAGAGGGTTAATCTGGGGGCAGTGGTGGAGATTGGTGAGTAGAGCAAGTAGAGGTGCAGCCCCTCGTTGTTGTTGTTTTTACTTTTTAAAGTACAGCCACCTCCCTCTCCTTGTTTAAAGCTCCATTGTTTTTGACATTACCAGTGTCTAGCCAATCAGTTTTGCACACAGCTTCTGTTGCTGCAAGGGGGAAACTTGGGTTTCCCCTGAACTATATGGGGGGAAAGATAAGTATACCTCATCAAAATATCAACAATGCCATAGCAAATTAATCCCTAATATTATGTACCTTTGGACACAGCTATGATTGTTACATTATACAAAACGTCTTGCTCCATCAGGGAGAGAGGAAGCTGCCAATGAAACATTTATTAAGCTGGAAAGGTTGTAGAGTGAGTCACCTAGGTCGAATCTATGAAAAGAAAGGCAAGGGAATTCTGCCACTGACATGAGCAAAGGGAGCAGCAGGCAGCCTCACATCATTTTCTGATACATTTTCTGATATATTTTTAATAGGTCCAGGGTGTTTTTTTTAAATCTATCATCATTTAGACAGCTCAAGCAATTTTTATTTCAACATGTTACTCCTAGGTCAATCATGCTTCCTTGTAGGCCATTCCATTAAATAATAATAATAATGGCTCTTTAGATTGAACTATCATTATAAAATGTTTTATTAGTATTTGTTCTGTCACATTAAAAGCAAGCCATTTCTGATCCTCTTGGATATCTGCTTATACAAGTTAAAATGATCAGCACTCAATACCTCTGCAGGAGTTATTCAGAATGACTTGTACTATTGTCTTATTATTATTATTATTTTGCACAGGCAGGATCCTAAACTCTCTCACATTTGAATAAAATATTGACATGCACACCATTTGAATGGCAATGCCCATCAACTGGGGGGGGGGGGGCGAAGACCCCTCTGCCCCTTGGAGTTCGCTCCTGTGCAGACAGAAATGGGCAAAGGAGTAGGACCAAGTCCTCTCCTGTAAATTAGCTCTATCTACGTGAATAATTCTGCATGCCCAATGGAACTTTGAGCTTGCATTTCTTGGACTGCCATCCTATACAGCAGGGGTGGAGAGGCTCCGACCCTGGAGTTGAATGTAGCCCTCCAGACCTCTCTGTTTCAGATTCTTAGGACTGTCTCCAGGTCAGACTCCTCCCAGGCCACACCCCATCCTCCCAGGCCACACCCCTCACTGCCCCTGCTCCATGTCCTCAGGTAATTTTGCCTGGCTCAAATGTACTGAATTTTGATTACGCATCTTCTTTCTCTGGCTGGAGAAATAGAAGTGTACATAGAAACTCTTATATCTGCTAGGCTTAAATGTAGCATACAACATACCTTTCAACATTTCTCCAGTGAAAATGGGGCCGTCCTATTCAACAACAACAACAACAACAACAAGAACAAGAACATTATTTATACCCCACCCATCTGACTAGGTTGCCCCAGCCACTCTGGGCAGCTTCCAACTGATATAAAAACATAATAAAACATTAAACATTAAAAAAAACTATACAGGGCTGCCTTCAGATGCCTTCTAAAGGTTGTATAGTTACTTATATCCTTGGCTCGGGGGTCGCGTAACTACATACCCTCCAACATTTCTCTGATGAAAAAAGGGAAAGCAGGATATTCCGGGATCAAATCAGAAATTGGGATGGCTTTTGTAAATCCAGGACTGTCCCTAAAAAGTAGGGACACTTGGAGGGTCTGCATACAGTACAAGGGTAAGGGCGACATCCATTGCTCCATCCATTCTTTACTCTGGCCTACCTCTTTGACTCTTTTGGTCCCACCCACCATTGGAATGTGGCAATGTAACTCAAGAGGAAATGTAGCCCTTGGGCTGAAAAAGGCTCCCTGTCTCTGCTATACACGGTTACCTAGATATGCTCATGTCTAAGTGGATCACCAATGTCCAAGGCTGTATGCTTCTGAAGACCAGTTGCTGGGAATTGCAGGAGGGGAGAGTGCTGCTGTGCTCAGGTCTTGCTTGCAGGCTTCCCCACAAGCATCTGCTTGCCTCCTGTGAGAAGAGGATGCTAGATTAGGTGGGACCCTGGCCTGATCCAGCAAGCACTTGTTATGCTCTAGTGACATGCATGGGATTGCACTGTTGAGCAGTAACCCACCACAGCTTGTTACAAAAAGCTTTTGAAATATACGTATGCATTTGTAGTTTATAAAACTGTAACAGTGCATGGACAACCAGAAGTGGTTGCTAGTGGAGGGTGGCATGATTCTGCCCAATCCACACACATCTCAAAGCCCCTGCCAAACCAGTGTTTTGGGAAGGTTGCATCAGGCCTCCGGAAGCCTCCATGTGATTTTGCGGGGCTCTTGCAAATTCTCGACAGAAGCCACTGCAATCACTTGTCCTCACTTCTCTGGCGGCGGGCATGGGGCAAGCCCGAGGAGGTGACCCTTGGATTCCGCTGCCTGAGGCAGCTGCCTCATTCTGTCTCATGTATGGGCAGGCCCTGCTAATAGCAAACAGGCTGGTAGTATTTCAATGCTTAAAATAAAGCATAAGACGGACTTAGAAATAACACAAGGCAAATGGTAATTCGTATTTAAACCATTATAGTGTATTTATTTCAAAAATAATTCAAGGCAGAGCAACACAGAAAATAAAGGAATATAGATTTATGGTATCTAAATCAGTAGTCACAATTTGAGCAGTCAAAGGTCCACCTCAACGTCAAAATTCAAATAGTTAAGCAAATTGGAGTTGGGTAGTGATAGGGAAACCGGCAGGGGGAGCGCTCTTCCCCGAGACCCGCTAACAAGGCGGCCAGCCGGGACTCACCGGATCGCCCCTAAGACACTTCCCCGGGGCCCCGAAACCCCCTCCATATGTTTCCCCACACGGTCTCACAAGCAGCACACTGATTTTCCCCAAAACCCCTTCGAAAAGGCTGTACATAAAGCCTAGAAACCCGTATCGCTTCTCCTGTCAAAAGCGCTTCACTACACACCATTTTCTCAATGAACGGCAGGCCCGCCAATCAGGAGCGTGCATTCAGCTCGGCCTGCAAAATGGAACGCTCAGTGATTCAATCATCACCTTCACGCTTGGCTGCGCGCTAAGTGGATTTTGACAGGCACCCTGCTGCGGAAACAATAGAACTGAAACCAAAATGTATCTAGTTGAGGAAACTATTAATTATGATTTGTTACAATGTTGCAAGCAGACGAACTTACACTTTGGGTGGCCAGTTTTGACAGTTCAGATCATTTATTGTTACAAAAATCAATAACTCCACAACGCAGTATCCGATTTTCTTGGTTCGGGTGTCTATCTGTTCCTTATAAAATAACCTTTCTAACCCCTCGGTCCCCGCCATCCTCCGACCATCGGAAGTTTATTATTTCGATACCATATGATTTTTGGACTCTCACCTCAGTAACTTCCATAATCCCTTCACCAGCGGATCACGTACTCAAGAGGAAATGCACCCCTCCCGGATAATCCACTCAAGTTCCATCCATCAGTTACCATGGTAGCAGACATCCTTCCAAGGATTCCCCATTGTTCTTCCCCAGTGGAAACTCTCCATGTGTATTGTACCCACCCTTAAACCATTTACCTGTTCCTGCCACCATTGACTGTTATGCTAAACTTGTTTTCCCCATATGTAAATCCCGCAAACCCCCCTTCCTCCTGTCCATCATCTGACGTTTTTCCCCATGTGACAATGGCGTTTCTGAAGTGTATGCTGGGATGTTTTGTAAAGTTTTAAAAGTCCATGTCACCCCTTTCCCCGTTGAACAGTCTTGGCTGCTCCTGTTGCGCAATAAAGCTTCTTTGCTTTACTTTGCTCCTGGCTGGCTTCCTCCTTGATCTCCGCAGAACCCGTGGGCTTCTCTCATAGGGCCAGGTGGACAAGCACACTTGGGATTTTTCCGTAACAGTAGTAAACTGAGGTTCATATTTTAGATTGTATTTAGCAGCTGTGTGGGGAACTTATGCATCTTGTTCCTGTTCTTTTCAATGCGTATATATAATATCTTAGGTTTCTACATAACCCACACAAAAGAAAGTAAAGGAGGTGATTCAGTGGGATTTCAGCATTTAGTCCCTTTGGAAATACCAGCCTTATTTCCTATAATCTCTCCTCACAATCTATTGACTTCAGCTCTCATTTTCTCTGAAGAACTCCTCCTTTCACTTCAGCTCCTTTCATCCTTTTATCTTTCTACAGTATATACTGCAGTAAAACTGGGGCTTTAACACCTTGCATTTAAACTTCATGTTGTATCATCTTTGCAATCAGAATCGATAGAGCTATTATGGATCCTCAAGAGCGAGCCCACACATTCAGTTCAAGAAACGATACCAGAGAGGCATGATTGGCTTATCACCTCCCGGGAAATTGCCTGACAAGAAAAGAGACAGTGATCCACAATATCTGATCCATGGGAGCAGTCTCAGATGTCCTCAAGGGACAACTTCAGTGATCATGTGTGAAAATTAAGTCAGAAGGATTCACCATTATACTGAGGTTGTGCTGCACCTACATTGCTCCCCGCACAACCTTTCCCAAGACAAGCCCTGTCCTTTGGTGCATGTACCAACATGTACTATTGTGACACTGAGTTGTTTTCAATCAATCTTGAAATTATAGCTTTTGACGTATAAAGCCTTAAACATCTCAGGACCACAATACCTCAAGAACCACCTTTCCTCACATGAACCAGCTCAGACCCTGCAATCATCATCTCAGGCCCTCCACAAGGGGTCTGGAGAGTGGCAACTCAAGAGCAAACCTTTTTTTGTGGTGGCTCCCCGTTAGTGGAATGTTTTCCCCAGGGAGGCTCTCTTGGTGCCTTCATTACATATCTTTAGGCATCCGGCAGAAACATTCATCTTCACCCAGGCCTTTGGCTAATTAAACAATCTATGGCCTTGAAACTGTGTGTGGTGGGGGTATTGTTTTGTTTGTTGCTGTGTTATATATTTGTGTGTTTTTATACTGTAAACCACCCTGTGATCCTCAGATGAAGGTCGGTCTATAAATTTAAGGCTGTGGGAGAATCAATTTGTAGAAAGTTTCTGCTTCCTTCTATCCTCATGAGCGATGCCTCAGAAGTGATTGTGGTTTCTCTCCATTTTCATATTATCCTCAAGGTACCTTAACCATGACTGAAAAGTATAAACATGTCATTAATATGACAAAACACCACCCCCATCCAAGTCAAATCCCTTCCTACTCAGCAACTTTCCTCTGGCACAGCCTGGGTAACTGGATCAGCCTTGCTGTTTATCTGAAGGTATTCAGGCTTGCGTGGGGGCAAAGTGAGGAAGTAAATGCCAGCACTTGAGTGCCTCTGATGAAACTCCCTCCCTTCATTTCCTCTTAAGAAACACAGGGCTGACTGTTGCATACTTTGCCTTTTCGCTCCTTCATTTAGCCCCAAAGTGCATTTGCCTTTTTAATCATGCCATTTCATTAAATACTCATCTTTACTTTTATCATTCCCATGAGTGATTACCCTGAGGTATTTCTCTGCAGTCTTGCAGTCCAGCAACCTTTCCCCCTATTTCTGACTTTTACAGCCCCCTAAAACTATGTGGAACTTCTGTTTGCTACGTTTCATTTCCTTTTCGACAGTTCCTTTAATTCATTCTCATTACTGCTTGCAGCTTCTCAGTTAAATCCCCATCCCTTACAACATACCCCTTGGGGGTCAGCCTAGAATTTCAATTGTTCTGGCTTCCAAGCTTTTCAGGCTTGTTCTTCCATCTGTTCCCTGTCCTGGCCCCTCAACCAGCCTCACTCCTCTATCATGTCTGCTTTAAACATGTCACAAATAAAAGCAGAAACCTCCGACCCTGGCTTTCCCTTCATATGGTTCTTAATCTTTAAACTGGATTTGGATTGGATGCCCTGCAAATAGAGGTTGGCCCTTTGCCAAGACTGCAAAAAGATCAGACTTATCCATCCTTAAAGAAATCAGCCCTGAGTGCTCACTGGAAGGGCAGATCCTGAAGTTGAGGCTCCAGTACTTTGGCCACCTCATGAGAAGAGAAGACTCCTTAGAAAAGACCCTGATGTTGGGAAAGATGGAGGGCACAAGGAGAAGGGGACGACAGAGGATGAGATGGTTGGACAGTGTTCTCGAAGCAACTAGCATGAATTTGGCCAAACTGTGGGAGGCAGTGGAGGATAGGGGTGCCTGGCGTGCTCTGGTCCATGGGGTCACGAAGAGTCGGACATGACTGAACGACTGAACAACAAGAACAAGAACAAGAACAAGAACAACAACAACAACAACATACTTTGGGGAAGAGAAATGTAGTGACCAGAGAAGCATTTTCTGTATGAGAGTTAGAACACCCTCCCCAAAGAGGTCCACTTGTCACCTTCATTATTAGCATTTGGGCACTATCCAAAGACCCATTAATATTTCTTTAGGTATGATTAGTGTGTACTGCTCTCATCATTGTTTATTTGGGTGTTTGCTGTTGTTGCTGCTGTTCTGTAACTGTTATGAGTTTTAATCTATTGGTATTCTATTGTGAGCAGATACTTTGGGGAAATGCAAAATATGCATATTTTTAAAAATAATAATAGAATTTTCTTGAGGGTTTTTTTCTATTTTAACTAGCAAAAACATTAAATCACATTTCTCTTAGAAGACAGGCTGTAATAAAGACTATTATTATTATTATTATTATTATTATTATTATTATTATTATTATTATTACAGTTGATCCATCTGCTTTATTGGGGTTAAGTAACAACCCATGGCTACAATCCTGCATACAGTTATGAGCCCATAGGTCCTACTGAAATGAACTGAATTTATGTGCAAATTACTATGCAGAATTACAGTCTGTATGCTTAATAGGTTTCCATTGTTGCATTAGCCCAGAAATATGAAAATAATCTTAGCTTAGATAACAGCACAATACAGCTGTAGTTTAAGTGGACATCTTGATATGGGGCTTTTGAGAGAAAGAGAGACAGACAGAGCAGAATGGTTGATTAATTACAGGGTTTAATGGCTGACATCCTTCAGGAGTTCTATTGAGTCAGAGTGAAGAAAAGTATCTCTACTTATTTTTCGGCATTAAAAGAAATTCATTGAAACGTACGTGTTTGTTATCAGTATGAATGCATTCTGCAACAAACAAGAGCTGATTTTGTGGGTGTGCAAAGGTCTGGCTTTTGCATCATATTACAATGTCATTTAATTATTTCTTTATCTGAAAAATATGTACACTGCTCAGAACGCTATATTGTAGATGCTAGACACTGGAAGAATAACTTTGAGAGCTATATTTAAATTATGTTACCAAATATGGATGGCAGCAGACTCACAGGCATCTTCCTTTTTTGCTCTCAACAAATAAAATGTGGAAAGTCCATGAAAATCATAGAAATGTATATTGAGGGTATTATACGGGAAACTGGGAAACTGAGCCTTAACTTTACCCCTTGTTATCTGTGCACTTCTAAATAAGCATATTCTGGCAATGAATGATTTATCACAAATGTGACCATTGATGTGAGATTCAAGTGTCCTGATACTTCAAAACAGCCAATAAAAATGCCCACAGAAAGCAGAAAAAAATAAGCACCTGCCCTAAATGGGTGTACTATTAGCAACACCAACAGAGAACAGAGGGCATGTTTGCTCTTTCCTTGGCAGATCTAGATCTAATAATAATAATAATAATAATAATAATAATAATAAATATATTGTCCCCTATTCCTTTGGGGGATGAGCAAATCTGTCAGTGCAGTCTTTCACTTTTCCAAGTCTAAGTTCAGTTCCCCACATTTCCACATCAGTTTGCAATTATATAGTTAAAGTCCCAGTGAAAATTCACAAGCAGGTTTTTCCATATGCACATGTTTCGTATGGCATTTGGCCCAATATACACAAATTTTTGCAACGTCATTTCCCCTAAAATAATTCAGCTTTGTATACTATTTTCACCATACAGTATGTGCATTTTTATGGGCACTCTACTCCAGTATATGCATTCTCGTACACCTCACTTGACTAGAGAACTGCTTTGCAAAAATTCAGAAAAGTACAAATTTCGAAGGATTGCTGTGTTTCAGCTCCTATATTGTGCCAGGAGGTGAAAATTAGGTAGGTCCACCTTTAAATATGAATTGTGGGTTGAATTGTGGCTAAGCTGGGGGTCTGGTTTCCAGATCCAATATGCTCTGTGACTCCATCTCTGACCTCTCCTCTGGCAAGTCCATTCCTTTTTTTATGCCAGTGTTTCCTCAAATGCAGGGAGAGGGGAAAAATATTGCTTGACTTACCTCCAAGGGGAGGCAAAAGTGCCACCAGCAAGGGGTGCTCTATCTGGGTGTCAGCTCTAGCCATTTATGGATGAACTACTGGAAGAGGGAGGCAGGCTCCGTAGAAGCAAACTCTCTTTTCATTGCTGCCATCACAAGAAAGGTCATTTGAGGACACTTCACGGGTGCCCGTGCCACTCTGTTGAATGGTCTTGGGCATGAATGGCAAGGGGGAAGGAAATTTGCCCTCAGCTACAACAGTGCAACCTATTGATTTCACAAAAAAGGAGAAAATTCGGCACAAGGACTTTGGGTATAAAACGGAGGGAGGATGAGAGTGGGAGGAAAGAAAGGAAGACATGTTCACAGAACAGCTAATAGGCAGAAGCCAAGCCTACCCTGGTTTCTGGATAATGAGTTGTCAGCAGCAGGAGTATTACTGGGTTTGAAGTGGAATTATTGAGCTGATTATGGGGAACCTCTTGTATCTACATTCTGCCAGAGTCCAAGTAACAAGCTGCAAACAAGACAAAAGTCGAGCTGAGAGAAAAGAACACTGCAAAAGACTATTATCTGCCAGGAAGAGAGACACATTGAAGAACGGGGGAGTCATTAATAGAATAATAAATCTGTGGAAAGAATGTCAAGGAATCAGGAGATTTTCACTTTTTCATAGAAGGCACTTAAATTTTTTATATATGATGGATTCCCAAGAAAAGTATAAATGCACTCATCTGCTAGTGTAAGTAACACATCTCATATGTCAGCATTGCCAATGAGGAGGCTATAAGGAAACTTGGAGATCTCCACTTCTACCTTGATGTCCACATGGAAAATTTGAAGGAGGAGTGGAAGCTGCATCTATTGCATTGGGAGATCAGAAATAAAGAGGCATGACACTGTGTGGGGAGTAAACTAGGGTCACTGTATTAAACTATAACTTAAGAAATTATGAACTTCTACAATTGCATGTGCCTGTTGTCTTTGTCCATGGAGTTTTCTTGGCAGGGATACTGGAGCGGCTTGCCAGTTCCTTCTCCAGGTGGATCACATTTAGTCTAAACTCTCCGCTATGACCTGCCCATCTTGGGTGGCCCTGCATGGCATAGCTCATAGCTTCCCTGAGTTATTCAAGCCCCTTCGCCACGACAAGGCAGTGATCCACGAAGGGGAAGAAATAGAGGCAGTGAGAGATTTTACTTTCTTGGGCTCCATGATCACTGCAGATGGTGACAGTAGTCACGAAATTAAAAGATGCCTGCTTCTTGGGAGGAAAGCAGTGACAAACCTAGACAGCATCTTAAAAAGCAGAGACATCACCTTGCCGACAAAGGTCCGTATAGTTAAAGCTATGGTTTTCCCAGTAGTAATGTATGGAAGTGAGAGCTGGACCATAAAGAAGACTGATCGCCGAAGAATTGATGCTTTTGAATTATGGTGCTGGAGGAGACTCTTGAGAGTCCCATGGACTGCAAAAAGATCAAACATATCCATCCTTAAAGAAATCAGCCCTGAGTGCTCACTGGAAGGGCAGATCCAGTACTTTGGCCACCTCATGAGAAGAGAAGACTTCCTAGAAAAGACCCTGATGTTGGGAAAGATGGAGGGCACAAGGAGAAGGGGACGACAGAGGATGAGATGGTTGGACAGTGTTCTCGAAGCGACTGGCATGAGTTTGGCCAAACTGCGGGAGGCAGTGGAAGATAGGGGTGCCTGGCGTGCTCTGGTCCATGGGGTCATGAAGAGTCGGACACGACTGAACGACTGAACAACAACAACAATTGCATAGGGAAAACAAACTTTATGTGGACAATCACCCAAAATATGATCAGGCTCCTTATATTGCAGATTGGGGAAGCCTATCCTGCAGGGGATTTTGGAGAAGTACAAATTCTATCCCTGCTTTTAGGGCTGGGTAGTAGGAGTGCTTTTCACATTGCATCTTTTGTTAAGCACTGCTGCACACCACTTCCATATAAGAAGTGCATATTACCACCATTACCTGTATGGCACACATGCCCTGGGTGTAGCCTGCAATTTCAGCAGCATACAACAGCACATTGCACATTCATATTTAAACCATAGTTTATTTTACCTATGGTTTAAAGTTACATCTGCCTCAGTCATGCAAGTGACTGATTTGGAAAATATAAAAATAGTAGGAAGCAGCCCTTGGTCTGAAGTATTCTGCAGATCTTCATAACTATCCAAAGCTAGTCAAAAACTGTGATCATTGTGGGTTTGTTTTACACAGGCATAAGCTGATAAGTTGTGTGTGCGCACTTTCCTTCTTTGTAGGTTTCCAATTAATTCAGGTTTCAGAAGGAGAATAATATACAGCCATGATTTCTGCTGCACTTCATGGCAGGAGACAAATGGTACACATTCAGTTCATATGCTTGTCTTTGTGGCAAGAAAGTGTGATTAATCAAATCAAGCCTCAAAACACAGCTTCTTGAGGTGGCAGGGAGAGATAACTAATCTTTGCTATCACTGCTGCTGAATTGAATGAATGACTAGTGAGGACTCTTTCATGCAGGACAGATTTCCTACATGGAAGTATTGTAGTTCCCCTTTTCCTCCTTGCTCTTTTGTTATGAAAGCGCCAGAGAAGCGGCTACAGCTCACCTCCTTCCCCCTCATCCAAGCTCTGGGCCACATACAAGGAACCTAGTTCTTCCTTTACTCCATGCCATCATTGCTCCAATCATGGGAGGGGAATATCAGTAGTTGGTGGCATGGTGGGGTGGTGGGGCTCATTTGACCTGGTGCTGCTGCCAACTGGGAGGTAGAGGAGGAGACAGCAGTGAGGTTGATGCAGTCCAAATGCACTAGCAGGAACCCTGGGTTGGCTCTGCTGGTGTGTGTCCAATGTACTGACCTCACCACCACCTCGGCCCTTGTCTGCCTCCTGGTAAGTATCAGCAATGCGACTGACCAGAGGTTAGGTGAGTGCTGCTGCTCCATCACACCATCTGCTATTTGGAAATGTTTTCTACCATCAACATAGTGATATCAGCAGGATCTGCACTGCAACAGCTCTCCTATGCTAACACCATAAAATAAGGGAGCCTAGTACATTGCATACCATGAAGTGCATTTGATGAAGTACATATAAGATTCATGCAATTTCTCCCACTTCTGATAGTAACTTACAACCGCAATTGAAAATGGCAAGCCCTGCTAGGCTACAACAGTGGGTAAAAATTCCAGGAATGCTTCAACTAGCCTCTTTTTTATATGTTTTCTTTGATTCAATAACCTTCCTTAATGAAGTTTTCTCTCAGTCTATACACTGATTTTCTCCCACATCTTTTTTTTTTAAGGGGAGGGGTGGGGGGGGACTGCAGTTCTTCTAACCCAATATCCATGTTGTGAAGCTATACAGGAATTTACTGGTGGTGCATGACAGTAGGGACTTAAAGGAAATTATGCATTTCTTTGATCCACCCTCAGGCACACAAATCAAAGTCTCTCTCCCTGCACAGTGCATAGTAAAAATGAAAGTATCTACACTTTATATGGAAATGAGCTGCTTCCAGAATGTAATATAACTAAGCATATATCAAAACCAAAGACAATGAACTTGGAAACAACATTTCTTTTACTGGGACTATAAACATCTGCTTTGCTTTTATTGCTTACATATTAACGTGCTGGACACAATCCACCAGGATGCTTCCAAACTTGTGTGCAACTCCCATTTATTTCAATGAGGGGTGTGTGAGCACAGGAGAACTTCCTGATGGATGGTGCCCGGTGTGTTTCCCCAAAAGGCAATGTTGGACAGTATATCTTAGACACACAAAACTGGAGTAATAATTTGTGTTTTCTTCATCTTCATCCTCTTCCTCCTGCAACCTTTATTTCACACTCTTTCACTTTATGCATTTTAAAGGGTAGGTTTATTTAGTTATTCTGTTGTTGTGCTGCCCTTTGTTCAGGGATCTCAGGATGCCAGACATTGTCCTCTCACCACCCACACACTTTATCTTCACCATAACCCATCATAATATCAAAGGTTAGACATGGGAGACTGTGACTGACCCGAGGCCAACTAGAGGGTTTCCTTGGTCTAAGTGCAATGCTCTACTCCTCTGGTCAGTTACTGATTTTATGGAAGGACTACTTTAGCCCCCTTCAGATATTCTTGCCTCATGAGATTATAATCATATGAAGGGGGAGTGCTGCAATGTTTGCTGGTCCTCCCCCTGCCAGCCCAACATTGGTCAGGAAGGGCTGAGGTGGTGAGCCATCTAGGCTCCCTACAGAGTGCAGAACGCTCCACCATCAGGGTTCTACATATGTCCATACTGTGGGATGGCTTTCAATGGGTTGGAGAGAGTATATTAATTGCAATTTATCCCACCAGGCTCCCAGGTGTGTGGGTTGAAGAAAGTTTCAAAATCCCATCCTTGCAGCCTAAAATTGAAATTAGGCTGCAAATTAGGCTCCTTTTGACCAGGCTCCCTTTTCTTACCCCGCTTCATAAAGAACTAGGCAACGACTTACTTACTTTACTTACTTTATAATCATGCATTGGTTCACAGCAACAGTAGCAGTAAAAATTCAGCAGGCAAAATAGTTATATTTACCGTATAACCAGCTTCAGGCATGAGCGTAAAGCTGGAGCAAGCAGAGTTGCATCCAACACTGGTCAAAAGAGATAGGGAGAGAAAGGAACAGGAAGTGCTATACAGTGTGCTCTTTCCTCTCCAGGAGAGAAGAAGAAATGACATCACACAGAGTCCTCTCTACCAATCGTATTTATATGATCTGAGTATCCGCCTATCAACAATGCAGTTCTGTGGACTTAACCCCTTCTTATTTGTTAGGTTTGACTGCTAATCTCCCACACATATATCAGGCTCCCCACTTCAGACATTTCTAACCAATGAATGGGTTGGGTGGGTAGCAGGGGCAGTGAGGACCCAAGAGTGAATGACTGAAGGGAGTTCTTGAAGAGAGCATGGCTGATTGTGGGGTATCACCCCATGAGTCTGCCAAAGTGGATTACCAACATGCAATATTGATACTCCCCCTTTCTTGCTTCTGAGCTGCCAGCTGAGGGGGAAACGGGTGTTAATTCTCAAGGAGATGGATTATGGAGGCCCAAAGTCTCCACTGGTCTGATTTCTACTATGCTTTGTTCTAGTGGGGAACATTTTTGAACCTTTTGGGGGCTTCCTGCCAATGGTAGGTGGAACAATGGATGTGACACATACATTCCAGTCACACAAAAGCCAGAGCATTTCATGCGCGTGCACACACACACACACACACACACACCCCTCTCCCCCACTTCCCTCCAGGAAAACAAGAGGGGCTATTACAGTTCACTCCATCTACTCTTGGTTTGAAAAGGGATTGCAACAGGATCTGTGAGAGGTGTAGCCTGGAGACAGTCCCAAGAGCTAAATAGAGATGTCTGGAGGACTGCATTTGTTCCCCAGGCCTGGTGTTCCTCACACCTGTTCTACACTGCACTGACTCCCTAGATTCAGGGATGAGTTGTTTTTTTCTAAAGAGGAGGCTCTGCTGTTCTGTGAAGTGCTGCTGATGTTTCTGTGAAACATAATTCAAGGGAGAAAACCTGGTATTCCATCTGGCATAGCATTACATGGAAGAGTACCTACTCATTTTATTTTCATCTTGATTGGTGACAGAAAAATGGGAACTCAAAATACAGCTGTTTGACTTCTTGAATGTTGAGCGTACTGGTGGTGCTAACCATATTCTAGTATTTCCTTTCTGAGCATGCTTAAGTTTGCTATTGAAAGCGTTTCCAGCTTTCTTGTCTACGGACCCCTCCAGGTGACCTTTTTATTGTGCTAACAATGGTACCACGGTGGATCCTGCTTTCAACATTTTTGTAACTTGTAAAAGCTTTGATGCGGGCATACTGCTTCATTTCCAATCAGTCATTCATTCCCATAACATCATGCTGAAATCCCAGAACTTATAAAAACGCAAATGTTCCAGTTGTTGTTTTCTCCCACTTTTGTTGCACCAGAGTGCAAGAGTGCTTCTCCAGAAGACAATAATGCTATCACATTAGAGAAGCATTCCAGAACAACTAATAAAGTGGAATGAGGTGTGGACAGTCCAATTTAAAGCCACCTTTAAGGCACTGTTACTGAGTCAATGATATGCTGCAGAATATACCCTAAAGAAAACAGATCATTTTGGAGGGGCACTAAATGTGTGCAAATCACAGCTCCTACATTCAGGATCTCTGCAGTGAGGAAAATTCTCAAGTCTTAATATCTTGAATTGTGCTGCTTTTTCATTTGCAACTTTCATAAAGTTTGTGTGCCCCACTTTTATGATGAGATGTAAAGCTGATGCTAAGGATATGCTTAGTGTTATAAAATGTATATATATCTGTAGCAGGAAGCAGGCAGAAAACAAAATGGAGAAAGTGTTTTAATTGAAAGCAAAGAATAGCAGCCTCAGGAATAATAACATTTTCCTTCCTGTACATAATTGTGATTTGTAGAGTTTGTGGAGCCATTTCCTTGTATGCCTCTCAGCCACATTCATCTGGTCATTTCAGAAGCTGCTATATTCTGAAATGGTGTCAATCACTGCATCCTTCACAAGAGTTTTAGACAGAAACTTGTCTCTCTGAAAAGTCAAACCAGATCCTGGTTTCTGGACTTAATATAGTTGCTCTGACTTCAGTCCAGGAAATTGTGGAGCAGTTGTCCGAGCCCACACAAAACAATTTATCAAATGCTGTTCTAATTGTTGCTTCTTGGCTAGAGAAATGAAGAGCCAGAGAAAGGATCTGCTGTAGAGGCAAAAAGATGGGTAGTCTCTGCAGCTTCACATTCCTGACACCGCTCCCTACACAGGCCTAGAGCAGGAGGTGTAAGTAGGGTGAGAATTGGAAACCAGTTCATCTCTCACCTAACAGAGGATTGAGGGAATGATGCAGCTAGTGGCAGTCTCTGGAAATGTAGAACCAGGGACAGTCTGAGCAGTAATTGTCCCCTCCCCACCACCTCCCGTTCAGTCTTATAGGACTCAAGGCTGATCAGCTTTTGGCACTTGAGGCAGAACATCCCACGTGTGCCTTTCCTGCTCCCTAACAGTAAAAAAAATGAAAATGCAACAACAATAAATTAAATAGGTAAGAATTTGCCATCATTTCATGACACCCAAAATCAGTTGCCTGAGGCAGGCACCTCACTCTGCCTGGCCCTGCATAGGGCTTCAAAACTTCATGTTTTAAATGGACATCCTCTAATTAGAAGCAAATGACATTTCTATTTTATATTATATATAAAAGAAATATATATTTTTATATTATATTATATTTTTGTGAGTAGGGAAATACATGCCTTAAGTCCACTAGTTGCAGTCAGCATATTTAACTGTGTGATCCCTGTGTACCTCACCTTACAAACTATAGTGAGAACCAAACTAGTTAGATGGCGAGTGAGACAAATTCAGAGCAGGCCCTAGGCCACACACACACACACACACAAAAACCAGTTTGGCAAACTACAAGATAACTTGTCTGACTTGGACCAATCAAATGGCTATTCTGTTTGTTGGGGGCAGCATAGCTGAGTGCTCCCATTGTTGCAGGTAATAACTTGCTCTGTCTCACAGACAGCCAAAAATCACACGAGGCAGAGAGTGAAAAAGATGTCCTGAGTATTTTATCTTCTTATCTGCGCAGAAAGGACCAGGAGGGATTTCTCCCAAATTCTCTGGCCTCGTGCCAACGCATTCCATACCATTTTATACATTGATAAAGCACATTCCACAAATTCCATTACATTTAAATTTCCTACCCAATTCCTATCCAATCCAAATACTGAGATTCCCTCACCCCATTTTCCCTGATTGGTCCAAAGTTACAAACAGTGTGAGCATATGTACTATCATCTTGAACAGAGAATGTCGTGAGCGTCATGGAGAGCATCGTGTGATTGGCCAATACCAAACACAGGGAGCGTAGTGCGATTGGTCACCTTTACCAAATTCCTTGGGCATGCTCAGTACGCCAGGATCTCATTTTGAAATTCCACTACTACACCATGTGTGACTTGGTTCGTTTTACAGCCCTGGCCATTTCCCATCAAAGCAAACATCAAATATTCAAGTCATTTGTTGAAGTCCCTGCTCCAGGTTCATGGGGATTCTCAAATCACAAGACTGGCAAAGAAATACATACAAACTCCACTACTACAATTACAAAACTTTAATAAGAATATCTAAGGAGGAGGGCAATTGGGTCTGACAGAAATACTAAAAACAACACACAAACCATGTTCAAAGCATGGAAAGCAGAAACAGGCAAACTATCCCCAACCCCAACCCCACTAATTCCCCTGACCTACCATCCACTATTCCACCATGCAGCACAAAACCTCCAAACCAAAACCTGGCAATCCAAAGGCCTATATCACCTAATAGCCTTTTATAAAAATAACAAACCTCTGTCAACATAAGAAATACAGGACAAATTAGAAGACACCCAAATGCCTTGGTTAACACAACACCAATTACATGCTCTCTTAAACAATCCAACAGTAAAATCAGCAGCAACTAGACCCCTGACAACCTTCGAAAACCTCATCCTAATGACAAAGGGACAAAAAATAGCACAAGTAGACAGCGTGGATGGTCAGATTTCCAATGGGATTAGAAAGTCCAGCCTGGATCCCTGGGGGTGAGAGAGGGCAGCTCTGCTTTTTAAAGGCTTTCTCACCTCTGTCTTTTGAGGGAGTGACTCTGACCCTTGCTGAGCAATGGGGTGCCAAAGCAAGTTGGTCAGGTAACCAACCCTTGCCTCCCAAGCAGGCATCTTAATACCCTTTTTGGCATTTGAAGAGAACAGGAGGGAGATACATTATAGCTTGACTTAGAGGAATAGTGAGGCCCACAGACCAAGGTCTTGTGTGACCACGTTGTCATTACATCATTCCACCCTATTCCTTTTAATGCAAACCGGGGGAGCATAATCAATTATGCATCATTTGCAGACTGAAAGCAGCAGTAACAGTGAGTATCAGTTCACCGCATTGATTTCCATTCGGAACACGGGGTGAATAAGTGAACATTTCCACTCCTTTTTCTTTTTTTGTTTGAATTCTCCAACATTCCTAGCTTTGCAACCCTGATCATCCTAGCCCTTTCTGCCATTTTTCTTGCCCTGCTTTGTGTGGGCTATTTGAAAGTACTTTAGGAATCTCTCTCAAGCATCCAGAAGAGAATCTATCAATATACAACACATTACTTTAGAAGACATGGGGAAACTTTGTCATTTATCACTTGTGCACAAGCCATTCAATATTGTTTTGCTGACCATGATGGGCTCTGAATTTCCACTTTGGCATGGCTGTATTACAGTCTTGCATGGAGTGATCTAATACATACACAGTTAATAAATTCTTTCAGATCATTCTGGCAAAAAGCTACTGCATAAACCAAACAAATAATAATAATAACAATATTACTTTGGCCAGAAGTACAAAACTATCCTTCTATAAAAAGTGACAATAATAGCTGGAAATCCTGCAGAGCAGAACTTTCAAAGTTATCGCTATGTAGCAATGTCTGTTGCTTTGTCTAAAAATGAGTGAGAATGTGTCAAACCACTTCCTTCTCCTTTAGGCTCAAGAATTACAGACAATGAATGGACAGCAAGGCAATAGAGTTCTTTCTTTCAACCAGCAGCTGAAGACTACACTTCACATTTCACTAAAGCGAATGAAAAACTCTAATTGATTTGATGGTTCCAGGTAGCACCAAAAGGCTACATTCTGCTGATATTCTTTTTTTGGAAACAGAAGAAAAGTTTTATTTATTTATTCACTACATTTGTATCCTAAATCTGTCTGTCTATCCATCTACGTATATAGTTTATTAAATTTATATCCTTCCTCCCAATGGAGTCCAGGACAGCCAGATTTGAATTCATTAAACACCTCCTTGCCTCCATACATACACATACACAAACTTCAGTACATTATCCATCTGCAAGAGATGTTTGGCCCTCAGTGGCTCATTGTACTTCAAGTGACTTCTCCTT
Source organism: Lacerta agilis (assembly GCF_009819535.1). NCBI lineage: Eukaryota > Metazoa > Chordata > Lepidosauria > Squamata > Lacertidae > Lacerta > Lacerta agilis. The sequence continues at coordinate 40,223,030 of NC_046314.1, read as the reverse complement.
TTTCACATATTGTGAGTATTTTAATATCTTTTCTCTAAAAAATGTTTGTGTATGCAAAATAAATAGATAAGCAAACAAATAAAACATGTACATAAGAATATAAACGTACTGCACATAAATGGAGCGGGCAGAATGTGGCCTTGAAAGTTACTGCATTCCATTGTAAGTTATCTTTTGTGTTGTTATAGAGATACAGAGCTATAGACAGTCTGTTCTAACTAGAAAAATCAATTCCACTCTTGCTGTTTTTAAAGACAACTTGGCAAGCGGACGTATATGGTAGTAGAGAATTAAGTACTACTATGGACGAGCTTTTGAAATCCTTTTTACACAAAAATTGCTTTGTTTTACGCAATGTTTTCCGACCCCACTACTTTGCAAAAAGTAACTGTTTCATTGCAGTCAAACACACCCTTATTTATTAAACTGTTATCCAGACCCATTACCAGTGTGGCTATGGAAACTTAAAACTGTTGACAAGCTTAGGCTTATCTTCATCTGCTTATGCTAAGGGGAAATATATGAACCCTCAGTAACCCTTCCTGTCAATTGGGGGGATCTGCATTCAGGCTTGGGCAGAAAGAAGATTCCATGCTGGTGTTTGGTTTTGAGTGTTTTTCAACCTTGGTGGCATTTGTAAGATAGCGATGTTTTCTAGTTTGAGATGTCAACCTCTTCGGCAACATAAGCATTGTGTTATGAAATGTGATACAACTGGATGTGTGCTCTTGCTGAGGGCTTTGCTTTTCATCAGATTTTTTTCTAAAGTACCTGACATGCAACTCATTTGTTGCATAACCTCCAACAGAACTCAGTGGACATAAAATTCCAATTTTCTTATTGTGCATGGAAATTGCTGGGGCGATCTATACCGTATTGATGCACCCCCTATTTTTTGGTCAGCTGGTTTGCTCATTACTATGATTCCTTTCTCTGCTCTTTATAAAACAAGCACAACTGGATTCTTCTGTCAAATATCAAAAGTTTCTTATGTCCTGCATCATACCATCACAACCTTATGAACTGCATATAAGATCCAAACGTAAGTTTGCAGTTCCTGTTGTTCCTGTTGAAACTACTGAACATTAATTTTAATAGCAAATTTAATGAAGAAGAAGAAAGAAAGAAAGTGAAGAAGAAAAATCCAATATCAACAAACACTGTCAGCTCACATTAAGGAATACAATAACCATCAGTACATGCATCTGAAGTTCATCAAATAAGTAGATGTAAATCCTCCAGATGTCCAAATAGGTTATTGCTGTTTGCATCCATCTGTCTCAAGAAACCATGGAGTGCACCTCTGTGGGTGAAGTCAAACTGCTGGAGAATCACAGCACCTACTGTGGCTGTAGAGACCAGTAATTCATACCTGCTGCCTCCCACATTGTTTTTGCTGTGTTAGCAGCACCAAAGTGACCTCTCTGGGGAGCAGGCCTGAGGTCCTGGTCTGCCCAGAAGAAAAGGCCCCCCTCCCAGCCTCACTGATGGAAAGCAGAACAACACATCTGGCACCTCTTTGGCTGCAGGAGATGCTGGAAGAAGGCGTACAAGACACCATCCAACTGTCCTAGGGACTCCAATCCAGATTTGTGCAGCCTTTTCTTTTCCTGAAGATGTCCTGCAAGGCAGTGGTTATGGATTTTTCCTTGCAATTTACTCCTGAAGCCTCTCTCACGAATGAGCATAGTTGCAAGGCAGTGGAGGTTTGGCGTCAGCTTTCCTTCTCCTAGATTGGCTACCTTCACAGGTTGAAGAGCCCCATCCACCCATCACATCCCTCTACAGCATGTGCAGAAACCACCTTATTGACCGTTGGACCCACTATTGGTCTCGTCCGTTCAGTCCCTCAAAGCTTTTCTTCGCATGCAGGGGAAGTATCTAACTCACTGAGGGTTTGAGACCAATTGGCCAACCTCACCTGATTTAGACAACCAGTTGAAGCCATTTCCTGGGGTGTGGCCACTGCCACATGCCAACAGCTTCTAGGAGCCACTGGTGAGAACTGAGCGCAGGGTGGGGACCAAAGGTGGGCAAACTACCCCAGAAACAGCATGATGTGTCGCCCTCTCCCCTAACACTCCTCAAACCCCTCAGAATAGGCATCTACATGAGATTGATTTTTATAGAAAATATGTTCAAATGCAGCAAGGGTGATGAGGTCCTCAAACCATTGTTAATCCTCCTTCCAGGGTTGAAGAATGGTAAGTGTTTAAGCTACCGCCAAGGCTCATAAAATCCATTTTTGTTCTTCTGGCACTAATCCCCATACTAAAGGAATGTAGTTTATTATTACATGAACACCTGCAAATATTAAGGATTACACCAATACAAAATTGATCTAGACAACAACTTTAGACTAAAAAAAAATCACTGGACATGCCTACATTGTATGCTTCAGTGAGACATTTCCAGCATTACATTTCCAGCATCTATCTGTCTTAGTGTCTTGCTGTAAACACATTGTGAAGTGCAGTATATCTAAAACACAATTTTTTGCTGGGTCAATCTCAATTTCAAATCTAAAGAAATGTCCCATATAGCTTCTAAAACAATTTTCATTGCATAGCACATTCTAATTCCCTATTCCACACCACGCTAAGTTCCCAAACATCTGCTTTACAAAGATCCAATAAGCATTTATAAACAGCAGTCATTGATTTAGCGTTCTGTAAAGATAAAATAATTCCCCCAAACAGTTTAGATGATGCCAAACCACTCAAAGCAGATGGTCGATAAATACACAGCAACAGGTGCTGTAAGTGAATATATTGCCATTCAACACTCACTGGCAATTTATTTATTTATTACATTTGTATACCACATTTTCTCCAAGGAGCTCAATGTGGCATCTATAGCTTTCCTCCTTCCCATTTTATCATCACAACAACCCTGTGAAGTAGGTTAAACTGAGAGTGAGTAACTGGCCCAAGGTTACCCAGTGAGCTCCAGTGCTGCTCTCCCAGGTCCTAGTCTGGCACTCTAACCATTACACCTGCAACGAACCTCCCTGTCACACTCCCCTCCCCTGTTACTAAGTTTATTTATTTATTTATTTATTTATTTATTTATTTATTGGTCAGGTGTTCCGGGTCAGACTAATTAGCCACCCCACCTGTCCCTCGGAGGTCCGTCAATGAAGTTAACTCCCTTGTAGTTATAAAATAGGAGTATCTTAGTAACTGGAGTTTCTTTGTCCAGCTGCCGCGGCCGTTTCTATTCCTTGCTCTGGGCTTCAGGGGTTAAACCTTTTTGCCTACAGCCCAAGGGTCTCTCTCTCTAGATCCCTCACTGTAGCAGTCTGCTAAACCCTCTTAGCAACTCAGTGGCATACACAATGTTTCAGCCTGCTAGCCCCTCCTGAGTGAAACCCCTAAGACACAAACTAACACCCCACAGGACAGTTTGGTCTCCTCCCTGGGTTCACCTCTTCACGAGCAGTTATAACCTGCTGGACCCAAAAATCGACGACGACTGATTTATAGCAACAAAAGCTAGTCTTTATTCTTTAAAGAGCATAACAGTTTCAGTAAATCAAAAGTTTAAATGTAGTTTCATAACAGCATAAAAGGTTTACTATTCAGTATAACATACTCAACCTTCGCCCTAGCCTAACCTACCCACCACTATCCTGGTCTCTAACCCTCTCTCCCTCAGTCACCACTCACTCCCTCTTTCTCCCTCATGACCAACTGGCGCTCCCTCCTTTCAAAGGGCGAAAAGTCCCGCCTCCTGCGAGCGAACTGCCACTCAAACAGATGGAATCTGAACTCTTAACACGCTGGGGGTTTCTGACCATACCCCGACTGAGGGCAGATCCGTTACAACACCACACTGTTTCTCAGTGATATTTAAACAGCAATGTAGGAAACAACAAATATTTTTCACCTGAACCTATCAGCAGATAGGTGTATATAGCCTATAATCAACCCATTCCTTCCACAGAAAAGGCAGCCTCCTATCTTCAAATATGGATTACCCCATAAAATTAACTGTGCGCACTTGGTCAAATCGTAACTGATGAGAGACCATGTCTCTCTAGTTGCTAAGATTATAGACCATTTAGGTTCTTTCGTTTTTTTATTCACATAGAGCCCAAAATGAAGCACCCAAGGAGGAGTCCTATGTAAATCATCTCTAAAATTACCCATGCTGGGGTATTCATAGTGGAATAAACTTGCCAGTCATTTGTGTGTGTGTTAAAAGATATGCCTTATTATGGTATAAACTAACTGCTGAAAAATTAAATCCTCCTTCTGATACTGGCATCTGCATTCTCTTAAGTGAGAAGTGAGGCACAGAACTATCCCAAATGAACTTCCGAAATATCATACTAACTAAAAGGATTGAATTATACACTAGATCTTTGGACAAAGATGCCATTTATGCACTAGGACATCTGCAGCAAACACAAAAGATTTTGTAATTCTAATCCTATTACCTTGCCAATGGAAAAACAACAACCCTGAAATTAGATTTTTGACTCCTAAGGAAACATTGCATGTTTGTTGTTGATATTATTTCCAATATTTCTATGCTGCCTTTCATTTTTTTAATAGATTCTTTATTGAAAATTATAACATTCATACAATTCAGGGCAAACACTCCCAATGCAGCTCTGAGAAATAATACAAAAAGTAAAATACAACTAAAATAATGCATTATAATTAAACCAGAAGTCTAAAATGCCCTACAGGCCAGCGTAGCTGATCAGATAGAACAAATAAAACAATTTAATACACAGTCAGCCACAGCTGCAACAATTAAAATACTAAGCTCAGTTTCTTAACTAAAAGCAGATCAAGACAACAAGTATTCTGAGGTCCATTTAAAAGCTGACTAAAAGGGAAGAAATGTATTGGTAAGGTGTTCCATATAAACATGGGCCCACCATTGAAAAGGCCCTGTTTTCTCTAGTGTCCGCCAATCTAACATATATTGATGGCATCCTGTAAGCAGGGCCTTTGAAGCCTGTCGTAAGGGTCAGGCAGATATGTATGGGTGTAAGCAGCCCTTCAAATAACCTGGTTCCAAACCATTTAGATCTGCTTTGGATGTGCACCCAACATGATATTCACTTGAGCCTTCTTGAATTGGCTCCATAGGAATGGAGGGGGGTGTGTGCATGTGTGTGCAGGTACGCACACCTCTGGGACCACTAGTTGTTATCTACATATTGGACTGAGCTCAGAGTTGACATCTTATAACAACTCCTCTGTTGTAAACACATCACACTAAAAGATATATTGTGCTGCTGACTGATTGTGAGTCAGGCATTTGTGAACACTTTCTTCAGTCTGTCATCTTGCCACGCTAAGACATCCAGATCTGAGTCAAACCATAAATTAAAGTGGTATAATTATCAAACCTAATTTCAGTAATCCCAGCATTTTGACATTTTGTATTCTTTGCATTAATGTGCCATCCTCCCTCCTCTTGTCAGACTCTTCCTCTCTTGCTGTTTTTATGGAGTGGTGATGATCTAATCGGCTTCTAATAGCGAGCTTTGTGCTTTCACTGATCCATTTTATTGCCTTGAAGCCAAAACAAGATCTTTAGCGTTATAACAGATTGATCTCCCACAAGAGGCTCTCAGCATCTCTGTGTAAATAATTGTACCACTCTGCAACCTGTACTTTTGATGCTTACAGCTTAGAAGAGTGAATCCAGTACTGAATTGGGCTAGACAGGTATGGAAACAGCTTCACCTTGCTGATCTTTTTATTTTTTTCTATTCCATTTCTTATTTTATTGTTTATCCCTTTCTGGACCAGGGTAGCCTGAGCACTGCTGTCCATGACCTGGTACCCTGCAGGTTGGATTACTGCAATGTACTCCACATGGATGCGGGTGGCGCTGTGGTCTAAACCACAGAGCCTAGGGCTTGCCGATTAGAAGGTTGGCAGTTCGAATCCCCACGATGGGGTGAGCTCCCGTTGTTCGGTCCCTGCTCCTGCCCACCTAGCAGTTTGAAAGCACGTCAAAGTGGAAGAAGAAGAAGAAGAAGAGTTTGGATTTGATATCCCGCTTTTCACTACCCGAAAGAGTCTCAAAGCGGCTAACATTCTCCTTTCCCTTCCTCCCCCACAACAAACACTCTGTGAGGTGAGTGGGGCTGAGAGACTTCAAAGAAGTGTGACTAGCCCAAGGTCACCCAGCAGCTGCATGTGGAGGAGCGGAGACACGAACCCGGTTCCCCAGATTACGAGTATACCACTCTTAACCACTACACCACATTGGCTCTCACACTGGAGCGGTACCTATTTATCTTTAAGAAGATAAATAGGTACCGCTCCAGCGGGAAGCGTTTCTGTGTGCTGCTCTGGTTCGCCAGAAGCAGCTTAGTCATGCTGGCCACATGACCCAGAAGCTGTCTGCGGACAAAACGTCGGCTCCCTCGGCCAGTAAAGCGAGATGAGTGCCGCAACCCCAGAGTCGTTCGCGACTGGTCAGGGGTCCCTTTACCTTTACTCCATATGGTGCTGTCCTTGAAGTTGATCTGCAAGCTGTGGCTGAGATGTTGTTTAGGGGTTTGTGTTGGGGGGAGGGCGGGTGCTGTTATTTTTTATATCTTTATTTTGGATCTTATGATTTATGTCTTATGGTTTATGTGGGAAATTTTCAACTTGGTTGTGTACTTTTTGATGTTTTGGTCATTGTTTATGACTAGTTTTGTTATGTTTGTAGCTTTATATAATTGTTTATATGCTGTAAGCCGCCTTGCACACGGTTAGAACTTTGGAAAGGTGGCATACAAATAAATGATTGATTGATTGATTGATTGATTGATCTGCAGCTTTGATGGCTCACTGGGGCAGAATTTCACCAGCATGCTGCGCTGCTGCTGAAAGAATTACACTGGCGGCCAATTAGCTACTGGTCTGAGTCCAAGGTGTTGGTTCCCTATGTACAGGGCTGGATTAACAATTAAGCAAAATAAGCACGTCCTTAGGGCATCAAGGGAAGGGGGGGCACCACAGAAATTTTCCTTTGTTGGATTTACCATGGACCATATGATGCAGCTGAACCAAGTTCCACAAAAAAGGATCCTATCATAAATAAAAAGATTACATGCACATACAATAATTATCAATAATAATAATAAACAGTAATAATATAGTAATAATATAAATTAGCGACACACAAAACTGAAGGATTTGTTTCATTTAAGGGGGAAATTATTTTATAGTTCATTATTGTTTATATTTCAATTTAGATATATATGGGCTTACCAAAATCTTTCAAGTGCTTAGGGCCTCTAAAGGTCTTAATCTGGCTCTGCCAATGCAGCTTTGGACCAGGATACCTGAAAGATGGCTTCACCCCTCATATACCCAAAACTGATCCTTGTGCTCTGCCAGTGAAGGTCTACTGCAGATACCATTTTATCAGAAAGTCCTTTATAGGGTTGCCATATTTTGAAGAGCAAAAAAGAGGACACATTTGCCGACTTCTACTTTTAACTATGGATTGCTATGACGACTCTCATTAAACATACCCAGGAAAAAGAGGACGTGTCCTGGAAAAAGAGGACATATGCCAAATTCTGCACAATATAGGGAGTGGGCATTTAGTGTTGTGGCACCTGCCCTCTGGAATTTCCCCCACTATCAGACAGATGTCATCTCTGTTTTCTTTTCAGTACCTTCCTCTTCCAACAAGCCATAGCTGTCAACTTTCCCCTTTTTAAAGGGAAATTCCCTTATTCCGAATAGGATTCCCCACAAGAAAAGGGGAAAGTTGACAGCTATGCAACAAGCCTTTTAAGTAGCCCTCTTCATTTTCCCCAGCCTTCACCTGTCATCTGTATTGGAATTGTTTTTAGATGTTTTAATTCGTTTATCGTTTGAGTCTTTGCTGCCCTAGGCTCCTTTGTGAGGAAAGGACATGATATGAATTAAGAGGGAGGAGGGGGTATCTAAAAGCATCTTTTTGGAACTCAACAGGGCATCAAGGAGGAAAAAAGGAAGAGAAGTGACACATTTCTACTGTGAAGTAGTTCAGGTCCTCAGTCGCTGCGTTTTATATAGTGCTGGTATTATTGGGAGAAGCTGACATGTGCTATGTTCATTTACAGCTTATGCTGTCCAGTTTCTAAAAAGGGTGACAACTCATATCAAAATGAACCAAGATAAGGCATTGCACTTCAATGCAGCAACAGTGTCATGTTGCTACTGATGATGATGGTGATTTTGTGCAGCAGCAGCAGGCAGCACCTTATTCTATTCAATTGTGCTGGTTACAGCTGCTCCTTGGTGTTTCCAAATCAGAGACAACAGGCTTGGAACTGGTTTTGCCTCTGGATCACCTGGAAAGCGCCTGGCTGTTGCAATTTCAATTTGGGATGCTTAAAAGGCCTACCAAAAAAAGGGGGGCACCATAGTAAACCTCACCTTATCTGTATTTACCAGAACTTTCAGGCAAATGGGACTGAACACTAAAGCAATGATTGCATTTGCATTTGCACTGATAAATAGCTCGCAGAGTCCTAATGAGATACTAATGCTGATAGCTGTTGTTCAGATATTTTGCACTTTGCAAGCAGGATTCGATAGTAGGCAGGCAAAGAGAAACAAGTCACAGCTACAAGCAAGCTGGCTGGCAGAACAGTAATTATCTGATTAATCGATTTAAAAATACATTGACCCTGATCAAAGGTTTCATGTTATGCACAGAGAGTATCTGAGTGAGCAGCCTTTGTTAGTAGCGTTAATGGAGGGCTAACACCTCCACGCATGTTTCTATTTGCATACATTGAGCTATGCCCTCCGCTGAAGTAAATGCAGCAAGGGTCTTGTAGGTGTCAGCAAAGATTTCTGGAATGCATATTACCCTTTATTATATTCTTTCTATCACACAATGGGGTTTGTCAATTGTTTAAATGTTAACTTAAAACATTAAAGAGGCTGAGAATGAAAGTAACAAATCTAATATAAAATAAATGTTGACCAGCATGTCGTGGATAGAAAATGTAATGGAAGCACAGATTAATTGCACAATCACTCTATTAATCTCCAACTTTGTACAAATAACACCAGGTGGGGAGTACTTATGTTTTAATTAAATTAGGCTTATTAAATATAGCTGGTTAATTTTAGCTTTGATTCCCAATAGAAAGAATTATATATATATATTTCTTATAGACAGGGATTTTTTCTTTCAGCTGGAACTCACCAGAACTCAGTTCTGGCACCTCTCAAGTGGGCGCCCATGCCATTTAAGAGAACAAGAGGAGGCATTCATGGTGAGTTCTGGCACCTCTTTCTCTGGAAAAATAGCACTGCTTATAGACATACAAATATTTCTGCTATTGTTTGAGTTTGGGATCACAAAAGTCCTGGCCAGACAGACATCATGGTGGAATTTCACCCCTTTTGCATTATTTAAGACATGCATTATAAGCACATAAGGACTATTTGGTGTATTCAGGAAATAACATACCTGTAGTGCCACTCTCCTGGAAATGAGCTCCTTCAGCATTCAGGGCACATGTAAAACAATTGAATTTTTATTTTTTGTTTTTTAAAAAATTGCGTATTCATAAATCACTTCACAAGAAAAAGTTAGTGAAGCTGCCTACAATAAAATAATATAAACTATAAATGAGTACATACTCCGTAAACTAAATGGACTGTAACCAACTAAACAGTTTTACAAGCACAGGCATTTTTGGCTATGCAATGGAACTCTCCCCCCTCTCCTCTGCCTGCGTGTGCCCCCTGCACCCACTAAATCTGTTGTGGGTTTTCCCCTCTCATTGGGGGTGGGGTGGGGCAGGGAAAGCAATTCTATGGGAATCATTGAGTTGGAAGGGAACACCAATGGTCATCTAGCCCAACCCCCTGCAATACAGGAATCAAATAAATAAATACATGCTGCATCAAAGTTGTAGAATGGGCAGCGGATGCAATAAAGAAAGCCAACAACACCGACCCACCAAAATCTGAAGCTGCGAAAGGCCCAAAGGTGGTCCTTGCTCCAATTGGTCCAGGGCTGCCCCCATGGAAGGGCTGCATTCATCCCTCTTTCTCTCAACCCTGCCCAGAGATCATCCTGCCCAGCATGTATCAGAACCATGGGGGCGGGCTCTGCAGGAATTACAATGGGCAGTGGAACAATGAGCACACAAAACCTGATGGAACGTGGACCCAAAGCCTTAACACCTTTGGGGACAGCTGGCAGGTCCTAACCCAGAGGGCTGGCCTCAGCAGAAGGAGGGAGGCTGGCAACCATACTTGCATCAGGTCAGCCGAGGGTGCCTCTTGTCCCTCGTGTACATCTTGTCATTCATTCAGTAGTTAATTTCTAAAACAAGGAAGAGAGAGCTGGGCCAGTAACGGGGTGGCTGGGGTGAGAGAGCCACAAGGGTCAGACAAAGAGGCTTGGAGGGCTGCATTCAGACAGCAGACCAGAGGTTCCCTGGCCATGCTATAAAACCTGCAAATTTCTTTATATTTGGGTGCAAAACTCCCATGCTATAGATGGCAAAACTCAGGTTCACCTGTAATTGAAAATAACATGATGCTTATTAGATGTCAGCCATTCTTAATTGCATCTCATATGGTATCCTTTATTCAATCTCCCTGAAATTTGGCAGACACTATGCTATGTGATGAATGGATACAAATAGGTTTATTGTTCATTACTCAGAATCATTCCAATTCCTATCCATTCAAGGCTTCTTTGGGGTGTGGATTAACTTTCTTAGCCATTGCAGTAGTTTCAGAGCTGATTTCGGTCGGCATCCTCTCTTGGCTTTCACCATGTATTGTCCCAGAATGCCCCGGAGAGTGTATTATTTTCTTCTGCCCTTCCGATCTTCCCTTTTGTGTTGTGCATTCTAGATTGCAAGCCATAACTTTGAAGCACATTGAGTGCTTTAGCAGAAAGGTGATATAGAAACATAGTAAGTAAGTAAGTAAGTAAGTAAGTAAGTAAGTAAGTAAGTAAGTATATAAATAATATTGACTCAGTTACCCAAGTTGCAAGATGATCAATGCCCTCTGCTGTCTTCTTCAAGTTGCTGCTACCCACTTTTATGGAAATGGCATCGTATAAGTTTAGCCAAGCCACTGATCACCCATGAGACAAACTGGAGCAATTCTGGATGTGACCTTTCACAGATACATTATTGATTTGCAAACTTGTCTGGAGTCCAAGAAAACAGTCGCTCTCCTAGTATAATCATTGCCACATGCCATCCCAAAAGTTAGCAAGTAAAAATGAAAATCCCTTATATGGAGTAAGAACTGAATGGAAAATAAATGCTGATCTCTTTGTGGACAGCTTGCTAGAAGGATTTCTTCCTGAACCAGCTACTTCTCTGCAATAGAAGCGATAGTGCAAATCATTCCTCATGCCACCACATCTTCCGCTGCTCCATATTATTCCTTTCCTAGCAGAGGGAAAGGAAAGCCGTCGAAAGGTTACTCTAAATCAAAGTCAGCCAAGGTATGTACAATGAAAGGTCAGCTTTGTGCCCGAGAGTCACAGATGTAGCAAAAGAAGCTTTATGGGGTGGCAGAGAAATTACAATGCTGGAGGAAAGGGTGTGTGTTTGTGTGTGAAATATCCACACAGGAAGTGCCAGGAAAGGTCATATTTTCAACAGGATGTTCTTAATAGGAAACCCACTTTGAACATGAACACAATGAGTTCATATCTACAATTAGTAAATAACAGTTTGCCGAGGTGTTTATGATTGCAATGATGCTTTACCGTTTGGTTTGGTTCATGCATTCATGTACTGCGTGCAGCTTAATTACACTTGATTACTGCAGACAAATGTATGAACTGACTGCTAGAAAGCATTGCTTCTGAATTAAGACATGATATAAAGGATCGGTCTGTAGTGATTAACCTGTGATGAATAATTCGCACATGCGATGGTCATCACTTGATGTTATGGTCAACAGGTTGTCAACATGCAAGCCAGCCCTTAAGAGGAACCTGTGCTATGGCCCTACAGGTTTTGCTGGACTACAACTCCCATCATCCCTGATCATTGGCCAAACTGGCTGGTCCTGATGGCAGTTGGAATTCAGCAACATCCGGAATGCGCCCCTGCCTTAAGATCTCTTGTTCTCAGAAACTTAGGGAAGCAGTGTGCTTTTATCCCATCCCATGCACTTTCAGTACATTTTGAACCAGTGCCATCACATGAGTGAAGCCAACAATGTAGCTTCTTCCATGGATGCATCACCCAGCTTGGTTGATTCTACTGTGAGAAGCAACAGATCATTGTTTCCTCACATGTGACCTCTCAGCTGAGAATGTTACTCAGAACAGCACTGGAAGCAACCACAGGGCCATCGCTCAGTAGCAGAGCACCTGCTTTGCATGCAGAAGGCATCAGATTCAATCCCTGGCATCTCCAGGGTGGGGAAAGACTGTCTGAAACCTCGGAGAGCCACTGCCAGTCAGTGTAGACAATCCTGAGCTGGATGGCTCCATTGACAGGATAAGGCAGCTTCCTAGGTTCCTAATTTATGGAGCTAGCGCACCGGTTTTTGAGTGAAAATAAGGTTTTGCAAATGCACTGGGTGGGAGGGAAGGTGCATTCTTTTATTTATTTATTTTATTAAAGTGTGTAGATACCACCTTCCCTAGCTCCTCAAAGCCATTTACAACCAATAATAGGAAATACAAAGAAAACAAAAATGTCAGCAGAACCTAATAATCAAATTTAGCAGCAACAGAAAGACTTCAGCCAAGAGCCAACTGGAAGAAATATATCTTGTAAGCCGTGCAAAGTAGCTGCCTTAACCCACCAAGGCTAAATGAGAAATCAGTGCAAAGAAATGTTGAATGTATTGCCCCCTTCCCTGACTCCTTTGGCTGACTATATTGTACGTGACCACTTTAGAAGATGGTGAAATGTCTTCAGGGACTTGTACATGAATTTTCTGCTTTTGTGGGTTCCATTTCTGCCTTACAGAATTATTCAACGCGGGAGGTTAGTTTTCAAAGAGGATATTATGCATACAAAATGTTAACTTGCATAAGACACTTACCATAACGCACAATTGATATGTATTATCAATTCATCTAGTTATGCAGGGTTTTCTGCATGTGGTTACTCCTGGACATTTTTCATAGTTCAGTTTGTATGGAGAATCCAAAAGAATGCCTATGGGCTTCAAAAGCAAACCCAACCACTCCATCCTTCCCAATACAGTACCTAGTTTAAAGATGCATCAATTCCTAAGGGTCCCAAGAAGGTAACTTTCACACAAAAAGAACAAGTCTTCATTATACAGCTTTCAACTGAATGTAAAAGCTGTAATGGCCCTCGTTTTTATACATTCAAATAGTAAAAGAAAAGGAACAGTCTCTTCCTTCCTCCCTTCATTATAATACCTTTAAGGTAAATTTAATAAATACATTTCTGGGGGGGAAAGTTTGTTTTGAACGTGCAGTTTCCACAACCTCACACTGCATCAGATTTCAGAGTTTGCCAAGCATCATGTCCGGTTGCAGTTGGATTCAGAATGTTTCAAAGAAATTGCAGCTTTTGGGGGGCACCAAATCATTGGCTCTGTGGGAAGGACACTCTTGATAGTTGCTGGGATCTTCTGGCTGTGCCTCTTGTCTCTAGGATTGAAGACATTAAATGAAGAGTGGGATATAAATACCGTATATACCCGAGTATAAGCCGACCTGAATATAAACCGAGGCACCTAAATTTCCTACAAAAACCTGGGAAAGCTTATTGACTCAAGTATAAGCCGGTTCACCTTTGCCGCTGTGGAGGAGGAGGAGGAACGAGCAGCCCAAAAGCAGCCCTTTGGGTTGCTCCTTCCTCTTCCTCCTTTGCCAAGTTTGCATTTATGCGAGCAGTTCAGGAATGGAACAAGCTGCCTGGGGAGAGTAAAGAACCGCCGTTCTTGTACGCTTCTTAAGGAATGGTTGACTGGGGAGAGCGGGTGGCGGCACGAGCGGAGAGAAAGGGCTTCTTTCTCGCCGCCCCCACCGCCCGCCTCACTCGAGTATAAGCCGAGGGCAGCTTTTTCAGCACAAAAAATGTGCTGAAAAACTAGGCTTATACTCAAGTATATAAGTACTTAAAAATAAAATGAAGCAAACGAAAAAAGATAGCTAATGAAACAAAATAAATCCCCAGGCCCGGGTGGATTTTATCTTTTTTTTTTTTAAGGCCTGCAGGTGGGGGGGGGGGCAGACAGACTAGCTAGCCCCATAGTTAATTTTTCTCTTTTGCTTGTGAGAAAGAAAAGAATATTGCAAATATTCATTTCACAAGCACCCTGAGAAGACTGAGTCATATAGATTTGTATCATTATTAAAGATAGATTACAAATTATTAACAGCAGTTTTGCTGTATGATTAAATTCCATCTGGCTAGTTAGATTTTATAAAAGGGGACAATTAAAGAGAAAATAATTGTGAAAATCATTAAACTTATCTAGGTTGATAATTCTGTTCTTATCTGTGGCTCTTCTGGTCCCACAAAACTATTCAGTCGTATACAGTCCTTCATTAAGCAATTGATGTGAAATGATAAAACCCAATGGGTTACTGTTAGGAAAGAAAGGAAGTGTGGCAGGTCATTAATCTGAAGAATTTCAATATAAAGATCTTTACAGTGCAGTAATATAGGAGTGTACATATAAATAAATAAGGTCAACTAGATGAAGTGGTTCAGTGAATTTACATATGATATGTACTAGATGGTGATAAGAAACAAACTCAATATATTTTTATAATATCAGGGATATTATACACCAAGTGAAGCAACAAATGTACAGAGGTAGGCCAAGTCATTGTTTGATATACAACTATGTAGATGGTTGAATTCTGAACAAGATTAGGATGAAGACACATAGCACAGTATGAAAGCTTGGATGTCACTGGGATGCTGCTGAACCTGTAAACAATCAGAAAGCATAAGAAGTTGACAAAATCTACCATCTGTCATGGAAACAGGACATATAAGCAGAGAGAACATTTTTCTTTCATTTGTTCAGAACCTTTTACCTTCTTGAAGAGAAACATGGACAAACAACCTTGTGTGTGTTTTTTTCCAGGATCCTTGAGATTGCAGGTAATTTATGTTAAAAATACAATAAAAAGACAAACCATTAAGATATAATGTTTTTGTATTTGTGTAGAGTCTGTCTGATACAAAGGAGCATCAATCTCTCGGCGCCCTTTGGGCCTTACTTTGATGCAGACAATAAAACAAAATACTCCGCTTTTGAGCGTAATAGCAGGAAATAAAAATTGCCTTTGGATAAAAATAGTTCCTTTTGATTGTGCATTTTGTCCTCGTGTGTTGCCTTCAGGCAACCCGTAACAATTTTGGGACCATTTAAACCCCCCTCAGGTGCTGTTATCTAGATGTTCACCTTTCTGCCAGTCAATATTTGTAATTATCTGTCTATCCATTTGCCCTGAGTCTCAGAAAAGTGAATACAGAAGCAAGTAATCACTGGCAAGACTTTTCCTTGCACGCCCCACCTGAGTTAGGGTCTTCAGACACAGAGTGATGAGTTGGCATTACCAGGGCCTTTATGAGTGATATTTTCTTCTGAACTTTGGTATTTCAATTGCATTTTGTACATACTAAAGATACTGCTTAATAGATCTGCTTGTTTATTCATTTAGATTTGTTTCCTGCTCTAGGCCAGTTACTATAGATATCTGCAGATATAACTATAGACATGATGTACATATAATCTAGGGATGCGGGTGGCACTGTGGTCTAAACCACTGAGCCTAGGCTTTGCCGATCAGAAGGTCGGCGGTTGGAATCCCGCGATGGGGTGAGCTCCCATTGTTCGGTCCCAACTCCTGCCCACCTAGCAGTTTGAAAGCACGTCTAAGTGCAAGTAGATAAATAGGTACCGCTCTGGCGGGAAGGTAAATGGCATTTGCGTACGCTGCTCTGGTTCGCCAGAAGCAACTTAGTCATGCTGGCCACATGACCCAGAAGCTGTCTGCAGACAAACACCGGTTCCCTCGGCCTATAGACCAAGATGAGTGCCGCAACCCCAGAGTCGTCCGTGACCTTTACCTTTACCTTTACATATACTGGTAATCTACCTTCCCTCCCTCCCAGGATCCACTTCATCTATCACCTGTAGGTAAAATATTAAATTGATAAACAGATGTTTGAAAACACGCACATCATATTTTAAGTAAGTTGTACTAGGCCTATTTACAGAACTTACATTTCACCTGTACTTTAAAAAAAGACCGTATTGTAAACTGCTTTATGACCATCTATGGTGAAAAGCTCAATAAATATTGGAGGGGAAATATGCATACACTTGTTGAACAACAGTGATGCACTAAATCTCCCTGTGGAATGGGCACTTGGTGGCAAACCTCAGTGAAATATATGCAGATCACCCCGATTTATCACCAACATAGCCATGCATGGTATGGTTGGATGACAGATGGTGACTTGCTTTCGGCCATCCAGTAGTTTTTGTGAATGAAGGACCAAAAGCATGGTTCCCTATGAGGCCAGCCCAAGACATTTTGCTGCCTGAGATGCAGCAGCAGATGCCCTTTGCCCTCCTGTCAGAGTCCGTAGTACCCAATGCCAGCCAAGTTATTTTGTCTTCTGAGGCAGACAATCCCACACATGCCTTTTCCTCTCCATGGCATTAAAAACACACAACAACAATAAATGAAACAACTTAACAAATGGCTACCCTTTCATTATTATTTTTTATAAAGAATTTATTGGTTTTTACAAATCAAAAAAACAACACAACACATACACAAACACAGACCAAAACCCAACCCCACAATCAAAACATAGTCAAACATATATGAAACACACCAACAATTCTTCTTCTTGAACAATTCTTCTTCTTTTTATACAAAAAAAAAAAAAAACTTTTCTAGTTCGAATCTTTACTAGGTGACTTCCCCCGTTTTCCCTCCTTTGGTTCCAATTCTAATTTACTTTAGTAACTTATTTCCTCAAAAATTAAATTATTCAAAAATCAATACTCATCACTCCTTAGCTTAAATCAACTCTATTCCAAATATTACTTCATATTAATTAATAGTATAACTTCAAAACACAACAAATTACTTCTTATTCCAAATTATACATCTTCTTTCACTTAAACTGCTGGTAATAACAAAAAATTCAGATATCTCTTCTCTAGTTCATAAACTTAAAATCTTAACACACCGGCTTCAGGGTACCATAATAAATCCTAATTTTAATTTAATTTATTATATTTCACCCTATCCCTTTTCTGACCATTTTCCTGTGCCTTCTCTGGGTCTCCCCACAAACATTCCTCCATCTTACGCCAAAACCCTTTTTCAAAGTGTCCTCTTTCCTTGTAAGGCCACAGTTCCAAACAGAGTCTATGACAGTCCTTGCAGGGAGCATCAGGGTACACAAATCTTCACCTTGCAGCATCTCCGCTTCAAAATTCCGTTCGTCTTCTAGTTGTAGATATATGTATCTTTTCCCCATCATTCCTGGACTCTCACTCCAGGAATTGGATATAAGCCGTCTTCTAATCCTGGGTCCCTCACCCCAACAGGATTTTCCATCTTCTCGGAGTTGCCAGAGCATTGTACTATGTACTTCAATAATTCCCTTGAGTTCCTTGCCAAGGTTTTGTTCCATTCTAGTGATATTCTGAACAGTCTTTCTTGTGATGTATAAATTGTCATCCTGGGTCAGCAAAGTTAGTTTCTGGTTCAGCAATTCTAAGTTCAAAAGAATAGTCCTTTGTTCGTGAGTTAATCCAGAGTGCAAGGCCAACTTAAAAACGAAACCCAACATGGTAGAAGTGGGTATAAGGTATCAAATTTCAGTATTTTCCCAGCTTAGTCACAATATTTTTCCATCTCCACCACAGATTTCCGCAGCCATTTTCCCTGGAGTCAGGGCGAAAAGATTACATTCTTTCCACTTTAGGAAGAAATATTTCCACCAACTTGAGTCCCTCAAAAGGGATCTTATCAGTCTCACTTGTCAAAATCCGAAACATTGTATCCAACACTGCAACAGCAGCCATCAGAAACAGTTACTTTCACTCCACACAAAGGGAGATAAACAGGCTTCCGTTCCGTAGTAGCTCCCGGAGCGCCAAATACCAATGATAAATCCAAATTAGACGTACTCACGGCCAACGGGCTTCCTCTTTTTTTCCTTTTTGACAGGTAGAACGAACTCGCTCATCGCGAGCGGCGGCCGCCGCTTCGCCGAACCGGTTGGGGCATGCCTCCACAGCCCGGCTCCGTGGTCCCTTCACCCCCGCTCCCCCTTTACAGGGGGAACGAGGGAAGGGTTCAGAGCCATAGCGGGCTCGCCGGAGAGCCCAAGCCGCAGGACGCTCTTCCCGCGGCTTATCGGAGCCCCGCTTTGCGGTAGCGGGGCTCCTACCCCCGGCCGGCCTGGGTCGCTTCGGCAGCGAAGCGACCCACGACCGTCCGCGATGGCGTCCTCGCCGGAAGTCTAACAAATGGCTACCCTTTCATGACACCCAAAACCCAAGTCATCTGCCTAATGGCAGGGTGGCCCTGACTCTTCTGCATCCAAAGCCAGGAGTTTCCTAAAAGCTGCTCCACAGCTCATAATGCCAATTCTCTTGGGTCTCGCTGTATTGTTGGAGGCAATTACCTGGATTCAGCATCTGTTTCAGATATAGGGGCTCAGTTGTGTACTTGAGGCTCTCTTACCCACCAGGGCTTTTCCATTGCTTCCCTTCCTCATGGAGGGGGCAGCCCTGCTATCAAAAATAGATCCGTGGTGGTAGGCGCTCTGTTTAGTGAAGTGAATGGGGTATGTACTTCAGATACATGGGCATGCTGTGATGCAAACACCGGGATTCTAGATTCAAGTGTTAACTGAGTCACTTGAACGTAGCTGTACTACATAAACCACTTGTAGTTCTCAATTAATTCTTCCTGACCTTAGTAAAGACCCTGCTGAGTCAATCATTTTTTTAATGAGCATGGCAAAATACGGTATTATAGGTATGCTCCTCAGACCACAACTTTTGTGACTGGGAGATCCAAGAACACATAAGGAGTACTGTCCAGTATTTTCTTTCCTTGTTAGCATCTTCTGTTCTTAGCCGGCAAATATATTTTGAGAGAGGTAGAAATCTCCTCCTGCGAAATGTGTTGAAAATGGGGCTCTGCCTAGCTCCTCTAATCTGCAAGCTGGTGGCTGTGGAGCTGACACAAAGAGGCAGGAGAGGGCACAGCTGCCTTGCAAAACTCTGTTATTAGCATGCCTGCATCAGCAGAATGTGCTCAGAGCGGGTCACCCAGCTGGATTTTAACACTACTGCGAGCTCTTGTTTCCGAAACTGGTATTTTTCTTCCCTTTATAAAGGAGGCGTGCAAAATAACAGAGCCAAGGAAAATGTAAATGTTTAGGGGTGGTACAGGGCAAGGAGAAATTTTAGGCCAATTGGCCTTGGCAGCAGCCCTGTGGAAAAAAAATTACTGGTGGTTTCTGTTTTCAAAAGACCTTCGTCAGGCAAAGGCAGAACGGCCAAGACTGTTAATGGAATGGGCTAATCCAGGAAGTCCTGAGTGCTTCAAATTAAGGGGCCTAATCCCTTGGTTCCCAGTGAGGAGAGCTGTTTATAGAAAGCAAGGCAATGTGTTGCTATTTAAACTCAGATGCATTTTATTCACATGGCCCCCTTCGTTATATGTTTCCACCGACCCCCAAAGGAAAACAATCAGGCCTAACTGGCATGGCCACAGTGTTGTGGTATTTTCTGTTAGTATCCAGAATGCACATTGCTACTGCTCAAGAGATTCTGCAACATGGTGTCATATTCTCAAGATCAAACGGCCACTGAAAATCATGAAGGGTGTGGGGAAAGCAGAGAGAATGACACTGATTCTTGTACTCAGAGACACCCAATAAAGCTGTCTGATAGTAGATCCAAGACAAACACAACAACACAGAAAAAGCCCTGCTGGGTGAGACCAAAGGCCCGCCTGGTCCAGCATTCTCTTCTCCTAGTGGCCAAACCAGAGTCTTGCGAGAAGCCCACAAAAAATAAATGAGCTCTTGCTCACACTCCCCAGCAAACACCAACACTGACTGCAACTGGAACTCAAAAATTGCAAGCATGTTATTGCAAAATGCATGGATGACCTCATTGTTTTTACATATTTGTAAGGAAGACAAGTCTACCTTTCATCTACTTTGATCAACTTGAAGCAGATCTTCACACAGAGCTGCTGATGGATAAGAAAGGGCCAGGCTTTATCTAACCACTACATAATACTGTCTCTTTGCATGTCACAGAGGAAGGCCACCACCTTCATAATCTACTTGTGAGTGCCTGGGGACACCTAGCCAGCTTTTTTTTTAAAGGGGGAGACACACACTAGATATAGACTTTGGTCTGATATTGTCCTCTAAGGCGGGGCCTGCGGTTCAGCTGTGTGTTCACCTTTTTTGCATCCTCCTGCTAGTATTACTGAGTGCTCTAGGCCAGCTCTAATGCTAGGTGATGGTACATCCATTTGAGATTTGAGCCCATGACCTACATGACATTGTAATATGGAGACCCAAAATACATGTTTTGCCAGAGGTAGTTGTAATGGGAACTGACCTTCATGGTGGTACAGTGTAAGTCTTAGTGCATTTCCCTCCCTATTCACCCTCTCCATGTTTCTCATTTGTCAGATGAAAATATGTGTGTGTTTTACATTATATACCTTAAATACCTTTGCTGGAGGTATTGAAGAAGATACTTGGGCATGCTGTGGTTGCATCCTGCACAGTAGATCCCATGTTGAGCAGAGAGTTTCAAAACCCTCCCAAATCTAAAATTCTATTACCATATGAAATAGTCCTTCCTTTCCATAGTGAGGAAAATAGTGGCATGAACATATTTTCTTGTAGAAGATGGCCTTTCCATTTAAAAATACAACCATGTAACAATTCTTCACTTAGATACAGCTCCTTCCTTGCTACGCAAGACTGAGGGATGGCAGGGGGAGAATCCCATTCAGTTCACATTTAAATGTGGACCTACCCTTTTCAATTTGCCCTTTTCAGATCAAGACACAACCATTACACTTCTCTAAGTTTTGCAATGTGGTTCTCCAGCCAATTAATGTGTGCAAAAAGTCTGTATACTAAATTGTGCACATAAATGCATAATTCGGGAAAACAATGTGCAAAAATTCACTTTAATAGGGGGAAATGCTTTGCAAAAACGTATCTCGTTAGGAAAGCTGCATACTACATGTGCCCTAATATGCTGCTGAATTTTCATGAGGACTCTCTTTTAATATAAGAAAATCACAAACTAATGTGGAGAATTGAATTTAAGATTGGAAAAAATGGGAAACCACAGTTGACATCGTTGCTCATCCCTATACAAGAATCATTATTTTAGTAAGCCATAACAATTCTATCCCCCACATGGTACGATTTCCAACCTTTCAAAGTCAGGCTGCAGTCATAAGCATAGTTAATTGGAAGGAAATCCACACATACATGCCCTAGTGCAGGCTGTCAGCTTTTACTAGCAACACTGCTGTGTTCAATACTGAAGGAAATAGTGGTGGAAGGAAAGGGTATTCAACCAGCCCAATATGTACATTTGCTTGATAGACTTCAATTGTAGATGCAGATTTGAGACACCTCAGACACTGGTATATACATAGGGGGTGAGGACAGAACAGGTACTGTAGATTATTTAATTTTGAGTTAAGATCCTCCTGCACTCCCACT
The DNA here is from genome assembly GCF_009819535.1 of Lacerta agilis. NCBI lineage: Eukaryota > Metazoa > Chordata > Lepidosauria > Squamata > Lacertidae > Lacerta > Lacerta agilis. Next base: position 40,201,318 of record NC_046314.1, on the reverse strand, counting down.
GAACTGGTCTTGCATTTAAATTCTAGCAGCTTATTTCCTCAACACATCATCCAAAGGATAGTTAATGGGTTCTTGCTTTTTTGTGACATAGAATTGATGCAACTGCATAGGCAGATGGTTTGTTTCTTTGCACTTGCTAAGGCTCTGTACATAAGATAAGTATGCCGATGTTTTGCCCAAAGATCAGTCTTCTGAAGTTTTCCGTGAGGGGCTGGGGAGGAAAGAAACTCTGCTGTCCCAATAATAATGAGATTAGAGTGACAATGTTCTCTCTTCAAATAAGATTCTTCTTCTGACCAATTCTTCTTCTTTTCTTCCTTGGGAATTATAACTATTTCTCCTTTTTTTAAGGCCAAATTCAGTGTAAAGCAGTAGTTAAATTAACATGTGGATACATTATAGCAGGGGTGGCCAACTCCCAAGAGACTGCGATCTACTCACAGAGTTAAAAACTGGCAGTGATCTACCCCCTTTGATGAGCTTTCTTAAGTTGTTGAGCTTTTAAGGAAGGAAGGCCCAGTTTCTTGGCACACAGGTCAAAATTGTAGAGCTTTTTTTTAGGGAGGAGGAAAGCAGGGCTAAAATCATTAGCTTTGGGGGGGGCAAAGTTGTTGAGCTTCTTGGGGGGGAGCCAATGATCTACCAATGATCTACCAGAGACGTCCAGTGATCTACTGGTAGATCTACCTGTTGGACGTGCCTGCATTATAGAAACCAACATCAGAAAATGAGCACTGGCTAAGACTTTTGCCCTCTCTAGATAAATCAGCATGGTAGAGACAGAGTTGAATAAAGCATAGAGCTGGTTCAGAAGGTCTAATCCAGGTGTGAACAATCTTTTCATCCTGGAAGGGCCACATGCTCTCTTTCAGGGGCCACTTGCCAGCAGCTGCACAGACAAAAGTGTTCTGGATTAACTAATCTGGAATAAAGATCGCCCTGCTTTGAATTAGGATTAAATTCCCCATCCTATGCAGGTCTACTCAGAAGTCAGCCCCGCTTGGTTTGCTGGGGCTAGTTTTAGATGCAGAGAATGAATATGATAATGATCATTAATTTACAACAGGCTAATACAGCTAGCTACTGTTCTGGAAAGCAAGTGACAAGTAATTCCTTTTTTACTTTAGTGTGCGACACACACACACGGCAGAAGCCTACCAATTTATTCTCAGACAGCTGTGGAAGGGCGGGGGAGGCGATTTTCTTTTCCCTAAGCCAAAAAAAGAAAGAAAGAAGTTTTAAAACCATCAATTTATTTCTGTCAAATCAAACACTGCCCCTTCCAATTGTTCTGAAACTATTGGAAGAGGGAAAATGCATTTAAAATAACTCAGAAAAATATGAAGCAAAGGTACTCCTGTGAAATGGGGGGGGGGTGGACTACTTAACGGACTACTTAAAATTGAGGCTAGGGGCTGCCTGTGGCCCCTGGAATGCTGATCGGCCTAATTTCTGGATTCATTGTAGAGAATATCTATCTATCTATCATCTATCTATCATCTATCTATCTATCATCATCTATCATTATCTATCTATCATCATCTATCATTATCTATCTATCATCTATCTATCTATCTATCTATCTATCATCTATCTATCTACCTACCTACCTATCTACAGCTGCACTAGTTGTGTCATTTGTGCACTGAAACCATACAGCGGAAGCACACAGGCTGGAGACAAAACAGTATTTTCAAATAGTGTTGTCTGAGAGGTACACTGCTTCTCATGGTATACACGCATGTGCAAACACTTTTCTAATGGCCCCATTTATCCAAGGCGAATGTGGAATTGAGTGTACACTTCACAAGCACCAATCTCTCCTTTAAATTGCTTCCAACTCTCTGGGGGATGGCGGGGAAAGATAATCTGTCTCATTCTCCGGAGCCCCTTCTCAGGAACTGTAAGCATCTGTCCTCTAGAAATTCCAGGAGGAAGCACTCCTGAGATTGACCATAACTTGTCCCTATATCTTAAATATACTGTAAATGTAAACCAGCTTTCCATACAAAATGTACTCCCCGCAACATACACACTGTTTGAAATTTAACCTATTCACTCTGGTTAAATGGAGCAGTTTTAGCTGTCTGCCCTACAGGAATATGTCAGCTTGCCAAGCATTGTGTAAGCATTTGGGTTGTTAGTCCTTGGAGCAACAAGTATCTCCCCATAGGTGTTAGCAGCGCACTGGCAATGAGGTCCCAAGTGAGCCACTGGAATGTTATACTCTGCAGACAATTAAGCTAATGTTTTGCTCTTTGCGGAAGTTATACATTATAGGAAATCTATGACCTAAATGCAGGGGCCAACATCCATTACATCATTTCTCTGGTTTGTTTGAGAAACTTGATTATAATGGACAATTGCTGGACCTCATTAACCTATTAATACAAGGAAGCCTCGCCCTGTTCTCTACAGAGGATGCAGAACTTCCATTACCCTTCAGTTTTGTCTTTTTGTTCCCCACTGGTGCTTGGTTTTAGAGGAATTGTGATTATAATAATAATAATGCTATAATAAGCCATGCACAACAACATAAATGCTTCCCCGAAAGATGCTTCCCTTCAGGTTTAATTTTTATCCTCAGGGCAGTGGAGGTTTCTCTGTTGGGCAAAGCATGCCACAATGTCCTCCTACGATTCTGAGCCCCTCAAAACCTCCAAATCCATACATAGTCCAGTCTTCCTCCTATCACTGACAGTCATTATTAATACGTTTTTCACTGGCTGCACAGCATCCTAGATGCTTCTGCCCATCTCATCTTCTTAGCCAATCAAAATGTTTAGGCTGGCAGCCCCCCATGTCTGCATCTGGCTCCACTCACTGCTAGCACGCAGCCCGTAGAGAAGGTTGCATGGGCTGAGGAAAGGCTCCTCGCTTGTGGACTAGAGGGACAAGACTAGAAAACCAGGGAGAATGAAATAACAGGAAAGTCTGTTGGTTGTGGAGGAGCAAACAAGACAAGGCTAAAGTGATTCAGATGAGGAACTTCGAACCCTTTGGAAGCTGTAGTCCAAACCAGACTGGAACTGAAAGGACACAATAACAACCCCTGAAATGATTAGTGATATTAGCCAAATTATATGAGGTTCCATTTTTGTTTTGCACTTCTCCAGCTGTCCTGAAAGACCCATTATCAACAAGTTTGTTTTTGTTTCCAGGCATAAGCACCCAGGCTATTGAAAATTAGAATATTGTGTGTTCCACAATTCCTAGTACTGTTTGTTCACTCAAGTCGCTTATGATATTCAAAGTACTTTTAGGTTTTTTCGGAAGTTAATGGGAAGGAAAATTGTCTTTCTGTCAATAGAACGAAAGCAGTTGGTTTCCATCTGGGCAATACTTACTCTGGGTAATACTTACTCACAAGAGCCGTGTGTCTGTGACCTTAGGAACATGGGATGCCACCTTGCACAGATGGGACCATCTAGCTTCTCTATACTGACTGGCAACAGCTCTCCAGGGTTTCAGGCAGGACTATGAAAGGCGGCTTCCATGTTCTGCTACTGTTTTAATATCCAAACAAATAGTTCCAATAACTCTAAGACTTTCAAATGAACATTTTCCTGTTTCCAGGGAACACCCCTCTCCCCAGTCTTTATTGTTTTTAATAACCACTCTCATACCAAACCCTTTATCTAATTCCCATAATGGGAAGGTGCATAAAACTCCAGAAAACCACCAGCAATATTCTGTACTTCTCTAAATAAAATACTTGTCCTATGACTGGCTCCAAAAGCAGACTTGCAGTGCAATTCTATGCATGCCTAGTCTAAGAGGGTAGAGGTTTTGTCCTAGGCCCTGTGCTATTCAAGGTTGTTTTTTGTTTTGTTTTTGTTTTTAATGTGGATGAGGGTATAGAGCAGGGGTGGGGAGCCTTTTCTGGTTGCAGGGCCAGATCTTTATTTCCCACCCTGCTGGGTCAAATTTGAAAGGTGGACATGGCCATGAATCTGTCAATCACTATGACATCCAGCGAAGCTGTGCTTTGAAGCTCCAATTGCCAGGACTTCAAAGTGCAGCACAGGGTCTTTGAAAGCCCTTTTACAAGCAGCCTCGTGCTGCTCTTTGAACCTCTGTTTTTCAGAGGTTCAAGGAGCAGCTTTGGGAGGAAGAAGCAGTTTGTATTCAATAGAAGCTGCTCCCCCTTCATGGAATAAAGTGTGTTCCCACAACCCATCAGTCCTTGTGCAGTGGGAGCATGCAAAGGAACAATTAGGAGTTGACATTAAATTCTCAGTTGTCCCTTTCAAGACTCGCTCTTACCTGCTCTACACATGACATCATCAAAAGCCTTCTACAAAGTACCAAACTTACCTGAGTAAATTTGGCAGTCATGGAATAAGAGGAAAGGTCTTCTTGGGATCAGGAATGTGTTAAGGAACAGGAAGCAGAGAGTAGGACTAAATGGGCTACTCCCAGTGGAGGGTTGTAGAAAGTGGAGAGTTATTGGGACCTGTGCTTTTTAACTTGTTCATAAATCATCTAGCGTTAGAGGTGAGCAATGAATCAGCCAAACAAAACAAAACAAAACAAGATTGCAAAGAGCTCTTAAAGGACCTCTCCCAACTGAGTGAATGGTTAATAAAATGGCAAATGCAATGCAGTGTAAACAAGGGTAAAGTGATGCATATCAGGGCATTAAAAAAAATTATTCATTTCACATATTCACTCAGAGCAGCTCACTAGGAGAGAGAACTTGGGGCCATAGTGAATAGTTTGATGACAGTGTTGACCCAGTGTGTGGCTGCTGTAAAAAAGGCAAATTCCATGCTAGGGATCATTAGGAAATGGACTGAAAATAAAACTGACAAAAATAATAATAATGCTGTTATACAAAACTGTGGTGTGACCACACTTGGAGTACTCTGGACAATTCTGGTCATCTCACTGCAAAAAGGATATTGTAAAGTTGGAAGAAGTTCAGAAAAGTCACAATCAAGATCTGAACAAAATAAAATTTTAAAAATCCTTTCAGTAGCACCTTAGAGACCAAGGTGATCAAGGGATGCAGCAACTTCCCTATGAGGAATCATTACTGCATTTGAGGCTTTTAAGTTTGGAGGAAAAGGCAACATGATAGACGTATATCAAATTATACACAGCATAGAGAAAGCACAGAGAAAAGGTTTTGTCCCTGTATCATAATACTAGAATTCATGAACATACAATGAAGCTGAATGTCAGAAGAATCAGAACAGACAAAAAAACAAACACAAAAAACAAAACCCCACCCCGACTTCTTCCCAGAGTGCATGTTAAATTCTAAGGAATTTGCTCTCACAAGGAGAAGTAGAGCTTTCAAGTAAATGACATCCACAGAGAAAATACAGAGCAAAACAGACAGTGTCCTCTAGAGGCACTTTGTTACAATGATGGGCATGGGGGGAAATCCAGTCTACAATGCAATTTTTACCAGCTCTCCCTGCTCCCGTCAGTAATCTTATTACCCATATGAATCAGAACCGTGGGTGCTTCCAGACAACCTTTCTATTGAGCATTCATCCAGATTTGCTTACTGGGGAAGCTATTTGACGTTGCATCAAACCAATATATTCCTTATCCTAAAGAACCTGGTTCTTTGGGCAGGTTGCGCAAGAGCTAGAAATCAGCTTTAACCACACAACCTGAATTTGCTGTTATGTAGTTGAATCTCACCTGGAAAAAAAAGTCAGTCCGGAAGTGTCCTGTGAAGCTCCTGCTGCTGCTGCTGCTGAATACGGATTGCATTATAAAATTTATCCATCCACAAAATGGTTGGGTTATATAGTAAAATATGTTACTGAACCTACCCCTAGACCTCTGCTTGGAGCCTAGAGTGACTGTTCCTGCTTCATTAAACGGACTCCTTGTCTTACATACCCTTTGGCTTTGGTGCTTTTTGATCCCTTCTGCCTCTCCGCTTGAAGCATTCTGAAATCTGCATGCTCATGGGGGTGCTTAACCCCCTTTCCTCCTTAAATATTCTATATTTATGTCTCGACTGTTTTCCTGGTTGTGCAATTAATTTATCTCAAAGTCACATAATACAAAGAAGCACAAAGGTTTTAAAGCAATTTTAGGAGGCGGAGAGTGAAAAAGGCAAAACAAAGAGTTCGGTATAAAGATATGCTAATGATTTCTAAATAAAAGCTGCGAGATGATCTGAAGGGATCTGCAACAACAACAAAACTGCTTCCTCCTGGCTTCTGATAATTCCCTAGAAAACTAGGTGTGCAGAAAATAACTGGGCAGCTTCTGTCAACTGATAGCACTACATTTTCATGGGTAAATACACAGATCTCTAAACACTATTTCATGCCTTGTACACCCTTCTGAAAACAGCCAGCCTCTCCCCTCAAATGCACAGTGGCAAGCATCTTAGTATACATTACTTGGTCAAAATTATTGGCCTGTGTGATGCTGAATTTTTGGCCCATTGTACATTTTTAAGATCAGCATGTGGGCCTCTTATTATTGATCTGCTGAGTTATTCAGTACACCCCTTTGTTGTTGATGCCTTTCACTAGATATTTTAAGTATTTGATTAAAATACATGGAGACCCTATGCAGAACCATATGATAAGGCCCCATTGCCTTCTGATTAATACAGAGCCAGTTGGTCTTAAACACTCAGAAACGAGCAAAGGTCCGGTCTTGCCTGCTGCCTTTTAGTATGTGTGGTCATTCTGCTCTGCAGAGCACGATTGGCACATGCTCCACAGAGAGGTGCTCTCAGATAATCGCTCTCCAGCAGAGGCCATTATAACTGAAGCTCTGTTCTGCTCTATGGCATTCTTAGCATACTGATTAACCCAAATCTGTTTTCTTGTGCTCCGTCCAAGGAGTGTTAAAAGCCTTTAGTGCCATAGGCCCAGAAGATGGACACAAACCGTTGCTGTAAGAATGTGCTTGGGGTTATTTCCAGTCAAAACCTTTTGCTTCCACTGCCTTTTCTGCTTTGTAAATCATTAAGGCTGTAATTCTGTATCTGCTTACAACTCAACAGGACTTACATTTTGGTAGACATTTATAAGTTTGTGCTGTAAACATTGCAGATAGATGTTGAATTTGTTCCAATCAGTCCTCCCGCCTCACCACCCAAATGCCTTTTCTTCTTCTTTTTAAAGTCTTATTTCTGTGAAATTAGCTAGTGTAAATAAATTATGGCCAGCATTTTTGGCATTCATTGCTAGAAAACTTCATAATTTCTTGTTATTACGTGCCCTACTCATAATAGATACAAGAAAACTTATTCTCTTGCATCACTTTATATGTTTTTATTGCTGGCAAGTATGTTGTATTTATGCATTAGTGCCATAAAATGAGTATATTGGGCTCTTTATTCCAACCTTGACTTTGCTATACATATCCTGGAGAAAATCTTTGTTAACTTGGCCAGTTTGAATTAAGTATTTTGGCAAAAGAAAGAAAATGAGAGTACATTCTAATGTCAGCACAACCTACAAAAGTTAAAATACGTGTGTGTGGGTTTTTTTAAAGGCTATCATCCTCCAGATATTTGGCCTCCTAGCATCCATCCATGGCTGGTGGAATGTTGAGAAAGTGCTGTGGATGCTGACAGTGGCGGACCTACATTTTTGGGGGCACCAAACTGTCACGGTGGCCCCTTCACAACCAGCAATGTGATCTGAGTACAGGGCTGTTCCGTGACAGATCAACACACCTTTACAACATCTGTGCTTTTGTTGTTGTTCAGTCGTTCAGTCGTGTCTGACTCCTTGTGACCCCATGGACCAGAGCATGCAGGCACCCCTATCCTCCACTGCCTCCCGCAGTTTGGCCAAACTCATGCCAGTCGCTTCGAGAACACTGTCCAACCATCTCATCCTCTGTCGTCCCCTTCTCCTTGTGCCCTCCATCTTTCCAAACATCAGGGTCTTTTCCAGGGAGTCTTCTCTTCTCATGAGGTGGCCAAAGTACTGGAGTCTCAACTTCAGGATCTGTCCTGCCAGTGAGCACTCAGGGCTGATTTCATTAAGGATGGATAAGTTTGATCTTTTTGCAGTCTATGGTACTCTCAAGAGTCTCCTCCAGCACCATAATTCAAAAGCATCAATTCTTCAGCGATCAGTCTTCTTTATGGTCTAGCTCTCACTTCCATACATTACTACTGAGAAAACCATAGCTTTAACTAAACGGACCTTTGTCGGCAAGGTGATGTCTCTGCTTTTTAAGATGCTGTCTAGGTTTGTCATTGCTTTCCTCCCAAGAAGCAGGCGTCTTCTAATTTCGTGACTGCTGTCTCCATCTGCAGTGATCATGGAGCCCAAGAAAGAAATGGAGCCTCCATTTCTTCCCCTTCTATTTGCCAGGAGGTGATGGGACCAGTGGCCATGATCTTAGTTTTTTTGATGTTGAGCTTCAGACCATATTTTGCACTCTCCTCTTTCACCCTCATTAAAAGGTTCTTTAATTCCTCCTCACTTTCTGCCATCAATGTTGTGTCATCAACATATTTGGATTCATCCAGTCCAGCCTTTCACATTATGAATTCTGCATATAAGTTAAATAAGTAGGGAGACAATATACAGCCTTGTCGTACTCCTTTCCCAATTTTGAACCAGTCAGTTGTTCCATATCCAGTTCTAACTGTAGCTACTTGTCCCACATAGAGATTTCTCAGGAGACAAATGAGGTGATCCGGCACTCCCATTTCTTTAAGAACTTGCCATAGTTTGCTGTGGTCGACACAGTCAAATGCTTTTGCGTAGTCAATGAAGCAGAAGTAGATGTTTTTCTGGAACTCTCTAGCTTTCTCCATAATCCAGCGCATGTTTGCAATTTGGTCTCTGGTTCCTCTGCCCCTTTGAAATCCAGCTTGCACTTCTGGGAGTTCTCGGTGCACATACTACTTAAGCCTGCCTTGTAGAATTTTAAGCATAACCTTGCTAGCGTATGAAATAAGCTCAATTGTGTGGTAGTTGGAGCATTCTTTGGCACTGCCCTTCTTTGGGATTGGGATGTAGACTGATCTTCTCCAGTCCTCTGGCCACTGCTGAGTTTTCCAAACTTGCTGGCATATTTCCGTATGTTCCATGACAGATCAACACACCTTTACAACATCTGTGCTACTGACTCTCAAACTTTGATTTATTTATTTTTTTGTATGTATTTCAACTATCCCAATCAATTTCAGTCGGGTCAAAATGATAGGTGGGTCCATGAACCGGGTGGAATCATTTGAACTGCTGGTAGTAGAGTCGAATGAGAAACTGTGATGATCTATTTCTAAATATACCTGTACTCAATTAACCCAAGGCTCTCTCCGAATCCAGTGCAAGGATACCTGCTAGTTTAAGGGGGCTCTCTTTCATAAGATGTAGGTCTTTATTCCCCCTTTGTTCCTGATGTAGATCTTCACTCACCACCCCTTCTTCGCTGGCAGGGAAGGCCCCGCCATTTTGTTGTTCACCTCAGGTGCCGAAATGTCTTGGGCCGGCCCTGTCCATTTGGCCAGCAGAAGTAATGGCGCTGCACTGAATTCTGCACTGTATGCTTATCTCCCCTCCCCAGTGTAATTTTCTAATTAACTTTTGAAAGCACTGGAAATCAGTGTTCTATTTTCACAAGAGAGAAATACATTCCCTCAACACAATGCACACATCAGCTAAAAATGCCACTGGGTCCCCCCCCCACTTGGAAATAGCGGAAGCTGCCTTTTTTTTGCATTTTGTGCTTTTTATCTTATTTTTATGTTGTGAACTGCCCTGAGATCTGCAGATGAAAAGCAGCACACAAATTTAAAATTTAAAAATGCAATTCCCACCCCTACCTGGAGCTGTTGCGGATTGAACTTGGGACCTTCTGCATGCAAAGAAGATATTCTACCACTGAGCTATGGCTCTGCCCTTACCTTACCTCCACCCGCCCCGCCCTCCACCTCGTCCTAATTTGTTTTTTATCCTTCCTTTCCTCCTGAGATCTATACAGTGCAAGATCTGTGCAGCCACTCACCGTGACACATGATAGGGATGACAGTGTCATGTTTAGCTACACGTTTGCATGCAAGGGTGAAGCTCAATCTTCCCATGTTTCTTGTGAGTTTCTTGTACACAGCTGTGTACCGTTTCCTGCAGATGTCTACTCATAAGCTTCAACATTGTGATGACAAGTCAAGGCAGAATGTGCAAGCAGAGACTGCAGGAGGATGTGTGTTTTGGAAATGCCAGGACACATTCAGCCCATACAACACAGGTGCATCCTCTTGTCTGTGTGAGTCAGTCTCTTTTAAGGTAGACAGGAGACAGAGTGCATCATGCACAGAGGTCGATGTGGTAGCAGCCAGTCTTGGGTATCTCTCTTGGGGCCATGAGCCTATAAGGCAGACTACATTTGTAGCTTCTATCAAGCTGGGCATGCAGCAAAGTCTGCATCACTTGCCCTACATTTAATCAGGACAGAGCTAAGCCAGTCTCTCCCTTTCTATCCTGGCACATTAAGGGCTCAGTAGCTCTAGGGAGAGGAAAAGAACAATACTGGGCTAAATTTGTGATATGGCACTCAACCAGACACACACCGAGCACAATTATTCGCTCTGCATAGGTAGTAGCTCTTAACATGATCACAAGCCTTTTTGACGCACGAGAGAAACATGGTACGTGGCATGGCTGTAGCACTGCAAAATTTGCCTCATGAGCACTAGTCCAGGCAGTTTCTGCTTGTGCCAAGCAATGATAAGCATGGCTTGGCAGCATGAGTGACATCCAAGGCTATTCAATGAACATTAAGGCCAAGCAGGGATTACCATGTTAAGTCTCACAAATTTCTCTACTGTTGTGCCACATTAGCTGCCTACAAACACCTAACCCAGGGATGAAGAACCTCAAGCCCTGGGGCTGAATGTGCTTTTTCCAGGCATCTTTCTGGTCTTCATGACCACCCCCAGGCCATAATTCTTCTCTCCAGGCCACACCATTCACCAGCCCTGCTATGTGGGCATTTGAGTGTTGCTGGCCTGCTGGAATCTGTTCTTGAACTCTGATCATGCTTCTTGGTTGCCTGGATGAGGAACAGAAAGAGTAGGGGAGGTGTAAATTAACATTTGTTGCTCCACCCACCTTTGCTTCTGTCCACCACTGGCATGTGGCCCCTGCAAGGTTGCCTAGAAGGGAATGTGGCCCTTGAGCTGTAAAAGATTACTCATCCTTGATCTAGCCCACGCAATGCACTTTCAATCATGGATGAGCCAGAAGGCAAGTTGGGACCCCTGAGTGTCAATGACTTTTGAATGTGCATAACATTCCCCCCCCCCCCAGATTTTACCTTATAGCAGGCTTCACCAACCTGGTACTTTCCAGATGTTTTGGACTACTGCTTGGGAGAACAGACTGTGGCCCAGTGGCAAAACATCTGCTATGTATATGAAAGTTTCCAGGTTCCATTCCCGACATCTACAAGTGGGTCTGGAAGAGACCTGGAAAACCACTGCCAGTCAGTTTATAGATAACATCACACTATTAGACAGCTTTCTGTGTGCCTAACTCCATTCTGCTCCTTCCAGCAGAACCAGTGTACAGGGACAGTGCAAGCTGTAGTTAGAAACATCTGGAGGTCACCAGATTAGAGAAGACTGCCTTAGATGGTGCTAGCCTAAACAAGCAGAAGGTTGAGAGCGGAAATCTTGCTTTCAAAGAGCACTGACCTACTCCTGAGAAACACAGAGAAACCTAGACTTCAAAAGTAGAAATAAAACAAAATAATACAGTAAATGTCTTGGTAAAGCATCTGGTCCCAGGTCCCCAGCACCTCCAGGCAGGGCTGTGAAAGACTCCTGTCTGCAACCTTGGAGAGCAACTGCCAATCAGGATAGACAATACTGAATTACGTAGACCAATGGCCTGTCTCGCTATAATGTAGTCCTATGTACCTACAAAAGAAAGAATGTCACCCTGTCCCTCCACATGACCAGTGACTCCAGGAGCACCGGTGCCACTGTTTTGAGAGCCTCCCCATCCAAAGTGGCATGATTTAAATTACAGTAGTGGGTTTTAATGAAAGCAATAGTGAGTGAGGTTCTTTGTATATAATCCTCACCCCCGTAGTGTATTTGCATGCAGTCAAAAATGTACTGTGCCTGTAATGTAATTGTACACAGTTGAAGAGCGCTGAAGATTGTGAAAGGTCATGTTTTCCCCCCTGACATAATGGGGGAAAGAAGCCTTTTCAGGGAGGGGGAGGGGGAGGAGAGGGTCTATTTTCTATGCAGTTGCACAGACAAGCTGTGCTTATTAGACTAGCGCACCTTCATATATTTTGGCCTTGACAATGATTCTTCACAGAGCAACACTGGAAGACAGAACGAAATCACAACAAAAGCAGCAGCAGCAGCAAAATATCCTCCTTTTTTCTGTACTTTCTACTCAAGGACTTCAGAGTGCTACACCATTATTGTTAATCACATTCTTCTGTAAACCCAAAGGATTTGTTCACACATCATTTATATTTGTATTTATTTGTTTAAACAATGTTTATGCAACTTAACAACAATAGTAATCCAGCGGTTTACAATGATACAAAAAATAAAAACAAGTTAAAATGATAAAACTGAACTACAATTAAAACAAAAAGTCTTCTGGGGGTGCTAGATGTTGAGTAGGGAGGGAGCCTGTCTGACTTCAACTGGAAGGAGTTCCATAAAATTGACCCCCCCCCCCCCGGTACTAATACTGTGGTTTATAGTATTCTGGAGGAAAGCATGGCTGGCTGGCTGGCTAGAACCCTGAAGAGTAACATTTTTATTAGGAGGCAAGACTTTATTACATGTTTTGTTGCAGGTCCCACTTGTCCTACCTATATTCCTTCCTAACACACCAATAACTTTAGAGATAACTAAGAATCCGGGGGGGGGGATAGCAATCACCCAGCACCTCACTTTGCAAATTCTTAGCCCCCAGTAAGCAGATTCATGGCAATTCCAGTAACCTTGCAGCCCACCAAGCCAAACTAAACCCACAGCCCATTAAAGAAAGAAAGGGTAAAAGAAACCTCCTCTTTTTGCCATCTAACTGAGGGAGGCAAAAGGAGATGGTCAAAAACCTGGCAAATCACAATAGGTGATTGGTGGGATGCAGCCTGCTCTACCCTTTGGTGAACTAGAGGGTGGTAAAACCGCTAGTACAAAATCAAGGGTAGGCCTCCCTTGTTCGTCATCATGCACTGCTATATCAGGGGCGGGGTGCTGTTGGACTCAAACTCCCACCTGCTCCAGTTAGCTTAGCGAGTGTGGAAGGGTGATGGCAATTGTAGTCCAACAACACCTGAAAGTCCCCCTCCCTGCACTAGGCCAATGGGTTGCAGCGATAGCCTCCTGGCTTACTGGGAGGCAGAGAGGCAAAGTGCTGGCAAGGCTGGGGCTGTGCAGATGTGCCAGTGGAGCTCATACAGCCCTGGATAGCATGGTGCTGATAATTCCAAAGTCACAAGTTCAATCCCCATATGGGATAGCTGCATATTCCTGAATTGCAGGGGGTTGGACCAGGTGGTCCACAGGATCCCTTCCCAACTCTATGATTCGGCACTCCAGCAGGTGCCTTTTCAAAGCTTTGCTCCTCACCCTCCTTCTCCTGGTAAGTGGCAGCACAGCTGCTGCCTGGAGGCTATTGTTGTGGCTCTGCCTTACTGAGCAAGCTACTCCCTATAAGAGCCTGAGCCTGGAATGAAAGAAGCAAAGCTGGAGCCATTGTCCTCTCAATAACCTTTCCTAGGAACTAGGTTAGAGAGCAACCAGTAATTAGATTGATCCATTGCCTCCAGCTATAGTTGTCTGATTGACTGACATACTTCTCAGTGCAGTAAGCATCTCCCAACATCCTATGGAAACACTGACCCAAATTTCTCCCTCTGTCCTTAAGTCAGCCATGATGGCCAAGAATGATTCTTGTGAGGAGCAGGTCTAAATAGAATCAGGATTTGGTGTGAGACAGACCAAGATACACAAAGGGCTCATTAGATTTTTGAGAACTGTTTTGGGGACCATTTGGCAGCAAAACTCTTCTGGGTTTTCTTTCCTCCACAAAAGAAGGCAGAAAGGAATCATCAAGCATCAAGCAATGGAATATTCTAATGGTGTTTTCGAACTGTCCTCCTCAGTCAGACTTCAAACGCACTAAAATATTTTCCATGCCCATTTCTTTGCATGATTAATAGCCAAAGCCAAAATTACCTTCTTCGTCTGTATACTCTCATAAAGCAAATAAAAGATAATCAAGGCCATCATTCTGTAAAAAGAATTCTACCAGCATCTCTTGCCCTAATATTTCATACCTTAAAGTTTTGTCTGGTAACCAAGGTGACCTATAAGGATAACCAGCAGGTGTGAGATGCCTAAGAGCTGCATCATCAAAAATAGCAGAGTGCATCCGATTCAATCTTGTGGTCCTAGCATGATGACCACTATTGCTGTACAGTATCCATTCATAGGAGCCAAATCATGCCCAACATCAAAACTTGATGTTCCAAGGTATATGCAGCTGCCACTGACATGTCATCTGGTTAAAGATGATGTCTGTCATGATGTCAACATGCTCATAGTTTTTCTGCTCCTGCTGCAATCATTGGCTGGCATTTGCAAATGAAGAAACTCTAAGTACAATGAGCTAACTCATCCCATCCGTGCACGCGCACACACAAATGCACCCTAAATCTGTTCTTGGCTTCATCCGTCCCTTATATTTGTTATAGCTCCTACTCTAATGTCAACATTAAAAAGAAAAAGGAACTGGAACACTAGGTTGTAAAACAAACAGCAATAATAGTAAATAATATTGCTTATTTTGTTTTATTGATAACCTGCCTTTCCATCAAATAATTCTCAAGGTGACTTAGAATAGGTTGTAATAATACAAAACTAAAACACCCCAAACATACACTCTCTCTCACACAAGCCAGTAGCCTTCAGGCTAATAGATGGAGCTCCCTTCTGCTTTGCAATCTCAGGGCAATTGGTTGTTGTTTTTTTGTTTGCGAAACAGAAAGAAAAATTTCCTGCAGCTGCTCCTTCTCTGGCCAGGTTTTCCCCTTGCCATAATATTCCTCCTGGAAGGCAGGGGGTGAACCCTTGGTCCTCTAGCAGGAACTGGAGTGTGTCGTCCCGTCCCCCCTGCCACACTTCATATAAAGCTAAAAGGGACCCCTGACCATTAGGTCCAGTCGCAGACAACTCTGGGGTTGCGGTGCTCATCTCACGTTACTGGCCGAGGGAGCCGGCGTACAGCTTCTGGGTCATGTGGCCAGCATGATAAAGCCACTTCTGGCGAACCAGAGCAGCACACGGAAATGCCGTTTACCTTCCCAACGGAGCGGTACCTATTTATCTACTTGCACTTTGACGTGCTTTCGAGCTGCTAGGTTGGCAGGAGCAGAGACCGAGCAACGGGAGCTCACCCCGTCGTGGGGATTCGAACCGCCGACCTTCTGATCAGCAAGCCCTAGGCTCTGTGGTTTAACCCACAGTGCCACTTCATACAGGTAAGCCTTGTTTCCTGTTAACTTCTGGGGCTTTTGCTTGTTAACTGCTTCACTCTGTTATTCTGTTCTCAGTCCATATTTGTTCATTGGCATAATTGATCATGTCAACAATAACATAAATAACTTAAAACTATTATAGTGAACATAATCAAGTTTATTGCTTTTCAGGCTGGCAATGGATTAAGGCCATTGTGGCACATGCATTTGCCATAAACCAGGTACTTTTCATCCATGCAGCAACAATTCAAGGTGCTAGCTCAGCAAAGGTGTGCGGAAGAGAGACAGATACATATTATTTCCATCTGAGAAGTTGGTATTGAGGGTTGTCTTCATGCATACAAAGAACAAGGAAAGGCAAATGTGAAGAATAACCAACAGAAACAAAACCACATTGTGTGCATTTTTATAACAAAATAAATCTACATTAGAGTTGTTGTTTTAGTTGCAGGATACATTTTTATCCCTTTTTGTGGTTTTGGGTCATCTATATCCATACCTTTGAATTGATAAACATGTCTTAAGTTTGCTTCAGAAAATGAAGAATTCACAGCTCCCCAAACCCATTTGGGAAATGTCTTGATACTGATGTTTATGTAGTCATGAGGCACAGTTTAGATACAGTGGTGCCTCGCAAGACGAAATTAATTCGTTCCACAAGTCTTTTCGTCTTGCGGAAATTTCGTCTTGCGAAGCACGGTTTCCCATAGGAATGCATTGAAACTTAATTAATGCGTTCCTATGGGAAAAAACCAGTCGGGGCCGGGTGTGGGGAAAGCGAGCGGGGAGAGAGGTTACTTACAGTACTGTAGTGAGCGGCGGTGGCGGGAGGAAGCCGGGTGTGGGGAGGGCGATGGGGAGCGCGGGGAAGGCGAGCAGGAGGAAGCCAGGTGTCGGGACTGCGATGGGGCAGCGCGCGGAGGGCGAGCAGGAGGAAGCCAGGTGTCGGGACTGCGATGGGGCAGCGCGCGGAGGGCGAGCAGGAGGATCCAGGCGTGGGGAGGGCGATGGGGAGCGCGGGGAGGGCGAGCAGGAGGAAGCCAGGTGTCGGGACTGCGATGGGGCAGCGCGCGGAGGGCGAGCAGGAGGATCCAGGCGTGGGGAGGGCGATGGGGAGCGCGGGGAGGGCGAGCAGGAGGAAGCCAGGTGTCGGGACTGCGATGGGGCAGCGCGTGGAGGGCGAGCAGGAGGATCCATGCATGGGGAGGGCAATGGGGAGCGCGGGGAAGGCAAGCAGGAGGAAGCCAGGTGTCGGGACTGCGATGGGGCAGCGCGCGGAGGGCGAGCAGGAGGATCCAGGCGTGGGGAGGGTGATGGGGAGCGCGGGGAAGGCAAGCAGGAGGAAGCCGGGTGTCAGGTGTGCGATGGGGCAGCGCGCGGAGGGCGAGCAGGAGGAAGCCAGGTGTCGGGACTGCGATGGGGCAGCGCGCGGAGGGCGAGCAGGAGGAAGCCAGGTGTCGGGACTGCGATGGGGCAGCGCGTGGAGGGCGAGCAGGAGGATCCATGCGTGGGGAGGGCGATGGGGAGCGCGGGGAAGGCAAGCAGGAGGAAGCCAGGTGTCGGGACTGCGATGGGGCAGCGCGCGGAGGGCGAGCAGGAGGATCCAGGGGTGGGGAGGGTGATGGGGAGCGCGGGGAAGGCAAGCAGGAGGAAGCCGGGTGTCAGGGGTGCGATGGGGCAGCGCGCGGAGGGCGAGCAGGAGGAAGCCAGGTGTCGGGACTGCGATGGGGCAGCGCGCGGAGGGCGAGCAGGAGGATCCATGCGTGGGGAGGGCGATGGGGAGCGTGGGGAAGGCGAGCAGGAGGAAGCCAGGTGTCGGGACTGCGATGGGGCAGCGCGCGGAGGGCGAGCAGGAGGATCCAGGCGTGGGGAGGGCGATGGGGAGCGCGGGGAAGGCGAGCAGGAGGAAGCCAGGTGTCGGGACTGCGATGGGGCAGCGCGCGGAGGGCGAGCAGGAGGAAGCCGCGTGTAGGGAGTTCGATCGGGGAGCGGGGAGGGCGATCGTTAGTGAGCGGCAAGCAGGGAGGGCCAGCGCAAGCGGGAGGGTTCTTCTTACAGTGGTACCGCGCAAGACGAATGCCTCGTCTTGCGAAGCACGACCATAGAGAAATTCGTCTTGCGGGTCAACCAAAAAAATCGCAAAACCCTTTCGTCTTGCGAGTTTTTCGTTGTGCGAGGCATTCGTCTTGCGGGGTACCACTGTACATTCTGGGGGAGGGGGATTTGTTATCCAGTTTCTCTACCTTCTTACTTCAGTTTCCCAGGGCTTTGTTTATTTATTCTTAAAGCATTAAAACAACAACAACCGTTTTTTGCTGTATAAATTTGATGAAAAGATTATCTACATGCAGCACTCTTCTCTGGTGCTCAGTGATGGAGGGGAGAAGCACATGTTAACAAAGGGGGGGGGACACTTCTCAGTCAGCTCATAATGTCCCCTGCTGTTCAATTGGGATTGTAAAGGGTATGCCTTAATGAAGGCAGGTGAGAAGGTGAAAAAAACTAATGAGGGTGTTCCCTCTGCATTGAAAGATCACTTAGGAGCTGCAGGAACTTCTTTTGTGTTAGGAGAATGCACAAATTAGGTCTGAAATCATCACACGCACACCAAGGTCACAAAGGCCTGACTCTTGGTGCAGCAGAGTCCCTTTCTCTCCCTCATAACCAATTTTGCACCTTGTGTCATTTTTTTTGTTTTGTTCCCCAAGGTTTGAATTTAAGGTGATCTAGTGAAAAGGGGCCTAATTTTATTGTCCCTTTTTTGGTTTGCTTAGTGCATAAGGAATGTGGGAGAGAAAGTGTTCTCTACTGCATGCTTTGTTAAAGGAGTAGCTTTGACTAGCCAGTAGCCTGTGCAGTTTTTAAATTCCTGCAACAGTCCCCAGGGTGAGTCACACCGATACACCGATTTAAGATACAACTTAAGATACCTTAAAAAGCAGTTTAATTGGCTTTGGCCACAGTGCAGAAGTTTCTGTTCTTTAAAAGGCTCGTAAGAACAGTGTAGGGGCTCTCCCTACCCACCATACTCAACAGAATCCAAAATAGAAAACCTAGAAAATCAGTTTTTCATGAACATTGAACACAGACTTTATACAGGCAGTGACTGCTTTGCCCTGCGGTTATGTTCCTGACCTCCATGTACATTAGCAGTGCATGCATAAGCCCACTCTGGCCACTTCCCCGTCACTGCAATGTGCACACACAGCCACGCATCACTTAGACGTGCGTAAATCAGTTGCTGCCCGTACAGTGGTACCTCGGTTTACGAACTTAATCCGTTCCAGAAGTCCATTCTTAAATCAAAATTGTTCTTAAACTGAGGCACACTTTCCCTAATGAGGCTTCCCGCCACTGGTGCCCTTCCACTGTTCGGATTCCGTTCTTAGACAAAGGTAAAGTTCTCAAACCAAGTTTTGCGGAGTTCGTAAACCAAATCATTCTTAAACTGAGGTACCACTGTACTGAATACTGTTTTCCCCTATATATATTGAAACTCATGGAACATGAAGAGGAGCAGGCAGCAGCACTGCCTCAGAGAGAAAATTTGACAACAGTTTTCCCCTCAGAATCAGGCACCCTCTGAAATATTCCAGATAAAAATGTTTCAAGTGGCACCCTTTTCATTCTTATAAGAACCAATCCTAATTCCTCTGTCTGTCACTTGCCTTCAGATATACCTTCCCCTGTGTCAAAGAATGGGGCATTTGAGGAGAGCGGTAAAAAGAAGAGAAGAAAGGATTAGCCTCGCCATCAAAACAACAAAAGCGAAAAACAAAACAAGCCACTCTTAACCTCTAATGCCACCCACTAAAAAAGTAATAACTAAATACAATAAATACATTGACAGATGATCATTCCCAACACAATTGGATCAGCTCACCTATTAACAGTTCTGCCAAGAATAAATAGAATTTATTTTATTTTTTAAAAAATCTGTTAACTATACTCCATGACATGTCTTACTCATCTTGGTTTCAGTGACTGCACAACCCAAATTATCAAGAATTGCAGCTAAATTGGTGTACTGTCACTCAGGTCCAATTTAAAAGGACAAAGCAGAAAAAGAAGACAGGAGAGAGGAATATTGGGGGGACAGGATAGCTTCAGGGTATAGTTAATGATAGGAAAGAAAGGCTTTAATGCCTGCATCACTGGTTTTAATTTGTTTCAGGTCAGTAGCGGTAGGAAGTCATTAACATATGATAGCTATTCCTTTTTCCTGTGAGTTTACTGTCTCAGTCTTTGTCCTAATAAACTGATATCCACATTACAAAAATCGCCAGCCTAATTGGCACCTTTGTGACAGCAACAGTACTCAAGCCACTAGATATGTAGGCAATCCACCTCCTATGTGCTGCTTTTGTACCAACCCCGCTGAAAAGAATATGAATAGCTGCATTATAGCAGGTGCTTTGTGGATTTCAACCTTGAACTACATCCCTCCCCACCCGCAATCTGAGGAGCATTGGGTAGGTTGGAAAGGCATGAGAAATCCCTCTGAAACACTGGTTGGGTATTTATCTCAGGGTTCAACAAATTAATGGAGCACTTTCGACAAAAATTAAACTTGTGCAAGGCAGCAAGGAGCACTTCAAAACACTTTACAAAATGCAAATGGTTCCTTATTGTCCAGCTCTTTGTGCAATTAAGTTAGGCAATTAAATTATTCATCAGGGCAAGGTGGGGTCACTCTTTTTTCCTTCTTCATTTTGTGGGTGTGCTTCTGGCACAATGGATGACAGCAGAGCTAGCTCTCAGCATATCTGTTTGGTAATGGGTTGTTCCAACTCTTTCTATTGCAAAACGCTGTTCAAGATAACACCCAAGAATATAGTACTGAAGCAGGAACAAGAAACAAAGAGTCCAGATTCTAAAGAGACAAAAGACTAGGAGGAAGAAAGTGTATGGTAGGATTATTTCTGATTTTCAAACATGAAACAAAAGCAACTCCTCCAATCCTAAGCATACAGGTATTTATTCAGAAGTCACATTGATTCCAAGCATGCATGCTTAGGATTGTGGCAAATTCTCAGTAGACCCAACCGATTTCTCTCATGGGGTTCTGAGCACTGCATTGTGAGCATGAAAAACACAATGGCATTGGGCAGTTTGTTGAGAATGTTTCTTATTGCAGTCCCCAGGCAAGCGTCACAAAAGGATTACTCCGCTTATGTTCATTTGAGGGGGGGGGCAAGTGCTGGAGAAGTGCCTAATGGATTTTCTTTGGGAAGGAGCTAGAGGGGAAGCCAACCTGTCACGAAAAGGTGTCTGGGAGTGAGGTGCAAGGCATTCTTGCCTACATTCCCACATGAAATCAGTGCCAGGAAGAAAAGTGTTACAGGGCAAATGTATGAAGGGGGAAAGTAGACTACCTAGAACGTACCTCACCGTCTCTTGCTGTTACCATGACAGTTGCAGTTGTCAGCCCAGATACTGAGAAAGCTAACTGTTCACTGTTTAATGAAGCAAAGTATTCCTAGTAATTTTCCTTAGGACATTAATCCCGGGGTCCAAACTCTGACTAGATTCAGCAGAGCTTGTGTTTGCTGTCAAATAGAGCACTGAAAAACATTGTTCCATTCAGTGGACTTGGAAGAATCTCTTCGTGTATATGGCAGCTAGTTTCTCTCTCTTTATATATAACTCCCCAATGACTTCTACCACTGGATCAGTAGTAGCACAAATATTTTGAGAAGTGGAACTTTTAAGAGTATATGACATACACTTTAACTGACGGCTACAATGTGCACTCACTAGTCTTAGAAACAGAAGTTGGTAGCCTGAATAAAAATGAGTGGAATAAACCCACTAAACATTAATCCTATGGACATTTATTTGCAAACAAATCTCCTTGAGATCAAGAATGATTTGCTTCTGAGGTAGTATTCACAGGATGCTCAATATAGGTAAGGAAGGGTCTGATGTTGAGAACCACAAGGGTTGTGTCTGCACCAATGTTAACTCTTACATTGCATGAGTACTGACATACAGTAACCCCCAGACTGGTGTTGGAACAGCACAACTATCTGCACTGCTGCAAAAGTGCACTGTACTCAGGCACTGTGCACTTCCCCAGTTAGATACAACCAAGCTTCCAGCCTCCTTGCTTCTTCTCTTTTCTTAGCCAAGGAAAAACACTGCTGCAGGCCTGTGTTAAGAGCCCTGCAGGGCAGCTGTACAGATTCCTGAAAACAAACCAGCTACCAATGTGGAGCTTGAACTCAGTGGCCAAGTTTCAACAGAGTTGAGGAAGAGACAATACAAAGCTGTCCCAGGCCACAGGGTTCAATCTTTCCTACCTGAAGATGGACTATTTTTTTCTCAATCGGGGCAGGGCTGTCTTAAGAAAATCTGGCACCCTGGTGCGAAGATCCCTCCGGCGCCCCTCGCTCTCCGCTGGGCAGGGCCAGGCACGGCAGGCAGCGCTCAGGCCGTGGCGCCTTGCGCCAGTAGCCTCAATGGCTAAGAAGTCCCTGATCAGGGGTGCCAACTTGAATAAGCAAACCCCTTCCTGCCCAATCGAGCACATGCATACCATTTGAATGGCAGTGCCTATTACCTGGGTGTGTGTGCGTGCTCAAATGTTTTATTGGGGGAACCGAAGGGACCTTGCCTCCTAGGAGTTGACTCTTGTGCTTTCAATGTGCTAACAAAAGTATCCAGTAATACTTTGCTGAATTGCAACTAATTACCAAACTTAAAACCATGGAGAGTCCTGGTCTGAACAAAGACATTGGATTCTTATCTCATTATACATGACAAAGCTATCTTTAGCCATCTCACCCCTTGCTTTTTCCTGTAAAACTAATTGCAGTCGTTAACAGTCGTCAACAGGTTTTCCACACCTATCAGCCAATCACCCATTCCCACCACCGTTCTGAGTAATACCCCTCCCCACTTTCTCACTATATATAAGGGTCTGGTGACTTCTGTTTCAGTGTATCTGAAGAAGTGTGCATGCACACGAAAGCTCACACCAAGAACAAACTTAGTTGGTCTCTAAGGTGCTACTGGAAGGATTTTTGTTTGTTTGTTTGTTTTGACTATGGCAGACCAACACGGCTACCTACCTGTAACAGTAATACTTTGCCTCCTTTAGAATTATCTCCCATGACTGCATTATGCTAAACTAATAAACAAATTCAGCTGTTAAGGGGGAAGAAACTGCTGAGATGATAAGATTTCTGCATTGAAAAGCCCTTTGTTGATGTATCACTGTTTAGAAGTGGGGGGGGGGAGATAATTATCCTGCTGTTGGAATCTGTTCTACTAGTTGAGGCTAAGCCTCTTTAACAAGCAGTAAACATGGAGGAGGATGGACCAGCAAAGGAGAGAAGCACCCTTGAGCATTCTGTGGGCTGGTTCTGGTCTGTTGGCATTTACACAGAACATGTCTTACCTTAGGAAGGGGGGAAGGTGGCCTTTGGTGAGGCAAGCAGAGCCTAACAGGTTTTAAATTAAATTAACAACAACAACAACAACAACAACAACAACAAACCCCGCAGGTGAAAACAAACTGGTCCCTTTAGGAAAAAGAAACGTAAAAACCAAGGAAATCTGTTATGATTTGCTGCAGTGTAAAATGAAGGGTGTTTGTTTGTTTGTGTTTTGTTTGCACAGCAGCTTCACTGAATTTTCATATATACAGCAGATACTCTTCTTGGGCACTGGAGGTAACTCTCCTCTTTCCTCCAGGTAGCGAAGCCATTTCTAAAATAAATATGCTTCTCTCTTCATTGCACTTTTAATAATTGGATTACCATCAGCAAGAGGCTTGGTGGGTAAGAAATACATGTAGAAAGCTAGGATCAAATAGACTTAGCAAGCATCTCAGTCAGTACTAGGAAGTCTCCAGCTCAGTTAGTCTTCTTGATTCTGAATTGCTGTCAATCTCAAAGGTGTTAATGTATTAAAAGGGAGGGGAAGGCAGAACAGGCAGTTTTGGTCTCTTTCTTCTTTGAGGACCTAGTTGTTTTCAGAGGGCAACCATTTCATGCAAAAGGATACATTTCTGGCTGCTGTAGTAAGTACCAAATTCTCCTTGATCTCAATGTTATAAATATGAATGATAAAGAATAATGATGTTATAATATGAATCCCCAATTGGAATAGGAAAAACCTAGCCATCTTTCTCTTTGTTTGCCCTTCCACAATATTTACCACTGCTGGGGCACATTTCTTGAAATTTATCAATGAAAAAGAAATTGCTAGATTAATGATATAGTCTAGGGTACCACTGTAAGCTGTCTTATCATTATCATTATTTAATAAATTTATATACCACCTGATACCTGCAGGTCTCAGGGTGAAAGTTCCATTCAATGCAAGGTGAATCCTATCCCACATTTATATCTCTGACACAGTGATGTGCATATTTACAGTGGCACAACAGTGGCTTCAAGCACTGCTGTCATTAAGAATGTAACAATATTTTCACTGGATCAGGTTAGTGGCCCATCTAGTCCAGGATCCTGTTCACAGTGGGCAGGCAGATGCCTTTGGGAACCCCACAGGCAGGACCTGAACACAACAGCACTTTCTGCTCCTGCAATTTCCAGCAACAGGTATTCAGAAGCATACTACATCAGACCATAGAGGCAGAGTAGAGCCAGTTACTCTCAACCTCTATGAATTTGTCTAAAGCCATCAAAGTTGGTGGCCATCCCTGACAGCTGCGGGAGTGAATTCCATAGTTTAACTAAGCTCTGTGTGAAGAACTGCTCTCTCTTCAGTGTATCTGAAGAAGTGTGCATGCACACGAAAGCTCATACCAAGAACAAACTTAGTTGGTCTCTAAGGTGCTACTGGAAAGAATTTTTTATTTTATTTTGTTTTGACTATGGCAGACCAACACGGCTACCCACCTGTAACTCTCTTCTTTGTCTGTCCTGGTACATTACTCATCTAGGCAACCCTGTTACCTGCTGCTAGTGGCGCCTGGTAAGGTGGAAGGTAGGGAGGTGAACAGTAGGCGGTGCCAGAGCCAACAACAGGCAGAGCCAACTAATTATTGTGTTGTCCTCATCAGTCTCCATACAAAGTCAAAACTGAGACTAAGGAGGAGAAAGCTGCTCCCAGGATTGGTAGCTGTAAGAAAGAAGGCAGGTGGGGATTAGCAGAGGGCAGACTGAGGTTGTTGGGGGCAATGCCTTATTTGCCATAATGCACTAGTCTCTACTGCTGCTACTTCCTGGACAACCAGCCCTTACTATCAGAAAAGCCTGGCACAATGTTGCACAGGATAGGCTTAACTACATCTGCCAGGGCAGAATGCGCTTAGGAAGCTGACCAAGAGGACCCGCCTCTTCCTCATCCCTGGAAGCATTGTACACATAGAGTTGTAGAGTTGGAAGGGACCCTGAGGATCATCTAGTCCAACCCCCTGCAATGCAGTGATATGCATGTGTTCCATACAGGAATCGAACCTGCAACCTTGGCATTATCAGCACCACACTCTAACTGAGCTACCTAGGCTTGGAATCCCCAATACAGCCTTGTGCCTTCATAGCAATTCCAGGCACTTTAATGATAGGTCAGATAGATCCATGCGACCAGACCGCAAATCAAATATTTATTTAGCACTAATGTTTAGCATTATTACTCATTAAATCATTGTGTAATATTGCCATGATTATAGAATGGCAGGCATGAGAAAAGCACTGCAGCATTTATAATATTCCATGTATTTATTTTCTTCATTTCAAAAGCTCTGTGTTGGTTCCATTGGGTTCCCAGTGGCTACTGGTTGTCCGCACTCATTCAATGCAAATTACATTTAAGAGCTAGTGCAGCGTAATGCTAATACTTAGAGCCTGAGCTGCAAACCTGGAAGTCTTCTTCCAAAACGTGCCTCTGACATAATATGATTTTGTTATTTCTTGAGGCCATTGGAGATAGCAAGGTGCTGCCCAGTGTAAAACAGAATGAACAATGACAACGCCAGCGTGTTGTTTAAATAAATAGAAGGATGAGGTAAGGAAAGACAACGGAGGAGGCTTATTTGGGAATAAGCCCTACTGAACGCAGTGGGAGTTACCTCCAAGAAAACATGCATACCAATTGCATCGCATATTAAAATCTCAGCAGGCCAGGGAAAACAGAGATGTTTTAAGGCGACCCTTAAAGAAGTGTGTGGATTGAATGCTGTCACTAATACGAGAAAAATGATACAGCCTTGCCAGGTTATTGGAAAGAATTATTGAAATCTGCCTGCAAAATGTTTTGCACGGAGAACTCTAGAAGCACCATATAAATACGGCCTATCACGTGCATCCCAGTCTATTCCCTGCATAACAGATCATACGGGACTGGAATATGCGCCAGAGTGTGGGAGGAGGATTCAGTCTAAATGCGTTGCCGTTATAGCTGTAGTATTGATCACTGAAGTGGGGGTGGAAAAAGGGGGGGGGGGGAGAGACGCTGCCGGAGACAAACATAAAAACACCACCACCTACTCTGCGCTCCTCTCGCCCCCTCGCGAAGAAGGGCAGCCAGATCTGCGCACATGGAGAGCAGCAGAGGCCCGGCGGTGGCAACTGCGCCGGGCGGCTTTCCTTCGCGCCTTTCCCGCGCCCCTCCTTGCTCCGGCTGCTGCAACAGCCTGCTCGTGCGCTCCCAGAAGGGGCTGGGAGAGGAAAGAAGCCGGGTCCTCTCCCGGTCAGCTGGAGAGATATCATCCCAGTCAGAAAACTGAGCAATGGTGGGGTCACAAAACCCACTGATTTGTTTGGGGTGGGGTGGGTAAGAGGGCCGCGAATAACCTCGAATCTGCCGGAAAACCTCGCCTCGAGGGGCGGTCGGGCAGGGCGGGAATACGCGCTCCCTGAGGAGCCAGCCATGTCAATGCCCTCTGTTATGCAGGGGCTGGGAGAGAAAAATAATAATTTGTAATTACAAAGAGAAACCTGCCGAGATGATGAGGGGAGTCAAATTAGTATGAATAATGTAAAGCCCCTCACTGGATGGGTGAGGAGAGCGGCTGGGCAAAGGCGGAAAGGAGAACAGGGGGCCGGAGTCGTTGCTAGGCTGTTGCCGGTGGCTCGGAGCAGAGGTCTCGCCCTCGGCGCGAGGAGCCTCAGGTCACCTTTCAAGATTGAAATAATGCAGGTCTGTCGTCAAAGGCCTCCCTCGCAGCTTAACTTTCCTTCAACTCTCCGCCCCTCCAGCGCCCTTGGAGGGCATCCCGGTCCCGCGCACTCTATTTCTCCCCCCTCAGCCCGCCTGCTGTGCCCTGCGCCCCACGAGCTGCGCTGGGGCGCCCCACTGCGCCGACCCCTCCGGCGCTCACGAGCGCGGCTTCGAAGCCACCTTGCCCCCGTCCATTCCGCCTTCGCCAACCAACGCACGCAGCAGCAGCAGCAGCAGCAGCAACCGGTATCTTTGCGCCGCTGCCAGCCATCGAAACGGCCTCCCGAGAGCGCGGACAAAGCGCGCCGCACGCTTTGCTTTCCAAGGAGAGCAGCCGAGGTAGGAATGCCCTCGCCGCCCACCTCGCCCCACAGGAGACTTCAGCCCCTTGAGCTCCTTAGCAAGAACAGCAGCGTGTCCCGCAGCACTCCATAAACGGCCCCTTTCCACTGACCCCCACTCCCCCTGCGCAGTCCCAGGAAAGAGCCCTGGTTTCCCGCCCCGCCGTCCCTCCACACACGTGCGCGCGCGCGCACCACAGTGCGCCTCCCTGCCCGCCTCATGCATCGCACTCGCGAAGTTTGGCGCTCTTGCCTGGTTCCCCCACCCCGTCCTTCTTCCCTTCCCTCCCTCCCTCCTTGCCTGCCTCCCTCCCTCCGCGCTAGTTACTGTTGCCGCGCTTCTGCTGCCGCCGCTGCCAGCGACAGGACAAAGGCACATTAACACGTGATGGCAACTGAGCTTCATAAATGGGACCAGGAGGGAAAGAAGGGGTGTGCGGCGAGGCAAGCTGTTGAAGAGGGGAGACGTCGGGCAACAAGCCGCAGCAGCCGAGGAGGAGGAGGAGGAGGACGGGGCTTCGGGGAGGGCGCTGGGCACAGTTCCTTTTCCTCTCAGAGCTCCAGGAGCAGTGCAGAAGAGAAGCACATGGCGAGGGACGCGGGAGACCGAGGCCGGCGCCAGACCTGAGTGGCCGAGAGGAACGCGGAGCTGCTCCCGTCTCCTCTCCCTTTCCTCCTACCTTCGCGCCGCCTTCTCTTCCCCCACCCCTCCCCGTCCAGCCCTCCGCTCCCCTCCCCTCAGTCAGTGCCGCCGGGCGGAGAAGCTCGCCCCACTCGCTGCCCGCCGAGGGTCAGCCTTGGAGCAGCGCGGGAGGATCCGCCGAAGGGAGCGCGAAGCGCGAAGACCCAGCGCGCGCTCTCCGGACCACCACCCCCGCCGCGCCGCCTGCCCTCAGCCGAGGGAGCTGCGAGAGACGGGGCCATGTGAACGTGGGGAAAGGTAAGGACGTGGTGTTGGGCGGGGGGAGCTGCTCTTTGGGCAAGGAGACCCGGGAGGGCAATGACTATAGGTCAGCAAGGGGTAGCCGGGGGCGCCGCGTTGCTGCCCGGTTTACCGCGCGCGCAGGGCTGGATGGAGAACCTCGCCTGGAACTCAGACACGTCCGCCCAGGATAGTTGCGCGTGGAGTCGCGCGGTGCTCCGAATTTCAGGGGCGAGCTCCTTGAAAGGCGAGGACCTCGCTGGAATCTCGTCAAGGTGCCGGTTTCTGGTGTTCCTCGCAAGCCCTTGAGAGTTCAGTCCTCAAAGCAAAATCTCCACTGATTCCTCTGTCCGGACGGCACCTTTGGATCCTGTTCATCAGCAGACGAATCGGTGGAAGTTGCTGCCAAGTAGCATTCTCCGGAATGCCAATTAATGTGTTAATTATCCCCAGGGGATAGATTTTTTTTGCAAAGCTTTACTTTAGGAAGATCAAATAATTTATGTGTCACAGATAGGTAGCTCTCTCTCTCCTCTCTCTCTCTCTCTGTGTGTGTGTGTGTGTCAGAGAGAGAGGAGAGAGAACATACCTTTATATACATATATCCCACCCAACCGTTTTCTAATTATTGTTTGTATAGTAGCTGTATTGTTGTAACTATGAATCTTTGAGAACCGCCTACAGCAATTCAGGTATAGTACCAGATGCATAAATACTCTGCACTCTCAAACTGGGCAATTTTCCTACATAGGATCAGTGTAGGCATCTGTTTAAATAATGGTCTGAAATGGAAAATCATAACAATGATAATAATCCACAGCACCTGATGAACCAGGAAAGTTTTTATTTATTTATTTGTGGCCCCAGAATATAAATGACCACTCTAATGTCCTTTGTTAGGAAAAGAAATAACCAGTCTGGAATTATACAGGAGCATAAAAAGGCAGAAGGTGACCTCATTAACAGTCATTGAATGAATTAGTGCTTTAAAGGAGAGTCATTTGTGGACACTGAACCTGAGACCTCAGCCTAGATTTCGTTGCGCTTTACCCATTTGAGGTTAAACTGCAAAGCGGTGTTCAGGTGGCTTTGCTAGATTTTGGCATGTCTTATTTGTTGTTCCATTGTGTGATAGCACGATTGCTGGATACAAGAGCCATAATCAAAATCAATGGATTCTTAAAAGCTACCAGAAATTGTAGATGCTGTGTTGTGTTAATAAAGGTCCTTTGCATATGGCAAATGGTGCACTGCTCTCTTATTTCCTTCGTGTTACAGGTATAATTGATCTGATCCAGAAGAGATCAGGCAGAGTGACTATGTAATGAGGCAAGACTGAGTGAATGGAAAATATATTTTCTCCAGTTTCATTTCTTCTGTTAATGGATATGATCTTAACGGGTTTGGGGGGACGACACAGGGGGGGGGGGTGGAGGGATGTGAGATCTGACAAGAGACAGCTTTGTAGAAGCTAAAGACTGGTATTTTATGCTAATATGCATTCATTCTTCTCCATACAGAACCTTTCAGAGCAGTCAACCTCTAGGTTCCCATAGGACTTTGTCTGACATAGAGGGTTTCGTCTTTAATCCTAACCCTTTGGTGATTAATAATGGAAGACATTCTTATTGATTTTTCCTGTAGTATCTCTTCTCTCGCCTCTCCCCTTCCCTCCCGCCCCAACTCCCAACAGTTGAGGTTCTAAACAGCAGGAAAGGCAACTACAGTAGAGGGTTGTTGTTTTTTTGTACACTGGTGGTTATCCTGGATGCAGAGATGCTCAGTGAGGTATAAACAAAACCCTGAGCATCCAATAGCCTCTAAATATTTGATGATTCCTCCCCACCATCTAATCTAATAGAATTATCTACAGCAAGTAAGAAATGGTTAAATCTTTGGTGTTAAGCATCAGGTATTTTGACAAACAAACTCTTCTTTGGGTGGGCTTCTATCAAAAGTACAAGCTACACTGAAAAGCTTCCAGGGCGAGGTGTGTCTCAAGCCTTGGATGAAACGGTGATTTCTGACATCAATATATATATATATATATAAAACACTATATAACAACATTAGATGATAACTGCCTTTATCTTGCTTTGAAGAATGCTATGAATTTTACTTTTAAGGAAAAAATATTCCTTCAGCATGCAATATGACTTGGTTGCCTGTTGTGTGGTTACTTCAAAAAAAAAAAATCTAGGAAAATAAATGACAATTAGTCAGATTGGGGGGGATCTCTTTGGAGGTTTATTTGTACAATGCTAAGCAATAATGATGCAAAGTTTTATTTGTATTATGATGATTATGATTATGATTTAAAAGGCTTAAATATGGTGGTGGGTCGTTCTCACTCTTCCTGTATGTTCCTCCAGTGTTATTGTTCTTCTTTGCCTTAAAGAACAATCACCTCTCTGTCTGCTGGTATTATTGCTGTTGTTGTTGGCCTAAAGAACCCAGCCAGAGCAGCTTTTTTTAAAACTGCATTTTAAGTAATAAGATGGTTAACACTGCAGCAATTAGCGGAGCTTATTTTTACACAGACTGCACATAATAAAATTACAGAGATTTTGCATCTTGTACTCAGTAAGAAGAAGAAGAAGAAGAAGAGAAGAAGAAGAAGAAGAAGAAGAAGAAGAAACAGCAGTCATTATGGTGATAGGTCATGTTATGCAGCAAGTGTAAATTTACAATAAGAGAGAAAGCAGGGAGTGTCTAATTAGTTTAAGCCAAATATGCACATGTAAAATGCATTAAATCAAAAATTGGCTTTGCAGCAAAAACACACACAGAGTCACCTTTTAGAATATATTGGGATGAAATATAGAACTTATCTGAATAAAATGATATTGAGCTGAATTTATAAAACCAATAATTTAATTTCAAAACTAATGAACACTGAAAAAGAGAGAAGTCGAGGAATGTAAGATATGTTTTCTATTAATATACATCATCAACCTCCTGTAACACCTCAAATCGGAAAGTAATGGAAAAATAACAAACCTGGAAAAAATCCAAGATCATGAGTAATATCCAACATTAATCATACTCAGATTAGACCTATGGAACCAAGGAATTTAAGTGCATTAATTGATTTCAGTGGGTCTACTCTTGAGTATGACCAACGTTGGATGTCACCTGTGCTCCTAAACATGTTTACTTGGGAATAAATTCCATTTCAAATAAAAACGCAGCATATTGCACTGCAAGAGTGTGATGTCTTTGATTTTATTAGTTGCTGTTCTTTAAATAATTACATTGGTTCCGTTGCATAAAGGACAACCTTACAAGTTTTTTTATGCTTTGCTAAATGGATGATGTAACCTGGGTAAACTTTGCCTTTGTGTTTCTGAATTAACATTTCTAATCAAATTCTTTCTACTTTCATATATAAACATACTGTAGTTTTGATTAAGGAAGCTCAGAGACTGAGATCAAATAGAAATTTTCAGTGCTGCTTTCATTACTGAAACTTTGAGTACTAGTCTCTGTTTGTGACTGAAGCAGTTTAGTCTAGAGATTAAAATGAAGCAAAATCCTAGACAGCATAT